>NC_134358.1:68553804-68923804 GCF_048569485.1 Anomaloglossus baeobatrachus
CTACACTGTGCCCCCTCTCGGCGCTTATTACGTCTTCGGGAGGAAGTTTTGCCCTTCTCGCCCATCTGTACCACACTGTACTCGTTTGTCACCTTACTAGAGTCAGTGTCTTTACTGGAGTCATCATCGCTCCCCCTGGTATCCTGGACTATCATGTCCCCACTTAACCAGATATCTGCCTCCCTTTCTGGAGCTACCCCGTTTTTAACGGTCACACTATCGGTTATTCCCTTAGTCCTTATGTCACTAAGTTGGGTCCGTCCATCATTTTCTTTGGTCACCCCTAACTTAGGACAGTCAATTTTAGGAGGTGCTATCTCCTCCTTACCACACATAACTGCACAACAAGGACCCCTTTTCACCTCCCAATGTGGTGGGGTTTCCTTTGGGCTGTTCCGGCTCTTACATAAGCAACCGTATACGTCCCCCTGCTTCCACAAGTGCACAAATAATTTAGAGTCCCAACCTATAATAATTGGGTGCAGTAAATCTGAGACTACACCAACATCATGAGAACCACTGTCCCAGGCTGTCTTAATGACCACTCTGGAGACCGGGTATTCTGTCTCATTACTGTGGGTGCAGCCGACGTGAATCTTCCTTCCAGGAATCAAGTGGACATCAGAGGTGGCCCTCACCAGAGTCACCAAGCTCCTTGAGTCTACGACTCCTGTTACAGATTCCCCATCCACTTCCACGGAACACAGACGTGGCTTCTCGTCGGATGGGTGGTCTATATTGCAAACAGGACACTTAAGACATGAACACTGTTGTCCCTGGCTACAGTCCATCTGCACCACTTCACCCTTGGATTTGGGATGCTCCGCTCTCTTTTGGGGGACCATCGCTTTCTGGGACTCCACCCCCTTATGGGCAACCACCCCTTTATGGGACTCCACCCCCTTATGGGCAACCACCCCTTTATGGGACTCCACCCCCTTATGGGCAACCACCCCTTTATGGGACTCCACCCCCTTATGGGCAACCACCCCTTTATGGGACTCCACCCCCTTTTGGGCAACCACCCCTTTTTGGGACTCCGCCCCCTTTTGGGGTTTCCATGCAACGTCCTTAGCCCCCAGTTCACACCGTTCGCCCTTATCTCCCTGGGCACCCAGTGTCCATACCGGCCCCCGAAGGGAACGCTCAAACTGGTCCATGGCTGCCACATCGCTGCACACTGACAGCTCCTGCTGTCCCTGCACCAGGAACTGGTACAGCTCCTCCACAACGTCTGCAGGGACCATTCCCTCTTTTTGGCTTTTAGCCCCCACTGCTGTCACTGGACCTCCAGGCACATGCTGTTGGTGCTGCTGGCTCTGCAGCAGCTGGTTCAGGAGCTCCTCCATGCTGCAATGAAAAGAGGAACAGGAGGGGCGCTCCAATGGGTAATACCCGGTGGTCAAAGACAGGGGGGGGGTTAGAGAACCACTAACCTTTCCGGGTTGTACTGCCCGTACAACCAGGATCTCCAGCCTGTGGTGTATCACTGCTCACCAAGCAGGGCCTTGCAATTCCGGCTGGCCTGGAACCTCCAGTCGCTGGACTCTCGCCACTGCAGCACGGGTCCCCAACGACCTGCTGATTCACCACCAGGTGCTTGAGAGCGCTGTCCCTGTTCGTGGACCCGCCGATCCACCGCAAACCGCGTCAAAAAAATTTCGTGGACCCGCCGATCCACCGCAAGCAGTCCGTATCCACAGAAATATGTCCTAGGCCGTTGCCCCTAGCAACCAGGCTGCGTTGCCCCTAGCAACCAGACCGCATGCCCGCATTCGAGACACCATATGTGACGTTGCACCTTGCAACATAGGGGGTTACTCGCTCAGCATGAGGGCTTCAGGTAGACATAGGAGGCACAGTTTCTTAAGATCACAGCCTGCTTTATTCCACTTCATAAAGCACCGCGCTGGTACGGACATCACATGGCATGTACAGGCAGGAAAACAGGTACATTCCCAAACCTCAGCCCTTCAGGTTATGTTCAGTCCACAAGTCCCTGCAGAGCCTTCTCAGATGCTGTTTCCTTACCTCCACCCATCAATACACCCAGCTACTTCCTCCAGCACAGGAACTTCAGTGCAGGGCTCTCGGCTCTGCTCTCACACTCTCCCAGCATACACGCTGGAAGTCTAGAGCTAGTCTCTAACTAGACTGCCCTAGACACACTTCACCCAGGTTCAGAGACAGGATTGCTTTAACCCCTGGAGCCACACCCACAGGTGGTAAGGAGTGTGTAATCAGCATCACACACCCTTCCATGGCTCTGCATGAATGCAATCCTGTGGAACCACAGGTCCCAGCCAGTTTCACATTGCAGAGCACCCACGCTTCTGCAAAACATACCGGCCTTTTGTAATACAGCCGGTTGATACCTCACAATATATATATATTAGGATAGGCCCACACCCTGGGGGACAAATATATGTCACAATAGGGCCCAGTCTGTGAGACAAATATATATATATATTTATCCCAGCCTAGTGTGTGTATGCACTGGATGTATATATGTATGTATATATATATATATATATATATATATGACTTAGAACTCTACTGACCAACGTCCGGAGGGGGGCCCAGGTCTAAATTTCACACCGGGCCCATCGCACTCTAGTTACGCCACTGCTTATTAGCAATCACAACAATAAATAACGATATCAGCCATGAAGGACAAATAAGACATTTCTTGGTGGATATATGCATATACACAATTTATATGAGAAAAAAAGTTTGTTGTCCCAAACATGTGAGCTCTGTCTATTCTCAATCAGAAAAAGAGAAAATAAAAAAATGCACTGATTTGAAGTTTGTCAAAAGACATGCTTCTGCATTCCAAGGTGTTTTAAGCCTCTTGATAGAATTGATCCTTAAAGTACAACTCTACCATTTGTTTGTTTTTATTCACTGCCGGAGTGGTGATTTACAGTAAAGGTAAATCCCCTGTCTTGTAGTCACCATCCAGTACTTTCATATAGTCTCCCGTTGGTCTCCGTCAGTTTGTGACCTGCCGGCTACTCAGTGTTTGCTCTGAGTGCGCCGGAGGTCACAACTCACTCAATACAACTCTATGACAGCCTCATTTTGGCTTGCGAAAAATTGCATTGAGAACTTGTTACATAACTGGTGACTTTGGGCAAGTCAGAAGTTACAGGCACAAGAAAGGTGCCGTGCAACCGGAGTGGTGCCGAAAAAGGACGAAGCTGCTGGAGGGTAAGTATAAGAACAGACGGCGGGGACTTGCATTTAAATTGCCGCTCCAGTGCTAAAAAAAAACAACAAAATGCTGCAGTGGTGCTGTAACATGGTTACATCTCAAAAAATCATTGAGAGGCTACAACACTGACTTTTTGTTATATTGTCCATTTGGTCCTTTAACCCATTAAGGACCAAGACACTTTGTACATTAATGACCAAGCCTCATTTTTCAAATTCGACCACTTTATGTGGTAATAACTCTAAAATGCTTCAACATATCCCAGTGATTCTGATATTGTTTTTTATGACACATTGTACTTTATAATAGTGGTACATTTTGGTCAATATAATTTCAGTTTATTTATGAAAATATCGAAAAGTTGGCAAAAAAATTGAAAATTTCACAATTTTCAAAATTAGAAATTTTATCCCCCTTTAACTAGATAGTTATGTCACACAAAATAGTTACTACATAACATTTGCCACATGTCTACTTTACATCAGCACAATTTTTGAAACATACTTTTTTTGCTAGGACGTTAAAAGGGTTAAAAACTCATCTGCAATTTCTCATTTTTCAAACAAAACTTACAAAAACAATTTTTTTAGGGACCACATCACATTTGAAGTGACACAATTTTAGAAACTGCACCCCTGAAAGTGTACAAAACAACATTTAAGAAGCTTAGTAACTCTTCAAGTGCTTCACAGGAATTAATGCAATGTGTATGGTTTTTCTTTTGCCCCACAAAAATGTTGCCTTAGCCCTAAATTTAGAATTATCACAAAGGTAACAGGAGAAAATGGACCATAGAATTTGTTATGCAATTTCCCTGAGTATGCTGATACCACATACAGTATGTGGTGGAAATCATCTGTTTGGGCGCACAGCAGGTCTTGGAAAGTAAGGAGCAACATTTCACTTTTGGAAAATAAAATTAGATAAAATATATAGTGGACGTAAGTCATGTTTGCAGAGCTCCTGATGAACCTAAACAGTGGAAACCCCCAAAAGTGACCCCGTTTTGGAAACTACACCCCCACAAGAAGTTTATCTAGAGGTGTGATGTACACTTTGAACATACAGGTGCTTTATAGAATCTTAAAACATTGAGCCATGAAAATTAGACAATACATTTTTCAAACAAAAATGTTGCTTTAGTCCCAAATTGTGTATTTTCACAAAGGTAACAGGGGAAAATGGACAGCTCAATTTGTTGTGGAATTTCTCTTGAAAATGCAAACACTCCATTTGTGGTGAAATACTACTGTTTGCACGCATGGCTCGGAATGTAAGGAGCACCATTTGACTTTTGGAACACAAAATTGTTTGGAATAGATAATGGATGCCATGTCATGTGTGCATAGCCCCTGATGTGCCTAAACAGTGGAAACTCCTAACAATTAACCCCATTTGGAAACTACAACCCTCAAAGACTTTATCTGGAGGGGTGGTGAGCACCTTGAATCCTCAGGTGCTTCACAGAATTTTGTAACGTTGAGCAATGAAAATGAACAAAATTACTGTTTGGACTCACAGCAGGGCTTGGAAGGGAAAGAGCACCATTTGACTTTGAGTGCAAAATTGGCTGGAATAGATAGCGAATGCCATGTGCCATTTGCAGAGCCCTTGATGTGCCTAAAAATTGTAAACCCCCCCCAAATGACCCCATTTTCAAAACTAAACCCCTCACGGAATTTATCTAAAAGTGTAGTGAGCCCTTTGAACTTACAGGTGCTTCACAGAATTTTATAACGTTAAGCCATGAAAATGGAAAAATATATTTTTCTCACAAATTGTTTCTTTAGCTCCAAATTTTTCATTTTCACAAGGGTAACAGGAAGAAAAAAATGAATCATTCAGTTTGTTGTGTAATTTCTCCTGAATATGCTGATATCCCATATATGGTGAAAAACTGCTATTTGGCAATATTGGCTTGTATAGATAGCAGATGCCATGTCATGCTCCTGATGTGCCTAACCAGTAGAAGCCCCTCACAAGTGACCCCATTTTGGAAACTTCATCACTTGAGGAATTTATCTAGAAGTGTCGTATTTTGAACATGCAGGTACTGCAAAGAATTTTAAAACAATGGACCATAAAAATTATAATTTTCCTAAAAAATAATGTTTTATCCCCAAATTTTTCATTTTTAGAAGGGTAACAAGAGAAAATGGACCACAACATGTGTTATGTGATGTCATTTGAGTACATCAATACCCGATATGTGGTCAGAAACTATTGTTTGAGCACACGTAGGGCTCGGAAGGGAAGGAGCACTATTTGATTTTAGGAGTGCAAAACTGTCTGGAATACATTGGCAGAGCCACCGAGATTCCAGAACAACAGCACCCCCTCCCCCCCAAAAAAAATTATACACGATTTTGGAAACTACGTCCCTCAAAGAATTTATCTAGGGCTGTGCTGAGCATCTTGAATCCATTGGTGCTTCACATAATTTTATACAATTGAGCCGTGAAAAGGAAATATTATGTTTGTATCAACGCAAATTATGCTGAAGACACAAATTTTTAATTTTTACAACGGTAACCGCAGAATGGACTACAAAATTTGTTTCGTAAATTGTCCTAAGTATAGTAATACCATATATATCAGAAACAACTTTTAAGGCACAGTGAATATTACACTTTTCATATTAAACTGTTATAGTTTTCAGGTGCCATGTCACACCCCTGAGGTGCCAGAACAGCACAACCCCCACAAATGACCCTATTTTACAAACACACCTCTTAAAGAAATCATCTAGCAGTCAGTGAGCATATTGACACCACATATGTTTCAAAAAATGTTATTCCATTGGGCGGTGAAGAAAAAATAATTACATTTTTACTACTAAAATGTTTTTATAGCCCAGATTTTACATTTTCATTGTAGCCTCATAATCAGTACACAATTTCTCGTGAAGGTTAGTGATGAGTGAACACTAAAATGCTCAAGTGTTCTTTACTCGAACCGAGCAAGTTGAATATCAGACGAGCTTGAATTGAGTAATAGTATAATGTAAGTTAATGGGAAACTCGAACATTTTTCCAGAAGACCTTGGGGTAGCAGGAAAATTGCTGAAATAGATGAAAACAGCAATAAAATGCAATGAGAACAGTATGAGAAGACACCTGGACATATCGCTGACTCCAAGGTCTCTGCTGGGAACTATATAAATAAGTTAAAAAAATGAGTTGGAATGCCAACTATTTTTGATAACCAGACAAGGTCCATGGTTATTGTGCTCTTCCCAGTCTAAAAATACCAGCCCGCAGTAGCCCAAAAGTGGCGTATCACATAAGATGCGCAATTCTGGATCTTTTCCCAATTGCCCTGGTGAGGTGCACTCAGAGTAATATTTTTGGGGGTTGATGTCTGCTGTGTGATATCAGCTGGCATCAAAGCCCTGGTGTTAGTAATGGAGAGGTGTTTATCAGACACATCTATTACTAACCCAGTAATCCAAAAACAAACATACATACAAAAAAAATAGTTTATTTGAAAAAAAGACTCTCCCACACTATCCCTCATTCACCATTTTACTATCAAAAATATTCCCACGAAGCTCTGTTGTAGTCAACTCCACATTCCCCGAGTGCAGTTCCGCCAACTGTGAAAAGCAATATAGTACAGGTATTCATAGGTGCCAGGAAGTGACAGCACTCTTCATCAGACTCACCGGCTCAACACTGCGCTCAGCGAGACACAGGGACACTGATGAGAGCTGTCTTCACTACCAGGCACCTGTGAATCGCTGTACTTTACTGCCATTCACAGTTGCCGCAGCTGCATTTTGGGAACATGGACTATGACAGAATAGCTTTCTAGCAATATTTGTTATTATAAATTGGTGAACGAGAGAAAGTGTAGGGAATCTTTATTCCAATAAACTATATTTTCCTGTGTGTGTCTTCTTGGGGGGGATTACTGTGTTAGTAATGGGGGTGTCTGATAGATGCCGCTACATAACTTACCCCTGAGCTTGATGCCAGCTGACATTACATAGCAAACATCAACCCCCTAAAATATTACCTTGATTGTCACCACCAGGGCAATCGGGAAGAGCAGAGTAAAGTGCCAGAAGTGGTGCATCTAATATGATGAACCAATTCTGCTGCAGCTGCGGGCTGATATTTTTAGGCTGGGAAGAGCACAATAACCATGGACATTCCCATTCTGATATTATCAGCCTGCAGCTGTCTGCTTTACCTTGGCTGATTATCAAAAATAGGGGAGACCCCATGCTGTTTTTTTAAATTATTTAATTATTTATTAGATTAAACAAGTCTAAAACACCCTTTAGTGCTACATTAAAAGAAACTAAAGGGTGCAAGTGTTGGGGGGAAGAGAGAAAGATAAGATAAATTTGCTTCTTTCTCTGCCAGAATTGATCAGTCATTATCAAAATTTTCAATTCTGATGCAAAATCTGTATTTAGAGAAGTTTTTCCCAGCACTGAGATAGGAAATGGCAATTGTCACTGAGGAGATTCTATAATGACAGGAGGAGATAGAGGCAGAGGGAGGAGCTAGAGGAAGAGGGAGGAGTTAAAGGAAAAGCTCCGCCCCTCCTCCTTCTTCTATCTACACAAAATTTAATCAGTAACAGCTGCCATCTCCTTTCTCAGTAGTAGGAAAGATTTCACTGAATACCGAATTGAGAGTTTAGATAATGACTGATCAATTCTGGCAGAGAAAGAAGTAAAATTGTCTGATAAAAAATATTATAAAGTTGCTTATTTTCATGTGTACTATTGATTTATGAAATAAATATTAAAACAACAGTTATGCTTTAACCCCTTCACGACCTTGGACATACCTATATGTCCTAGATTGGAAGTACTTACTAACCTAGGACAAATAGGTATGTCCTGGTGATCACCGGGGCATAAGAGCTGTGCCCAGCACAATCGCTGTCATTGACTCGGCTTTCCCAACAGCCAAGCCTTGGCTTTCAGAGCCAGGGATGGTCCCTTCGCCGACCCTAGCTGTTTAACCTCCTAAATGCCATGATTAATATCGATCGCAGCACTTAAGGGATGGGTAGAAAGATTGCGGTCTCTCTCCCTTCTGATTGGTGCCCCCGCGATGTAATTGTAAGGGCTTGATCGTCGCAGTGGTGACCCGAGGTCGTAATGACGATTTCCGGGTCACCAGACTGCGGAAAGCCTGAGGAATCATGCTTGCACCATGATCACTGAAGCTTCTGAGTGCAGCTCTGACAGATGCACTGTACTGCAATGATCGGTCACTGCAGTACAGTGCAACTGCAATCAGAGCAGTGAAAGGCAATGTCCTATATAGAGACTAAAGCGGGCTTTACACGCTACGACATCGCTAATGCGGAGTCGTTGGGGTCACGGAATTCGTGACGCACATCCGGCCGCATTAGCGATGCCATTGCGTGTGACATCGATTAGCGATTTTGCATCGTTGCAAAACAGTGAAAAATCGCTAATCGGCGACACGGGGGTCCATTCCCAATTATCGTTACTTCAGCAGTAACGAGGTTGTTCCTCGTTCCTGCGGCATCACACATCGCTGCGTGTGACGCCGCAGGAGCGAGGAACGTCTCCCTACCTGCCTCCCGGCCGCTATGCGGAAGGAAGGAGGTGGGCGGGATGTTACGTCCCGCTCATCTCCGCCCCTCCGCTGCGATTGGGCGGCGGTTCAGTGACGTCGCTGTGACGCCGCACGGACCGCCCCCTGTGTCGCCGGACAGGTAAGTATGTGTGACGGCTCTGGGCGATGTTGTGCGGCACGGGCAGCGATATGCCCGTGTCGCGCAACAGATGGGGGCGGGTACGCACACTAGCGATATCGGGACCGATATCGCAGTGTGTAAAGTAGCCTTAAGTAAAAAAAGTTAAAATATTTAAAAAAATCAGAAAGTAAAGAATAAAAAAATATTCTAATAAAATTATTTTAAAAATAAAATGTACACATATCTGGTATCGACCCATCCATACCAACCAGATCTATAAATCTGTAACACTAGTTAACCGCTTCAGTGTGCACGTAATTAAAAAAAAGCAAAATCTACGTCTTTTCATCATATAGCTGACAAAAAAGTGGAAAAAGAAGCTGCCATGTTCACAAAAGTGCAGTCATCAACAATTTTGTTCACTTTTGAAAAGATGGACACCGCTGAACAGATGCGAAATGGAGTCTGGAGTAACACTGCTGTCTCATTATTGAATGAATACGTCACGGTTTTCACCTGAATCATGTATTTTGGAGACGTAGATGGAAACCCAAATGTAAGTGTACCGCCCCACGGGCTCGGCTGCGACCGCCGAGCCGCTCGGATCCATGCTCGTACGGTGGGTGGTGGCTTGAGCTCCTCACGGACCCGGGGGTCACGTTGATCTGCAAGGGGGGTTGGTGATACACGCAGGGACTTGACGGGGAGTTCCACGGCCGAGGCCGCGGCGGTTTGGTTTGGGATGTAAGTTCGTGACGCCACCCACAGGTTGCGGTGAATAGATGGACACCACCGCTGCCGTCAACTAGGCCTCCCGGGGACGGTGTTGCGCAGCTTGGTGTTGACCCCTCCGTGGGTAGGGGAGTGATGGTCCCGGGGGCACAGGGGTAGGTGCGGAGGCGTGGGAGCGGGTGCGGGCGTATGCTGGTGCGGGGTGGCGCGGTGCGCGGCCCGAAGGCACTGGTGTACTCACTATGACACAATACACTGGAGTCTCTGGTAAACCAAACGAGATGATGAACAGGGCCCACAGCCAGCTGCAGCTTCTCCCTTAACGGGTTGGTGGTTTCCGCCTTTCTCCTGCACCTTGTTATATGAATGTTTGACTCCTATGCCTAAGCAACGGTAGTCCGCTCCCCGGCTTGCTGATTGTTGGAAGAGCCCTGTTTGCCCGCAGACGATGGCCCTTTGGGTCTTTATGCCTTGGCGGTGGCTTTACCCTCTATGGTTGGGCTGTTGTCTTCTAACGGGTCTTGTGTGGGATAGGTCCTTAAGTCCAGTCCTCAATCAGTTGATTTGATTCAGCCCTGTCGGTTCAGGGCTTTGTACTGGGTCTGAGTACCCCTCCTGGTGCTCCGGTTTCCAATTGGTTCCCCGGTTCGGTACCAACGGGCCACCGCCCGATCCGGTCCCTACGGTTCCACCGGCTGTAATCCCAGCTCCTGCAGGCGGCCACCACCATCTGCCTCCTTGCCAAAGGTGACTGGGCTCTGACCGAGCCACCTGAGTAGACTTTTGGCAGGCCTAGTCAGAGGTCTGCCCTTGAACTCGTCCTCCCTCCTTCACTGTCAAGGCTACTCTCTACACTGCTCTAGAACTTCTGTGTTTTTCCCGCCTCCAGGCCTGTGAACTCCTTGTGGGTGGAGCTAACCACCTGACTCTGCCCCCCTGGTGTGGACATCGAACCTGGAGGGTGGTGACAAGGGTTTCTTGGTTGGCTGCTGTCACCTACTCGGGGAGGGTGTGTGTGTGTGTGTGTGTGTGACTACCTGGGACGACCTGACTAGTCCAGGGCGTCACATAAGCACTCAGCATAGAGCACAGGATAAATGTGAACTGATCTAAAATGTTCTGTACCCAAATCGCCACCAAATCGCATTCAACTCAACCCACAAAAACACAAGTCTCCACTCAGGTCTGTCATCTGTTAATGGAAATATAGGGGGCTTCCACGTAACTGATAACACAAAGGCTTTGGAAAAATGATATGGTTCCCCCCTTCAAAAATGAAATCCAGCAAAATCTGCTGTCCAAAATCCAAATGCCCCTCTACTTCTGAGCACCACAATGTGTCTAAACTACAGATAGTGTCCACTTGTTTGGCACTATTATAGTGAGGAGAGCCCACTTAATTTACAGGTTGCAGGTTTCCAGAATCACAAGCTGGGCATAATTTACAGGCACTACAATGTTCTAGGCATTACAAAGTCTTATATGCATTTTTTAATTTTGCAACATTCACTGCGTTTCACACCATGGAAGTTTTCCAGAGACTTTCCAGAGGTGTGATTTCCAAAATTTGGTCACTTGAGGGCGTTTCTTCTGTTCTGGCACTTAGATGCTCTGCAAATGGAGTCCTAAACTAGTCTAAGAAAATCTGTGTTCCAAAAATCAAATGGCGCCTCTTCCCTCCTGAGCCCTGAAACAACATTTTAGTGGTGAAAATGTAATAATTTGTTCTTTATCGCCCAATAGTATAACATTTTGTGACACACCTGTAGTGTCAATATGCTCACTGCACCCCTGGATGAATTAATTGAGTTTTTAAAATGGGATCACTTGTGGGGGATTTCTGCTGTTATAGTACCTCAGGGCTCTGCCAATGTAACATGGCACCAGCAAACCATTCTAACTAAGTCTCAACCAAATATGGTTCCCTTCTTCACTTTGTACTGTGTCACAAAAGTAGTTTTCATCAAAATATGGGGTATTGGCGTACTCAGGAGAATTTGCAAAACAAATTATCTCCTGTTGTTAACCGAGTGAAATTGAAAAATGTGGGGTTAAAGCAACATTTTTGTGGTTAAAGGTGATTTTTTTTATTAATTTTCACAGCTCAGTGTTAGGCTAGCGCCACACATCCGTGCCTCCGGTACGTGTTTGGCATTTTTTACACGTACCGGCGGCACGGAGACACGTACAGCAATGCTACCCTATGGTAGCAGGCACACACACGTAAAACCACACGGAACGTGTGTCCGTGTGCGTTTGTACGTGTGTGCGTTTTTCAAAGCGCTGACATGTCCGTTTTTTCACTGGCAGCACGGGTGTCACACGGCCCGCACCCGTACCACACGGGTGTAGTGTGGATGCGGTCCCGTGTGCCACACGCCGGAGAAAACACACATGTCAGTGAAAAAAAAACAAAACATTAACTCACATTCTCCAGCCCTCCTGTCTCTGCCGCTGCTGCCTCTTGCTGCCGACTGCCGCTCATTATTCTCATTGAATATTCACTTCACTGCCTGGCAGCAGCAGCAGCGGGGAGATGGGAGGGCTGGAGACCGAGGATCAGCACCACGGACAGCAGCGCGGACAGCAGGAAGGACCAGGTGAGTATAATAATTACCGGTTCTACGTGTGCTATCGTGGATAGCACACGTAGAACACACGTGTCACGCACGTACCAGAGACACGTACTTACCTGCACGCAACACGCAGGGAAAATACGTGTCTCTCGGCACGTGCGTGAATTTCACGTGAGTGTGGCAGAAGCCTTAGAAAAAGTGTTCATGAAACATCTAGATAAATTATTTAAGTGGTCTAGTTTCCATAATGGGGTTACTTGCGGGGGAAAGAAAGTAGAAAGCCGGCTACTACTTTCTTGGATTATGTGGGCCATGGCGAGGCAGAATCCTGGAGGAATGGATAAAGTGATTATCTGGACTTTATTTCAATATTTGTGGGGAGCTCCACTGTTTAGGCATCTTAGGGGCTTTGCCAATGTAAAAGGCACCCGCATACTATTCCAATTAAATCTGAACTCAAATATGGCGCTTTATCCCGTCTGGATTGTGCTTCAAAAGTAGTTTTGACCACATAATGGGTTTTTGAAAATTCAGGAAGCCTGCACAACAAATTGTAAAGTGCAATATCTCCTGTTACCATTGTGAAAATGAAAGATTTGAGGTTAAAGCAACAATATTGTGCTACAAAAATGTATTTTTTCATTTTGACAGCTCAATATTATAAAATCCTGTGAAGCACCTGGGGGCTTAAGGTGCTCCCCAAACATCTAGATAAATTCCTTGAGCAGTCTAGTTTCCAAAATGTGGTCACTTGTGGGGGGACTTCACTGTTTAGGCACATCAGCGGCTCTCCAAATGCAACCGCTAACAATTCCAACCAATTTTGTGTTCAAAAAGTAAAATAGGACTCCCTTAGGTTTACTTTTATCTAAGGGGTTAAACAAAATCAGACATTTGTCAAAAAAAGTGGAGCACGTTTTACTCCATATTCCGTGACCGTAGCGGTCTCATTTTTCGGGATCTATGGCTCAGTGATGGCTTATTTTTTGCGTCTCAAGCAGACGTTTTTAATTATACCATTTTTTGCGCAGATGCTAAGTTTTGATCGCACTTTATTGCATTTAGGGCAAAATTTGTGGCGACCAAAAAGTGTAATTTTGGGGTTTGGATTTTTTTGCCACTACGCCGTTTACCGATCAGATTAATTGATTTTATATTTTGATAGATCAGGCATTTTTGAATGCAGCGATACCAAATATGTGTATATTTTTTATTTTCTTAACCCTTTAATTTTCAATGGCGCAAAAGGGGGGGTGATTTGAACTTTTAGGTTTTTTGATTATTTTAAATTTTTTAAAACTTTTTTTACTTTTTTTATTTTACTAGTCCCCCTAGGGGACTATATGGATTAGCAATCTGATCTCTCTGCCATATCTGCTGATCACAGCTACACAGCTGTGAATAGCAGATATGCTCATTTCATGTCTCACCCAGCTCTCGGCCGGGTGAAACAGAAAGTGAGTCATGTGAGCTACAGGAGTCATCACATTACCCTGTGCTACCATGACAACCACCGGAACTCACATGGCCGGTGAGTTAATGTTTACTGCCGATGACATTATAATGGTGCTGTCACATATTGACAGCGCCATTTAAGGGGTTAAACGGTACAGGCAGATAACGATTCTGCTTGTGCCTGGCAGGCACACATCTCAGCTGTAAAAATTAGCTGAGATGTGCGCCAATTGCTGCAAGCTGCTGGCAGCAAACTGCGGGCAGTAACACTATGACCGCTAGGACGTAATATTACTGCCCGCGGTCGTTAAGGGGTTAATATTCCTAGAGGCCAACCATGCAAAATCATTCACACATAGGTCCGGACCTGATGAACGTCTTGTCAGGCATGGGTTTGTACCTATCCCCCATCATCGTACGGTTGTTCAGCACTGCATATCAAATAGAAGAGAGTGATGCGGAGAATCGTTCCTCCCCAGGGACACTTGAAGACCCTTCTCTACTGAATGCACAGTATCGAGGATGAAACCATAGGCACCAAAAAAGGGTAACTTGCTAGTGGACTAATTGTGAGGATTATTTAAAGCAAATTTAGCCAATAGTAGGTAAGACGGCCAATTTTACTAGTTATCTGACATAAAATTTCTTAGATACACTGGGTGCAGACTTATTAGGCAAGTTGTATTTAGAGGATTTTTTTTATTGTTGATCAACAACTATGTTCTCAATCAACCCAAAAGACTCATATTTATCAAAGCTTAATATTTTTGGAAGGTGAAGTGGGGTTTTTTAGATTTGGCTATCTTAGGAGGATATCTGTTTGTGCAGGTACTGTGACTATTCCTGTGCAGGATTATTAGGCAACTTAACTTACCCAAATATATTTCCAGCCTCTGGCCCATCCATCTTGCCCATCAAGAGTCACTCTCATTTCATCAGTCCATAAACCTTTGAAAAATCATTCTTAAGATATTTCTTGGCCCAGTCTTGATGTTTTATCTTATGTATCTTTTTCAAAGGTGGTGGTTTTTCAGCCTTCCTTAGCTTGGCTATGTCCCTGAGTATGGCACACCTTGTGCTTTTTGATACTCCAGTAATGTTGCAGCTCTGAAATATGGCCAAACTGGTGGCAAATGGCATCTTGGCAGCTTCACGCTTGATTTTCCTCAATTCATGGGCAGTTATTTTGTGCCTTTTTTGCCAAACACGCTTCTTGCGACCCTGTTGGCTATTTGCCATGAAACGCTTGATTGTTCGGTGATCACACTTCAAAAGTTTAGCAATTTCAAAACTGCTGCATCCCTCTGCAAGACATCTCACAATTTTGGACTTTTCAGAGGCCGTCAAATCTCTCGTCTGACCCATTTTGCCAAAGGAAAGGAAGTTGCCTAATAAGTATGCACCCCTTATATTTGGTGTTGATATCGTTACACCACACCCCTCCTCATTACGGAGATGCACATCACCTGATTTACTTAATTGGTAGTTGGCTCTCAGCCTATACAGCTTGGAGTAGGACAACATGTATAAAAATTATCATGTGATCAAAATACTTATTTACCTAATATGTCTGCACACAGTGTAGGTTTCTAAATTATGATTTAAGTGTTCCCTCTGCCTGTTGAATTGGGGATGGAACGCTGAGGAAAAAGAAAGATGTATCCCCAGACGAGAACAAAAGCCCTCCACAATTTAGAGACAAACTGGGTCCCCTGGTCTGACACCACATCGGAGGGAACCCCATGAAGTTTCATTATTTTAGACATAAACACATGAGCTATTTTTTTAGAATTAGGGTGAGCCAGTAGAGCAAAGAAGTGCGCCATGTTACTGAACCTATCCACCACTACTAAGATCACTGTTTTATCAGCATTTGAAGTAAGGTCAATAATGAAGTCCAAAGATACAAGAGTCCATGGTCTATTGGGTATAATAATAGGTAGGAGAGACCTGGACAGACACTTATGCGGGGTCTTAGGGGTACTTTGCACACTACGACATCGCAAGCCGATGCTTGCGATGCTGAGCGCGATAATCCCCGCCCCCGTTGCAGCAGCGATATCTTGTGATTGCTGCCGTAGCGAACATTATCGCTACGGCAGCTTCACATGCACTCACCTGCCCTGCGACATCGCTATGGCCAGCGAACCGCCTCCTTACTAAGGGGGCGGGTCGTGCGGCGTCACAGCGACGTCACACGGCAGGCAGCCAATAGAAGCGGAGGGGCGGAGATGAGCGGGACGTAAACATCCCACTCACCTCCGTCCTTCCGCATAGCCGGCGTGAGCCACGGTGATGCAGGTAGGAGATGTTCCTCGCTCCTGCGACTTCACACACAGCGATGTGTGCTGCCGCAGAAACAAGGAACAACATCGTACCGTCGCTGCAGCTACATTATAGAAATGTCAGACACTACACCAATGATACGATTACGACGCTTTTGCGCTCGTTAATAGTATCATAAAGGATTTACACACTACGATATCGACAGCGACGCCGGATGTGCGTCACTTTCGATTTGACCCCACCGACATCGCACCTGTGATATCGTAGTGTGCAAAGTACCCCTTAGATTGAGCGCAGACATTACAGGTTGACACAAATTCCACTACATCTTTATGCAACCTAAGCCACCAAAAATGACAAGAAATTAGGTCAAAGTTTGATTTATTACCTGGGTGCCCTGCTATGACTAGTTTATGATGGTCCTTCAAAATTTTGAGGCACAATTGCAGTGGTATGAACAATTTTACTGTGGGTCAAGAAGTAGGCGTGCCCCCCTGAGCCTTCAGGATCCTACCTTTTAGCTCAGAACATGCAGCATTAATGATCACCCTCTCCTGTGAAATAGAAGCAGAATCATCCAAGCTACCTCCCCCTAAGAAACACTCTGGGAAAAAGCATCAGCTTTGACATTTTTCACTCAAAGTCAATAGGTAGCCACAAAGTTAGATCTGGTAAAAGAAAAGGACCACCTAGCGTGTTAAGGAGTGTAGCAGATTTGAGTTACAGAAGGTTTTTATGATAGGTAATGACAGTGACAAGGTGAGCTTCCCCTCCAAAAAGTGGCGCTATTCCTCAAATGCCAGTTTAATGGCCAAAAGTTTCTTATTGCAAATATCATAGTTCCTTTCAGATGGCAACAACTTCTTTGAGAAAAATCCGCATGGATGCCACTTACCATGAGATTTCCCTTGCGATAACACTGACCAAACCCCCACTTTGGATGCATCAACCTCAACAATAAGTGGTTGTGAGGCATCGGTTTGGATGAGCACAGGTGCTGTAGCAAAGCATCTCTTCAAGGAAGAGAAAGTCTGGTGGGCAAGGTCAGACCATCTCGTGAAACCCGTACCTTTCTTAGTCATATCTGTGAGAGGTTTGACAATCAATGAGAAGTTTCGGATGAACTTCTTGTATTAATTGGCAAACCCCAGAAAGCATTCTAGTGATTTCAGATTTTTAGGAGGATACAACTCCCGAACAGCACAGACCTTGACTGGATCCATCCGGAAACCCACAGATGACACCAAGAAAGTTTAGTATACAGTGTAATGTTACGTAATATCTGTAAAACCTGCCTGACGTGTGCCTGATGTGTCTTGAGATCGAACGAATAAATCAAAATATCATCAAGATATGCAGTATAATCACAAATCTACCCATCATGTAATGAAAAATGTAATTGACAAAATGTTGCAAAGCGGTGGGGGCATTCGTCAAACCAAAAGGCATGAGCAGGTTTTCATAATGCCCCTCAGGTGTGTTAAAGGCTGTTTTTTACTCATCCCTTTCTCTGATCCTTACCAGATTTAAGCCCCCCTGAGATTCAACTTTGAAAATCATTTAGCAACAACAATCAAATTAAATAAATTAGGGATGATAGGGAGAGGATAAGGGTCACATATGGTTATTTGATTCAACTTGCGAAAGTCTAAACAAGGACGTAGACCTTCATCTTTTTTTTCAACAAAAAACCCACAGGAGAAGAGGCCATGAGCCATGCAATCCGAGAATCCACCCTGTTAGCTCCTGCCTACTATCCAAAAGGACAGAGATGGTCTCAGTTTTGTTACCTATGACAACCTCAGCAGGTAGAATAAACTGAAACACAGAAGTGGAGGAAATATTTACGCCCAGGTTGAAATCCTCCACACAACCCAGAGTCAAAATTTTCCCACTGACTTCCTTTGCTTAGAGCATGAATGACAGGCTCCAATAAAATGATGTCTACAACCACAAAAGAAAGCACACCCCTGACTCGCAACGAACCACAAGGGACCCACCCAGACTGAGAGAAAGCCCACCTAACTGAATGGGTTCATCAGAACTTATGGAGAGGACATCAGCCTTAGGCATCACTACAGGGTGTAGAGTCATTATAGGCCTCTCTCTGAGGCGTTTATCAGTACGTATGGCCAGAGTCATGGCGACCTCCAATGTATCAGGTGTTTAATATACACCAAAGCATCCTTGAGCCTATCTGACAGACCCTGGCAAACATAACTCCTAAGAGCCGGGTCATTCCACTTAAGGCCGCTTTACATGCTACGCATCACTAAAGCGATGTTGTTGGGGTCACGGAATTTGTGACGCACATACAGCCGCGTTAGCGATGTCGTTGTGTGTGACACCTATGAGCGATTGTGAATCATCGCAAAAACGTTCAAAATTGCTAATCGGTGACATCCCCCCTATTCCCAATTATCGTTGCTGCTGCAGGTACGATGTTGTTCCTTGTTTCTGTGGCAGCACACATCGCTACGTGTGACACCGCAGAAACGTGGAACCTCACCTTACCTGCGGCCGCCGGCAATAAGGAAGGAAGGAGGTGGGCGGGATGTTACGTCCCGCTTATCTCCGCCCCTCCGCTTCTATTGGGTGGCCGCTTAGTGACGTCGCTGTGACACCGAACAAACCGCCCCCTTAGAAAGGAGGCGGTTCGCCGGTCACAGCGACGTCGCTGGGCAGGTAAGTAGTGTGATGGGTCCGCGTGATTTTGTGTGCCACGGGCAGCGATTTGCCCGTGATGTACAAACTATGGGGGTGGGTGTGCACGCTAGCGATCTCACTAGCAAGATCGCAGCATGTAAAGCGGCATTTAGTGTCAGTGGCCCATCTCTGGAATTCGGAACAAAATTCCTCCTCCGCCAGTCTCCCTGCTGAAGCTTGTGTAGTTGAGACTCAGCAAGGGAAACACAGTCAGGGTCGCCGCAGATGAGACCTAGGGCAATAAACACCTTGTCAACCTACCGAAGTGACAGAGAGTTGGTCGAAAGAGAAAGAGCTCAGGATTGCAGGTCTCCCTTAACAAATGATATCCCAATCCCCACATGTTGTTCCTCATTCCAGTAAGAGTGTAGACGGAGCTTAAAGTATAGATTGCAGGCCTCCAGGAAAACAAAAAACCTATCCCAGCCTCCTGAAAACCTATCCAGGAGGGCCAGATTGGGTTCAGATATTATAACTGGCTACCAGACCCGCGACCCACTAGTGTGGTTGCAAAACCTTGGATCACAGGTCTGCCACATAAAAGGACAGATTCTGCACCCGTTCTGCAAGGGCATCTACAGGATCCAATCTGGCCCTCCTGGATAGGTTTTCAGGTCCGGAATAAAAAGTGGACCGGTGCTAACATCACGCAGTGACAAGCAGGGTTTTACCATGTGTGACGCCCTGGCCTAACAGGTCGTCACAGGGTATTGTGCAATCTGCCCTTCTGCATGATATCCACCCCTTGATTACGGGTCCCCGACCTCTGGTGTTGATAAGAACAAGCTAATCAAAACCCTAGGAACACTCTGCACCACACCCACCAGACACACCAGTGGACAGCCTGAAGGGAATAGGGTTGGCCACTTGGGGGGTTGGTTTAGGGGAGGTTAGGAGTGTCAGGAGACAGTGAGTTGAGGAGTGACTCTCAAGAGGAGAGGTCACAAGTCAGTTAAGCAGTGACTCTCGAGAGGAGAGGTCAGGAGCTGGGCTCCTTTAGACTATTAGGTGGCAGACGTTGGTCTGGGCCTGGTAGGAGCTGGACCCCGGTCGCAGGGGATCGTGACAAGGGGCACGGACTGTCGAGGAGGACAGCCGGCGGCCTTGTGCCATCACCGGGCAGGGGCCAGGGCACAACAGGGTACGTGGACCCTAGGCCAGGAAGCAGCTTCAGGCGTCCTGGTAATTTACCCGACGAGGATGGAGCCTTCAAGATCCGTTCTCTATCCGCTCCAAAATCAGGGTACTAGCGCAACGAGGGAGATAGGACTTTCCCACTGCATAGTCCAGAAAATCCCAAGCGTGAACCCTGAGAGCAAGCTCACCCAGTTAGCCATACTGGTGAGCGGGACCCGTTTAGTTTCATGCTAAAAGGGACCAACTACAGACAAGAGGTGCCAAGGTTAAGGTCACAGGCTAACAAACAAAACCAATGGGCACGAGATCCAGGCGTGCTCCCTCCCTGCTACAGTGGCATCAAGAACTTTGGTTTACCACGGTTGTCAGCATCAGCGTTATTGGACTGAGTGAGTATGCAATTAACCCTTACTGGCCCAATGGCACCTCCCCGACACCATCACCCAGTCCCGGGGCATCCCCCCTACCTGTGGAGGGGTTAAACACCTGGCTGCCGACTCCATCGCCACCAGGTACTCCCAGCTGCAGCGGTGGCGGTGGTACTTCACCCTTACAACACACCACGGGTGGCGTCATGAACTTTAACCAAACAGCCCCATGTAAATATCCCCCCTTTTATTTGAGTGGCCATGCGACCCCAACCCCCGCCGAGTCCGGAAACCACTTGAGCCACCGCGGATCTGGATCCGAGCAGCCTGGCTGCTGACGCGGGGGGGCATATATGTACAAGCAAAAACACCAGCAAGTGCCGCAACACACAGGGTACATTGGGGCCACAATACAATGGAGTGCTCTAGCACTAGGGAGAGGGGAGCAGGGTCAACAACTGCACTCACCCGAGGCTGTACCCTGCAATCCCTGACATCCCTATACGGGTTCTTTCTTACGTTCCGGTTACGTTCCTAAGCCCTTGTTTGCCTTAAAATCGCCATGGCTAGTGACCAGGCTGGCAAAAGTGCTAGTCTCACCTTTACAATAAAGAAACACAAGGGTAGGAAAACAGATAGGGTAAATAGACACAAAAAGGGGAAACACTCCAGACAGCTATTATGCAGCTAACACCACAGCTGCAAAATGACACAAGACAAAAAGCTTCTTCCAGAGGCAGGCTCCTTTGAAAGTGCTCCACATAGAAATGAGGAGTCAGTTTCTATCACCGGCATCAGCTGATCAGACACATGACTTTATATAGTGAAGGGATGTGGTAGTAAACCGGTCGTACATGGGATTAAAGCTACAGCCAGCAGCCAAATAGGAAAGGATGCTTAACCCTAACAGCAATACAAGCAAGTATTCATTCAAGCAATTCAAGCATTCATACAAGCAAGTAAGTCATTCAAGTATGAGTAGTGGATATGCAAGTAATGAGGCACTGGTGTGACGCCCTGGCCTACCAGGTCGTCACAGGGTATTGTGCAATCTGCCCTTCAGCACAGTATCCACCGTCCTTGGTTACGGGTCCTGGTCCTTTGGTGTTGCTAACAGCTGAGCCAATCAGAGACACTTTACACTGTACCCACCAGACACACCATTGGGGGGCCTGAAGGAAATAGGGCCGCCCACATGGGGGATTGGTAGGGGAGAGTGGAAAAGTGACAGTTGAGCAGTGAGAGTTGAGAAGAGGAGAGTGAAAGGAGAGGAGGTGAAGGTGACCCTCGTGAGTAGAGGTCAGGGAGCTGGGCTTCTGTAGTGGCTAGGTGGCAGTCGTTGGTCTGGGCCTGGTAGGAGCTGGAACCCCGGTCGCAGGGGATTGTGTCAATGGGCACGGACTGCCGAGGAGGGCAGCCGGCGGCCTTGAGCTTTCACTGGGCAGGGGCCAGGGCACGATGGGGTACGTGGACCCTAGGCTGGAAAGTAGCTTCACGCGTCCTGGTAATTTACCCGACGGGGGTGAAGACTTCAAGTGTCATCCCCAACCCCCTCCAAAATTGGGGTACTAGTGCACCGATGGGATAGGACTTTCCCAATACAGTCCAAAGAAATCCTATGCATGAACCCTGAGAGCAAGCTCACTCTGTTAGCCATACGGGTGAGCGGGACCAAAAAAGTTCCAGACTTGAGGGTCCAAAGAGAAACACAGGTGTCAAGGAAAGGGCCACAGACTAACCGCAACACCAAGGGCACGGACCCAAGCGTGCTCCCTCTAAGCTGCAGTGGTGCTCAGAAATCTGGTTTACAAGCTGTCGGTGTGGTTATTTCTGGACTGAGTGAGTACACTGAAACCCTTCTCCTATCCCCAACGGTACCCCATCCGCCAACTACCCCAACGGGCCCCGGGACACCAAAATCCCTACCCACGGAGGGGTTAAACATCCTGCTGCTTCAACACCGTCACAGGGCTCCCCAACAGCAGCGGTGGTCTCTCACATTACCACGCACCGAGGGTGGCGTCTCGAACTTTTAATCCCTTGTATATATCCCCCCTTTTCTTTTGAAATTCGAGTGTCTGCGCAAACTCCCTGGGTCCGGAGACCCCTCGAGCCACTGCGGCTCCGGATCCGAGCGGCTCGGCCGCTGGGTGGTACACTGGGACCTTCTGATTCCAGACTCGCCTGAGATCTCCCCCAGGAGGGACACACTCATGACGGTGAGCTGTACATTTCCTACATATTTGTACACTTTGTGTCCAATGGAATGGGATGTTGCCAAGGACGCCTGACAAATTCATCATAATTTGCATCAAAACAAGTCTTAATAAATCATGGTCTTAATACAACAAAATATGTAGTAAACTTAAAATCATAAGGTAAATGTTGACAGATTGTCACCATATCTATCGACACTGATGTTCCATCTATTCCTCCTTTCTCCTTTGAGGTGGGATGAGCCTTTGCGTAAGAGCCTATTATCAGGGAAGGATGCAAGGAAAGCCAAAATGTTTATGTTTGTTCATGGCACATAGACAAAAGACAGTGCTCAGGAAAAGGGTTTTCTGATTAAGTGATTGAAAACACTCTGGTGTATGTTAATGGCCTCTCTTATCCCGCAGATAACATCATCTTCATCCTTATCACTGTTCTTGAACTTATTTTAAACATTGTGTTGCGCTGATGCAATTACAGACTGTGATCTTTTGGCATCCAGTTTCCTCTGAGCCTCTCTATTCATTTGTTTCCATTATATTTTGTCAGTCGTGAGAGAGGTGCATTGGGCAGAAGTGGATGCAAGTTGAAGTGGATTAGGAGATAGAATTCCTATACACAAATGATATGATTTAATACTATTGAAAACTATACTAAGACAGCCTGTGGAGTCCACCTTAAAGTGAATCTCCGCCTTTTTACCATCAGATCATTTTTTTGAAAAGGATTGTCCATTACTTTTCTACTGGTTAGCACTAACACTGTTACTTTGCAACCTTGAGGTCTTGGGTTCAATCCCACCATGGAAAACATCTGCAAGGAGATTGTATGTTCTCACTGTTTGCTATAAATTATGTATTATGTAACAAGCTGGAAATATAAGAATGCGTAATAGGGTCTAATCTCTGTGGATACTGTACTTTTCGTTTTATAAGACTCATTGGATTATAAGACGCACCCTAAATTTGGGGAAAAAAATATGGGGTGCGTCTTATAATCAGGTGCTGTCTTACCGGGGCCACAGGAGGCAGTAGCGGTGGTCGAGTAGGGTGTGGTGGAGTAGGGTGATACTGCGGGCAGTGCAGCGGGTGTCTCAGATGCTCACTGAGGGCACTGTGAGACAGTAGGAGCATCCAGAAACTGTCAGCAATGCGGGCTTTAAAGAAATGACCCCCAGAGTCAGCGTAGCTCTCGGCTCAATGACAATCCAAGATTTCATCTACGCATACGCTACCTTCGAGCACCATTTTCCTTAAATCTGCTGCAGGGAATCAATGGGCCGAATGCAGCGTGTGCGCAGATGAGATCTTGAACCAAGAGCTCCATCTACTGTATGCACGCGCTGACTCCGGATGCCATTATTTGAAACCTGCACCGCCAACATTTTGAGAATGGCGGCCCCTTCCTCACTGTCAGCAGCACTGCCCGCAGAAAGCCCACAGCACCACCTGCAGTAGACCTGCAGCATATCGCACGCGGCCCGCAGCATCTCTCTTGCCTCCTATTACCACTCTCCACCACCCCGGTAAGCTACATTCAGATTAAAAGATGCACCCTTTTTTCCGTCAAATTTTTTGGGAGGAAAAGTGCGTCTTATAATCTGAAAAATACAGTATGTTTAAAACAAGTAAAAGTACACTCACCTTAAAGAGTGTGTGGGCACCACACCTTTAAAAATATCAAACAGCTGTTGCGGGTCTTGTCGTATAAGTCGATAGTAGTGATGGGCGAACCCCCTGATGTTTGTGTTCGGGAGCCTCGCCCGAACAATTTGTAAAGTTCAAGTTCGGGTTCTGAGATAACGCAAACTTGCGTCCGAACACCAAACTTGTTATATGATGAGGCGGGGGGGGGGGGTGTAAAATAAAGAATATAGTTAATAATAAACATTGTCATTATATTTACCAGTCCAGCGACACGTCCTGCAGACTCTGTCTCCATGCCACCTCTGCTTCTGGGTCCGATCATTACTGTGCCCCTGGGTAACCACCACTGACATACAGGACCTTCCATGATGTCATAGCCATGTGACCACAATATATAGAAATTACAGGCTTCACCACATACACTGAAGGTGCTAATGGGATAAAGAATCATATAGTAAAAAGAATCCCAGCACTCAAAATGAAGACAAGGGGGGAATTATGCAAAAGTGAATTTATTGATACACTGCAAAAGGAACCTAACCAGAGCAACAGCACCAACGTTTCGGCATAGAGCCTTTCTCAAGGTTGTTGCATCACTGGTCAGAGTAAGGAACCACGGGTCTCAAAGGACAACCGGGGGTTTGCAAATAATGGCAAGGTTCCACACGCTGCAGCCTCTCTCCCTGCCACTGATGCCAGTCCCGGATCTCTTCTGCAGGCGTCCTCTCACCTCACATTGTGATCCTGTCACCCCTTCACCCACGAGCATACCCTGCAAAAACGTGTGGAACCTTGCCATTATTTGCAAACCCCCGGTTGTCCTTCGAGACCCGTGGTTCCTTACTCTGACCAGTGATGCAAGAACCTTGAGAAAGGCTCTATGCCGAAACGTTGGTGCTGTTGCTCTGGTTAGGTTCCTTTTGCAGTGTATCAATAAATTCACTTTTGCATAATTCCCCCCTTGTCTTCATTTTGAGTGCTGGGATTCTTTTTACTATAGCCATGTGACCAGTCTGGTGTGAATGTTGTACAGACATTGAGTTACAGACTGGTCACATGGCTATGATATCACGGAAGGTCCTGTAACCCACAAGGTAACAACATTCCCACCAGATTGGTCACAAGGCTATGACATCAAGGAAGGTCCTGTGTTATGATCCGGAACTATGGAAGACCACCAAAAATCATTGGTAAAAGGTGACATGAGCATTGGCAACTAATCTGGCCGCCATCCCCCTACTAACCATCACAACTAGAAGTAGCCGAGGGGTGAACTAACATCCTGTGCACCACGAACCCAGCCGGAAAACTAGCTATCCTAAAGGAAGGAAAGATGAATAACTCTCTGCCTCAGAAAATAGATAAAGAATAGCAAGCCCCCCACATTCGAAGACTGCGGTGATATAGGAAAACACAATACACAGATAGATGATAGGATTAGCAAAAGGTGAGGCCCTACTGACTAAATAGGACAAGAAAGGGACTGATGGTGGCCAGAGAAAAACCCTGCAAAAATCCAAAAACCTCATAGTACATAGTAAAAAGAACTGCTTCCTATACCAGGCGCTCTTGTCATACCAATGAACAGAAAGCAGGAACCATTACAAATTCAAGAAGTAACAAACACATGGACTAATAGGAACAATACTCCAAACATAGCTGCAGGAAGCATCCCAGCTAAGCAGCTGAGAGGGAAGATCCCTGCATGCAAATAAACTGAAAACAACCACAGTAAATGATAAACTCAGATAAGATCAAAAAGAACCAAACAACAAATAAAGAGCCAAGCACTTATCTGGGGTAGATGTGGTGTGGAGCAGAATGAAGCAGGCTGGTGAACAAAGAACAACTGACATCCGGCATAGCCTGCTATCAGACCAGGGTTTAAATAGGTAGAGAGTTAGCAATGGAAACGCCCATTGCTCAACACACCTGGTCTCTGACCAAACCATTCCTGGTCACAAGAGGGAGCCTCACAGTAGCAAAAGCATAACTGACATTCACAACAGTCCTGTAAGTCAGATGTAGCAGAGCTGAAGATGCTCGTCCGCCTTTGGACTACGTCGGAGGTTTTTTTTTTAGTAATAAAGATGAAGTCCTAAATGTCTTCTGTTTTGTTTCTAATAAAATATTTTTTCTGTCTCGTTGTGGACATCTGTGATTGAATGCTGGAGTAACCTGAAACCAGCCCATACATTCTAGCATCTAGAATGTATGGGCAGATTTCAGGTTACTCCAACAGCCAATCACAGACGCCCATTCTGCGTGACAGCATCTGTGATTGGCTATTGGGTCCCTCACACATATAATAGTGTAAAAATAAATAATTTAAAAAATGACGTAGCACTCTGTGGTATTTTTGATTCTCAGCGCAAATAAAGCAAATTTTTTTAAAAATAATTTTTAAAAAAATGCATGAGCTCCCGCCATATCAGGTAAAGCCAGTCAGCTGGAGGCTAGGATTCTCAGCGTGGTAAGGCCCAAGTGTTCGGGGCTCCCCACATTAAAATCTGAAGCCACCCCTGGAAATGGCACATTGTTTCTCAGCACTATTTCAAAGTGCTTTACCCGGCTCGTCCAGCGGCCCTGATTGCGGTGGCACGCTGGGCAATAAAGGAGTTAATACCAGCTTTCTCACCTGGTATGAAGCCCAAAACTCAAGGTGTCACGCCAAATTAGACATGGCCACCATGAATTTAACATGAGTAAACAGTAAAAAAAAAACACAACACATAGAAAAAAATGTTTTATTAGAAATAAAACAAAAAAAATTTAGGGACTCCATCTTTATTATAAAAAATCCTTAGTCCGATGTAGTCCACAGGAAGAGCAATGTCAGCTCTGCTTCATCGCTCTGTATAGACAAGTGTCTCTACAGAGTGAGAAGCAGAGAGAGCAATGTCAGCTCTGCTTCATCACTCTGTACAAACAAGTATCTCTACAGAGCAAGAAGCAGGTAGAGCAATGTAGCCGACCTGCTCCTATCGGCAGAGTGTGCGCCGTTCCGGGTGATGTGATGCAAGTCTCACACAGTGACAGTCAATGTTCAATCGCATCCATGAGCCATGGACTCGGGTGAATCCTGACGTCACCGCTGCCAAGTGATGAGCAGTGCAATGAATACCCCCAAAAGTTAATAGGACCTTCCATGACATCATAGCCATGTGACCAGTCTGTAAGCCAATGTCTGTACAACATTCAAACCAGACTGATCACATGGCAATGATGTTATGGAAAGTCCTGTAGTCAGTGGTGGTTACCCGGTGCACAGCAATGATCAGAAACACAAGTGGCCAGGAGACATAGTATGCAGGATGCGTCACGGGACATGTAAGTATAATCATAATGCTTTTTAATAATGTGCTTTTTTTACAGCCCCTGGACTCGAACTGTAACACGAGCTTCCCAGGAAAGCTCATCTTCAGGATCGTGTACACAAACACTATGTGCTCGGTACGGACCCCGAATTTTACAGTTCGGGTTCGCCCATCACTAGTCGATAGATATCAGGAAAAAATGGACATGTTTTGCGCTACTGATACTCCAAAAAGTATCACATCAGGCAAGGAATGGATGACATGCAGTTTATTTATAATCTACGCTTTTCAAAACCTTCTGGTTCCTTTATCCGACATACAGTGAAGCATGGTGGTGGCTCAGTGATACTCTGGGGCTTCCTTTGTTCCTCTGACAATGTAAATCATTAGCATATAGCGAGTAAGGCAGACTGCAAAAAAATTGTGTTTTTCAGAAAAGAAAAGTTATGAATGAAAACCTTAAAACTTTGCCTTTTGTGCCTTTATTATTTTTTAAAATATAGCATGGTCTAGGTGTGCCGTATTTGCATGTATTTTCCAAGGAGCTCCTAATTCGGAAAAAAAATGAATAGAGAAAGGTTTCAATAAAAAGACAACGCCTTCAAAAATATTTTGTTACAATGCATGAAAATCATGGTGTTTCTGCAAGCACTATTCAAATGTTCTGTCTAGAAATGAGCGAACCCGAATCGTAAAGTTTGATGTTCATACTGAAGACGGAGTTTGGGTGCTTTATGTATGCAAGCCACTTGATAGAGCATCTTTGTGCTCGAGTGCGCTCAGTGCTCAGTCCAGTGGGAGCCACTTACAATGTCTGAATGGCTCTCACTGGGGGTAACAACAACGTTAATGGGTGTAGAGTTTCCCTATAAAAACAAACTTTGCCCTCCCTCCTCTGGAAGTGATCTCTTTATGGCTGGCTGAATGTGTGAAGTCCGGGTCTCAAACTGAACTTTATCCACAGTCTAGCTGAACCCAGCAAACCTGAACTTCTGGTTTTGTCTAGTGTGAAATCATCCTAAGATTTTTTTCTGTTAGTTTCAAGCTTTTAATTAAATTTATAGATTCCCCAAAATGTATTTTTAAACCTCCATTTCCAGTATTTTACCATGAATAACCTACATTGTGCGCTTTTCATAAAAGTAGAAACACTTTCAAGCAAATGCCACAAGTCTTTTTGCAACTAAAGTTTTTCTTGCTGATCACCATATTCACTACAATTAGAGCTGCTTATTTGTAGCCAAAAGATAGACAAAATTGAAATATCATTTCCAGAACACATTTACCTTGGATGTTAATTGATATTGTCAAACTGAGCATGTGCGTCTGTCAGAGAAGTCAGCTGACTCTTGTCCAATTCAGCGGAAAAAAAGTTGGCACAAATATTAAGATTTCTCGCACAGAATTTTCTGTTTTGATTTATGAATGTTTTCATTTTTTAAGATTGGGGATGTTTTCTCACCTGTGCGTGCAGATATAGTCTGCTTGGCTAACTGCCTTGAAAATTCACGTGCCAGCTAGGGTTATGAATAATTCCATGTTTAACCTTCTAAATTTGTGTTCCAAATTGTGAATTTTCAACAATGTGCATGGAATTATTCAGATAAGTTTTTTTTGCTGTTCAAGTTCTTCTTCAAAACTTTACGGTGACTGAAAAGATCAATTCTGAAAAGCAAGCAGGCAACATTCACCGTATTAACACAACACCTGCCAAGTATTGGTTTGGTATGCATTTTGTTATGTCCATGTAAAGGACCTGACAGATAGATGGTGGCGCTGCTAACAAACACTCTGAAGATGGTCAATGTCCTCTCAGGGTGGCATGAGAAGACAAACATTACATAGTTCTAACTTTTGCAACTTTAGTTCTTTTTGAAACTTCATCACTTAAATGTTGCAAATAGTATATATAGTGCCCAATCCAGTAAAAGAAACCTGTTACATCGGATAATGGTATGAACCTGCAGATATATGGTTAATTTGCAGGTTAATTGGGTTCCACTAGCGTTTTGCACAGATGAGTGCAATCTGATAAAACATCGGCTTGCAATCGCAGCTGTGCAAAACTATGAAGCAGTGTCCATCTGTGATTGATTTCTCATGCCATGTTGGTGTACCGCCCCACGCTCGGCTGTGTGTCGGTGGCTCGAATGCCTCCGGACCGGGGGTCATGTCGCTCTGCAAGGGGGCTGGTGCTTTGAAGGGGGTTTTTAGATTTAGAGTTCGTGATGCCACCCACGGGTTTGTGGCGAATGTAGGCACCACCGCTGCTGTTTACTAGGCACCCCGGGGGAGATGTTGCTGCAGCTTGTGATGTTAACCCCTCCGTGGGCAGGGGTGGTGGCCCCGGGACCCGTTTGATGTGATGCGATGTCGGTGCTCAGCGGGGCAGGACGGTGCGTGGCCTGAGGGCACAATGGTACTCACTCTGACAGATACACGGGAGTCTCTGGTAAACCAAAAAGATGGTGGTCGGTGCCCGCAGCCGGCTGCTTCAGGTTCCCCAAACAAGCTGGTGGTGTCCGCCTTTCTCCTGCACCTCTTTGTAGCTGTGGACAGCCGTGCCTTAGCAACGAACAATGGGAGTCCCACTCCCCGGCGTGTATGTCGGGAGAGCCCGTTTTGCCCGCAGGCACTGGCCCCTTGGATCTCTTAGCCTGGGCGGTGGCCGTTATCCGGAATCGGTGGGCTGTTGCCTTATTTCGGGACTTGGGTGGGAATGAACCTAGAGTCCTGACCTCAATCAGTTAATTAACGGGGTCCGGTAGTTTCATGACCGCGTTTCAGGGTCTGAGTACCCCCATGTGTGCTCCGGTTTCCAGTCGGTTCCCCGGTTCGGTACCGGCGGGCCACTACCCTGTCCCGGTCACCTACGGTTCCAACAGGCTGTCTTCCCGACTCCTGCAGATGCCCACCACCGTCTGCCTCCTAGCCAAAGTGCCCGGGCTCCTACCCAGGACACTGACAGATTTATTCCTTCCACTGTCACAACTGCTCTCTTCCTCTCCTCCAACTAATCTGCTTGGGTGTTCCTGCCTCTGGGCCTGTGAACTCCTAGGTGGGCGTGGCCAACCACCTGGCTCCGCCCCCTTGGTGTGGACATCAAACCCAGAGGAAGGTGACTAGGGTTTAGTAGGTTGGCTGATGTCACCTTATTTGGGGATGGGTGTTGTGCAAGGGCCTAACTGTGACTACCTGGCTAGTCCAGGGCGTCACATCGGCTTGAAAAATGAATCGCAGCATGCTGTGATTGGCAGCGAGTCTTGGCTCACGCACACCCATAGAAGTCTATGGGAGTGAGTGAAACATCACACTGAACTCGCATGTCATCCAACCGCAGTGCGATGTACACAGAGACAGGCCGCAGAGGAGAGGGAGAAAGTGCTCCACCCTCTTCTCCGCAGCTGTGATCTGATCGCAAGACCCTCGGCTCACACTCTTCACAGAATTTAATCACATTAAGCCATGAAAATGAAAATCACATTTTTCCCACAAGTAGTTGCTGATGCCCCAAATTTTTAACTTTCACAAGGGTAACAAAAGAGACTGGAGCATACAATTTGTTGTGCAATTTCTCCTGAATATGCTGATGCCCTATTTGGGGTGGAAACTACTGTTTGGGCACACAGTACAGTTCGGAAAGGAAGGAATACAATTTGACTTTTGGAGCACAATATTGGCTGAAATTGATAGCTTGCTGCTTTTGAAGAACCTCTTATGTGCCTGAACAATGCCTGAACAGTGTAAACAGTGCCTGAACAGTGTAAACGCCCACAAATGACCCCATTTTGGAATCTACACTCTTCAAGGAAGTTATTTAGAGGTGTACTGAGCACTTTGAACCTACAGGTGAGTCACAGAATTTTATAACGTTGATGTCATGCAGTGTTCTGCTCTAATATCATCAGGTGTCTTGCCACCTTCAGACTGTCTGAAACGACACCTGGTGCTTTTGCATTACCAGGAGTCAACCAGTTTTGTACTCACTGGTGATCGATCTAGCAGACGTTAATTCTTGCTGGCTTATGAATTGCTGCTGGTTGTTGAAGACCTATCAAAGCCGCCTCTGCCAATTAAAAGATGGTGGCACCTGCTCCCTCATGCCGACTATAGCTCTAGCTTTGTTAGAGCGATACAGATCTTTGTGCGTGGTGATCCAGTAGTGTGGAAAACTGTGTTTTTAACTTCAGAGGGTATGTTTAAAAATCTTACTATGCATTTCGGGTTCACTAATGTTCCAGCAGTATTTAAAAACTTTATGAAATATATATTTTCTGGTTGTATTGGAATGTTTATTGTGGTATATCTTGATGATATCCTATTTTTTTTTTTGCCAATCTGAATTCTCACTATGAACATGTCTACTTTGTATTACAAAGGCTGAGAGAAAATTGTTTGTGTACTTAATTGGAGAAATTTACTTTTCTGTTCAGGAGATTTTGTTCTTGGGGTTCATTGTATTGGAAGAAAAGTTTAAAATATACAGTTAGGTCCAGAAATATTTGGACAGTGACACAAGTTTTGTTATTTTAGCTGTTTACAAAAACATGTTCAGAAATACAATTATATATATAATATGGGCTGAAAGTGCACACTCCCAGCTGCAATATGAGAGTTTTCACATCCAAATCGGAGAAAGGGTTTAGGAATCATAGCTCTGTAATGCATAGCCTCCTCTTTTTCAAGGGACCAAAAGTAATTGGACAAGGGACTCTAAGGGCTGCAATTAACTCTGAAGGCGTCTCCCTCGTTAACCTGTAATCAATGAAGTAGTTAAAAGGTCTGGGGTTGATTACAGGTGTGTGGTTTTGCATTTGGAAGCTGTTGCTATGACCAGACAACATGCAGTCTAAGGAACTCTCAATTGAGGTGAAGCAGAACATCCTGAGGCTGAAAAAAAAGAAAAAATCCATCAGAGAGATAGCAGACATGCTTGGAGTAGCAAAATCAACAGTCGGGTACATTCTGAGAAAAAAGGAATTGACTGGTGAGCTTGGGAACTCAAAAAGGCCTGGGCGTCCACGGATGACAACAGTGGTGGATGATCGCCGCATACTTTCTTTGGTGAAGAAGAACCCGTTCACAACATCAAATGAAGTCCAGAACACTCTCAGTGAAGTAGGTGTATCTGTCTCTAAGTCAACAGTAAAGAGAAGACTCCATGAAAGTAAATACAAAGGGTTCACATCTAGATGCAAACCATTCATCAATTCAAAAAATAGACAGGCCAGAGTTAAATTTGCTGAAAAACACCTCATGAAGCCAGCTCAGTTCTGGAAAAGTATTCTATGGACAGATGAGACAAAGATCAACCTGTACCAGAATGATGGGAAGAAAAAAGTTTGGAGAAGAAAGGGAACGGCACATGATCCAAGGCACACCACATCCTCTGTAAAACATGGTGGAGGCAACATGATGGCATGGGCATGCATGGCTTTCAATGGCACTGGGTCACTTGTGTTTATTGATGACATAACAGCAGACAAGAGTAGCCGGATGAATTCTGAAGTGTACCGGGATATACTTTCAGCCCAGATTCAGCCAAATGCCGCAAAGTTGATCGGACGGCGCTTCATAGTACAGATGGACAATGACCCCAAGCATACAGCCAAAGCTACCCAGGAGTTCATGAGTGCAAAAAAGTGGAACATTCTGCAATGGCCAAGTCAATCACCAGATCTTAACCCAATTGAGCATGCATTTCACTTGCTCAAATCCAGACTTAAGACGGAAAGACCCACAAACAAGCAAGACCTGAAGGCTGCGGCTGTAAAGGCCTGGCAAAGCATTAAGAAGGAGGAAACCCAGCGTTTGGTGATGTCCATGGGTTCCAGACTTAAGGCAGTGATTGCCTCCAAAGGATTCGCAACAAAATATTGAAAATAAAAATATTTTGTTTGGGTTTGGTTTATTTGTCCAATTACTTTTGACCTCCTAAAATGTGGAGTGTTTGTAAAGAAATGTGTACAATTCCTACAATTTCTATCAGATATTTTTGTTCAAACCTTCAAATTAAATGTTACAATCTGCACTTGAATTCTGTTGTAGAGGTTTCATTTCAAATCCAATGTGGTGGCATGCAGAGCCCAACTCGCGAAAATTGTGTCACTGTCCAAATATTTCTGGACCTAACTGTATCCTGGGAAAGTGCAGGCCATAAATGATTGGGTTCAACCTCAGGACCTTAAAGCATTGCAACGTTTTCTAGGATTTGCCAGTTATTATGGAAAATGTATTAGGGTTTTTCTCAAATCGTTAAACCTCTTACTGACCTCACAGCTAAGGGGAGGATCTTAAAATTTGCTCGCCAAATGCTATTGGAGCTCTTAAAAAAATGATAGAGTGTTTTGTGTCTGTTCCTGTGTTAATCCAATCTGATCTCCAGGAACTGTTCATTGTGGAGATGAATGCTTCAGAGGTCGGGATAGAGGCCATATTATCTTAAGGTTCCAAAACTTAGACCAACTTGTGACCATGTGCATTTTTCTCTAGGAAATTTTCTTGCTGTTAAATGAGCTTTTGAAGATTGGAGACAGTTTTGGGAGGGGACAGTTCATAAAGTCACTGAGGTGATGGATCATAAAAATTTTACTTACATTGAATCAGCTAAACTGTTGACCCCAAGACAGGCCAGATGGCCCTTAATTTTTCTAAATTTTATTTCTCTATTACATTTAGGCTGGGATCCAAGAATATGGGGGCTGCTACTTTATCACACAGTCTTGATTCGGTTTTTCCTCCAGAACCTCTATACTCCATTCTTCTTCAGGGTGTTGTGGTTTCCATGGTGTCCTTGGTATAGGAAGCAGACATATGTAAAGTGCAGTCTTTGGCCCCTTCTGCTACTTCAGGGACCAAAATATTTGTACCGGTGTATCTAAGATTACATCTGTAACAAGAGTTTTATGATTCCATCTTGAGTGGTCATCTTTGGTCACAGCTACACAAAAAAACATTGCTAAACGTTCTTGGTGGCCATCTATGAAGTCTGATATTAAACATTTGGTATTCGCTTGTGAAGTTTATGCATTCTCTAACAATGGAATTGGCTCCATTGTCAATTCCAGAATGACCTTGGACTCTTTTATCCATGGATTTCATCACGGATTTACTTTTCTCTGGTGGGAAAACTGTTATTTGGGTGGTGGTTGCCCGTTTCAGCAAACAGGCTAATTTTGTTCCTTTATCAGTGTTGCTCTGGATTTCTAGGATGAGTTCTGGGAGTCCTGAAGTGGAGGTTGCTATACAGAAACTTGGGGATGCCTAGAGGGAGGTTGGGGTTGCTCATTTTCGCCAAAAATGGAAGGCTGATAGAAAATGTTCATCGAGTCCTGTTTTCAAAGTAGGTGATAAAGTTTTGTTGTCATCCAGAAATATTAGGCTCAAAGTACCATCGGCGAAGTTGGGTACTAAATTTATTATGAGATTCTTGAGTTAGTCAATTTGGTGGCCTTTAGATTAAAATCACCTCCATCTCTTCGCAATCCGAATGTTTTCCACAGATCCTTGTTAAAACAGTTTGCTCCCTCGGTGTTGTCTCTCTCTTGTTCCCGTTTAGTTCAGTTTTGCTTAATGGAATGCGAGGGTCAAATTGTCCAAAATTCCCTCTGATATCTTGTTCATTTGAGGGGATATGGAGCAGAGGAAAAATCCTGAGTTCTGGCTCGTTTTGTGAAGACTGATTCTTTGGTCAAGGCCTTCCATTGTAGGTGTCCTGGGAATCCTGGGGGTTCAGTGGCCCTCCTAGAAGAGGGGGTACTATCACGATTCCACCTCTCACTGTGTCCAGCTCAGGTGCCCTTATAGATTCAAGGGCATGCTGAGCTGTTAGTATTTTGAGTATTAGCCCAGTGCCAATTCAGGACAGAGGTGTGCTGAGTTTTCTTCCAGATATCTCATATTTTGAGTAATTACATGGCAAATTTGCCAAATTAGCTGGATGCTTGTGGTCTGAGTATCGATAGTCATAGCCTTATCTAGGTGGCATGTATTTTGTTACGTGTGTTCTGGTTTTATGATCTTTAGCTGCCCAACCTTGAATAACTGTTTTGCCTAGCCCCTTTGTATTGATCGGCTGCATTCCTGGAAGTTTGACCTTGGACTGTGACTTGATAACGTCTCCGTTTTATCCCTCTGTTTATGACGAGCTCTCTTGGTGTCTGACCCTGGACCTCTTACCTGTACTGCCTAACATTTTGTCTGTGAGAAGTAACAGCATCACATAGTGACCCTACACCACAACTTTGTTGTGCTGATAAATTACAATGATAGCTGGAAGCCTAAAGCTGGTGTCACACATAACGACGACGACAACGACGTCGCTGCTACGTCACCATTTTCTGTGACGTTGCAGCGACGTCCCGTCGCTGTCGCTGTGTGTGACATCCAGCAACGACCTGGCCCCTGCTGTGAGGTCGCCGGTCGTTGCTGAATGTCCAGCTTCATTTTTTGGTCGTCACTCTCCCGCTGTGACACACACATCGCTGTGTGTGACAGCGAGAGAGCGACGAAATGAAGCGATCAGGAGCCGGCACTGGCAGCTGCGGTAAGCTGTAACCAGCGTAAACATCGGGTAACCAAGGGAAGACCTTTCCCTGGTTACCCGATGTTTACGCTGGTTACCAGCCTCCGCCGCTCTTGCTGCCAGCGCCGGCTCCTGCTCTGTGCACATGTAGCTGCAGTATGCATCGGGTAATTAACCCGATGTATACTGTAGCAAGGAGAGCAAGGAGCCAGCGCTAAGCAGTGCGCGCGGCTCCTTGCTCTCTGCACTGTGACATGTAGCTGCAGCACACATCGGGTTAATTAACCCGATGTGTACTGTACCTAGGAGAGCAAGGAGCCAGCGCTAAGCGCGGCTCCCTGCTCTCTGCACATGTAGCACAGCGACGTTATGATCGCTGCTTCTGCTGTGTTTGACAGCTGAGCAGCGATCATAACAGCGACTTACAAGGTCGCTGTTACGTCACCGAAAATGGTGACGTAACAGCGACGTCGTTGTCGCTGTCGCTTAGTGTGACACCAGCTTAACTATGATGAAATAAGTATATCGGTGTTTGGCGCTTATAGTCATAATAGCACCCAACAGTTTACACTGGAATATAGACCTTACACTAGAATATAGAAATACAGTATGTTCGTAAGTTCAAATTCCTTTGTGGAACTAAGATCATTAATCCCTTAATGACCACAAATATGCCTTTTGTCTGATGGTCGTTGATGGGCTTTTTCTACCTGAACAATAGGTTGTATAGATATTGGTAGTGTAGAGAAATCCAGGCATGCACAAGAAAAGGCAGAAACAGTATTTCACCATTTCTGCATTCCCATTTGCTTTATATACAGTGCTGAAATGAGGGATGTTTACACACTGAATGCAGCAGTGCTATGGTTTCAACAACCATGTTATCTTTGGATGACAGGTCATATGAACATGAGTCTTACCAGAACAGCTATTTTGGTAGGACAAGAGGGAGCAATATTAGGCAGGTGATTTAATGTTATGAATGATCAGTGTATATTGCTGAGCAACTATACCTAATTGGTCATACCTATAGGTTCTACGCCAGGGGTCTCAAACTTGGCTGTGTGTATGGGACGCACAGAGGAAAAAAAATCATTTGGCGGTCCGCATTCTTTGTAGGACAAACGACATTTTTATTGGTACCATATTTTATTTTTTTTTTACACACCTTTGGATCACTGGTTTTGAATGTTTTTCACTTATTTATTACGGTATAACAAACGTTCACGTTCTTTGTTTAAATATTGAAAAAAAAAAACCATTTTCGATGGTAAAAAAATGTCATGCCTTATTTTTAATTTTTTTTTTTAACATTTTATCCCTTTCTTGTAACTAATAGTGTTGCAATTAGCACCATATAATACTTTTGGCCAACATCTTTTAGTAATGTTCCCCATCTTGTTGTAATGTGCCCATCATTGTCCCCTTGTAGTATTGTGCCCCATCCTACTCTCCATCCTACAGTAATGTGCCCATCCTTGTCCCCATCTTGTAATAATTTGCCCATCCTTGTCCCCATCTTGTAATAATGTGCCTCATCCTTGTCCCCATCCTGTAGTAATGTGCCTCATCCTTGTCCCCATCCTATAGTAATGTTCCCCATCTTTGTCCCCATCTTGTAGTAATGTGCCTCATCATTGCCCCAATCCTATAGTAATGTCTCCATCCTATAGTAATGTCCCCATCCTATAGTAATGTGCCTCATCCTTGTCCACATCCTTTAGTAATGTCCCCATCCTATAGTAATGTTCCCATTCTATAGTAATGTGCCAATCCTTGTCCCCATCCTATAGTAATGTCCCCAGCCTTATCCCCTTCCTATAGTAATGTCCCCATCCTATAGTAATGTGCCCTTCCTGTAGTAATATATCCATCCTTGTCCCCATCTTATAGTAATGTTCCCCATCCTTGTCACATTGTAGTAATGTACCTCTCCTGTAGTACTGTGCCCATCCTATAGTAATGTCCCCATCCTATAGTAATGTGCCCATCGTTGTCCCTATCCTGTAGTAATGTCCCCATCCTATAGTAATGTCCCCATTCTATAGTAATGTGCCCACCTTGTCCCCATCCTAATGTAATGTCCCAAGCCTTATCCCCATCCTATAGTAATGTTCCCCATCCTTGTCCCCTTGTAGTAATGTCCCTATCCTGTAGTACTGTGCCCATTCCTAGTCCCCATCCTATAGTAATGTGCCCATCCTTGTCCCCATCCTGCAGTAATGTGCCCATCCTTGTCCCCATCCTGTAGTAATGTGGCCATCCTTGTTCCCATCCTGTAGTAATGTGGCCATCCTTGTCCCCATCCAATAGTAAGGTGTCCATCCTATAGTAATGTCCCCATCCTATAGTAGTGTGCCCACCTTGTCCCCGTCCTATAGAAATGTCCCCAGCCTTGTCCCCATCCTATAGTAATGTCCCCATTCTATAGTAATGTGCCCACCTTGTCCCTATCCTAAAGTAATGTGTCCACCTTGTCCCCATCCTATAGTAATGTGCCCACCTTGTCCCCATTCTATAGTAATGTCCCCATCTAATAGTGTTGTGCCCATACTTGTAATGTCCCCATCCTATAGTAATGCCCCAATCCTATAGTAATGTCCACTGCCTTATCCCCAACCCATAGTAATGTGCCCACCTTGTCCCTATGCTATAGTAATGTCCCCAGCCTTATCCCCATCCTATAGTAATGTACCCACCTTGTCCTCGTTCTATAGTAATGTCCCCATCCAATAGTACTGTCCCCAGCCTTGTCCCCATCCCATAGTAATGTGCCCACCTTGTTCATATCCTATAGTAATGTCCCCATCCTATAGTAATGTCCCCATCCTATAGTAATTTCCCCAGCCTTGTCATCCCATAGTAATGTGCCCACCTTGTCCCCATCATATTGTAATGTCCCCAGCCTTGTCACCATCCCATAGTAATATACCCACCTTGTCCCTATCCTATAGCAATATCCCCAGCCTTGTCCCCATCCTATAGTAATGTGCCCACCTTGTCCCCATCCTATAGTAATGTCCCCATCCAATAGTACTATCCCCAGCCTTGTCCCCATCCCATAGTAATGTGCCCACCTTGTTCCTATCCTATAGTAATGTCCCCAGTCTTGTCCCCATCCTTTAGTAATGTGCCTACCTTATCCCCATCCTATAGTAATGTCCCCATCCCATATTAATGTAACCAGCCTTGTGACTATGGTTTGGATTACATCATTTGTTTACATTTCCCCATTCCCATTATAAGAAAAGAGAATGATTACAATGGACAGGTGGGATGAGCTGTGACTGAAACATCTGTAACATTGCCTGTGATTAAAGAAATAGACTGATGGCACATCCTACCTTTCTAATGTGAACAGGTGCAAACTGAACATGAAATATAGTAACAAAAAGGAGACAGTTGCACTCTGTAGGACTAAGATATGTGTAATAATGAATATTGGAATGTAAACATGCATTACTACTATGGAAAACATGCAAAAAGTGAGATACTCAGCACACAAAAATGGCCAGTTTTATGTGAGCCCAACAGCCAATGTCAAGGCGACCTCTTATTGCTGGGTCCCTATCAAACTAATGCCTCTCTTTGAGTTAAAAAAACCCCCTCCAATTTATAGGCGGATAACTTATTTTCCGGTAATGTAGTCTTTGGATAATCATTTGCCCTACAGCGACCACTACAGGTGAAATGTAGTATTACATGCCTATATTATAATAAATGGCCAATTCTATCACTGAGAAACCCAATGCCTTTATAGCAAATCTCTGGTCTTGATTCATAGAAGGTGGTAAAGGTTAAGGGATCCCTTCATTAGCACATTATTATGCAATAATAGGGCATATAAAAATAGGGTGTCAATCTCTTATGGTTTATGCAGAAACTAGAACAAGAAGATAGGAGCAATGAGCTACTGTGACAGAGTAATCACATGGCTATAGAAGGAAATTCACATGAAAAAAGTTCCACAGAACCAAATCAGTGTTCCGTTTAATTAATTGGAGAAGGAAAAAAAACCTCTTCTATTCTTTGCTCCTGTTTGTAGCTTGTAGCTTTAACATATCACATGTTATAATGCAATCTATGAGATAGAAACAATACCAGGGGACCTAATTAAATTAAAAGTAATTACCAGTTGTGTAGATACCGCATGCAATTGAGCACTAGGAAGTTGATATTTTGTCATCCACCGTTAATCTCTGCACAGAACACACTATTCATCTGACCTGTTATTAATGAGCTGGCATTGGTGGGCAATTTTTGGAGAAGAAAATTTAAGGAAATGTCATGATGGAGAAAGCTCTTCTTCTTCTTCGGTTTTATCATTTTATTTCTGCAATATGTCTTTAAAAAGATAAAGAATAAAAACTATTTTTTTTTACAAAAAAATCACATAAAGAGTGAAGATGTATTGTTTGTCATGTATTGTTTATATTTCAAGAAGGTAGTTCACTCGAAAAGCTGGATGTATCTTTGTAGTATTCCTTTTAGCTGTTGGATGGATGGATAGACAGAGAGATAGACAGAGAGACAGACAGAGAGACAGAGAGACAGAGAGACAGAGAGAGACAGACAGAGACAGACAGAGAGAGACAGAGAGACAGATAAATGTTGGATAGATGGTGGCTGGATAGATGGATGGATGGAGACATAGATAGATAGATAGATAGCTATTAGCCAAATAAATATTTAAATGAAAAAAACTCTTTTTTGGACTTCGGTGGATTCCCTGGACTACATCAGAGCTGCATGGGTTTTTCTTTTTAAATAAAATGGTAAACCAGCAAAAGTTTCAGTGTGTGTTTCCTGACATTATACAGTTGACATCACACCTATACACCATTACCCCATTTGTCACCACAGCAGGGCAAACATGAAAAGGCGATGAATCAGATTTGGCGTATCTAATGTGATGCACCACTTCTGGGCAGCTGAGGGCTGCAATTTTTGGGCTGGGAAGGGCCTAATAACCATGGACCTCCCCAGCCTGGGTATATCAGCCCACAGCTGTCTGCATTTTTTTTCTTTTATTTATTTATTCTATCTATCTATGCCTATCATCTTTGCACATCTTTAACACATAAAAATCTTTAATTTCTTGAATACATTTAATTCTGGTCCATGTTACACGAACAACACATAAATGTTATACGAATGTCATCCGTGGGCTGTATATGTTTATCATTGTCCCATAGACTTCTATTGACTCTTTTTATCCACGCTGATGCTAGAAAAGGGAAACCTATTTTAATGAGTATGCAGGTGAACGTGTCTCCAGTATGTCTGAAAACAGCTACCACATGTAATGGAAACACGGACATGTGAAGACGGCCTAATATGTAGAGAAATTGGAGTTACGGGGTAAGGGTAGATACATCTCTATATTCCTTATGTCTTTATATATACACAAGTAATGTTTTATTACATTGGTGGCATATCAAACATCTGAATCTGTTCAAGTCCAATTCCTTTAAAATGGTTGTCCCATCAGCACCCCCCATGTCCATACGTCCTGCTCATCATCCCATCTATGAGTGAAAGTGGAGGACTGCTATCAAGCATCAGTTTACACTCTGCAGGACTCAAGCAGTCATTCATCTAAACAGCCAGCATGAAATATTACATTTCGCGTAATGGCCACAACAAAGAAACTGTAGCATTGGTAAAATCTTTCCCTTGCAAAGTCAGCTGTTTGCAATGGGTCTAAAGGCCCTGTCACACACAGAGATAAATCTGCGGCAGATCTGTGGTTGCAGTGAAATTGTGGACAATCAGTGCCAGGTTTGTGGCTGTGTACAAATGGAACAAAATGTCCATGATTTCACTGCAACCACAGATCTGCCAAAGATTTATCTCTGTGTGTGACGGGGCCTTTAGAAACTCAAACTCTAGCAATCAGCTGATTATCACAGCATATCTTAGTTTAAAGGAGGAAGACCTTTATTATATCACAGGCGAAGGAAATGGAGAAATGACAGGCCAGAAACACCGTTGACAGACTGAAATTCAAATCATAACCATTGGCCAGTCACAAATAGGCATTAGAGTGGAGTAAAAGGATTCAAATGACCTTGGTCCGGTGAGCAAATTGGTAGACCGAGGCCACCGTATCTGAGCACTGTGAACCTTCCACTACTTGCAACATTTCCAGCTTCTCATTTGAGTCATAGGCCTTCCTTGATGTCATTATGACAGGACATCACAGCAGCAAAGTAATCAGAAGAGGCATTGGCGAGGTTGCCAGCATTGACCAGAGTACTATGGTCAACATTGGGGATGTTGCCACTGGACCAGAATACTATGTATGTTTTTCATGTATCCTTCAAAGCTGGTCATCATATCATAGGGAAAGGCGCATCTATGGGAACTGAGGTAGTCTTGTTGTCTTCACCTACATCTGGTAGCAAGTTTGGAGCTTACTTATAATGTTTAAGTCACAGGAAAGTGCTTAGCCAATGACTGGATTTAAATCCCACCAAGGACAACATCTGTAAGGAGTTTGGAAGTTCTCCCTGTGGGTTTTCTTAGAGTACTATGGTTTCCTTCCACACTCCAAAGACAGACTGCTAGGTAATTTGGATTGTGAGCCCCAATGGGGACAGTGGTGATCATGTCTGTGAAACGCTGTGGAATTAATGGCCCTATGATATAGAATCATAGAATGGTAGAATTGGAAGGGACCTCCTGGGTCATCTGGTCCAATGCCTTGCTCAAGTCAGTAGCATAAACAATCCCCACGGGGTTTCCTCCTACACTCCAAAGACATACTGATAGGGAATGTAGAATGTGAGCCTCAATGGGGACAGTGATGATCATGTCTGTAAAACACTGCGGAATATAATGGTGTTCTATAAGCAAATAAAATAAAATAATAAATTACTTCCCATAGTAAATGTGACTTGACTCTCTTGTGCTCTTTTTGCATTTGAGATTGATGTGTGGTTCACTTTATGTCCAAAATGGGAGCTACAGAGATACAGGGTAAGGCCGGAGTAACAATTGCTAGTGACTCGTGCATGACTCGCGTGAGTCTCGCATCGCATCACCCGGTATGGCTGCACACTCTCCTGACAGGAGCGGGTCGGCTATATACATTTTTATACAGCTGAGACGTTTGTGTCCGGAGATCGGCAGGCCGTGGCGGGTGATGCGATGCGTTGTGAGACTCACGCGAGTCATATACAAGTCATTCGCAAGTTTGACTCCGGCGTAAGTCTGAGATACATCTTCCCTAAAGAAAGAAATGCACAGTCTGAATCTCCCAAAATTTGTTTTGGTCAGATTTGCTCTATTCGACCGTCAGATTTGTTTTGGTCTGAATAAAACTGGTCCAAAATCAAAGTGCCCTGATTACAATATAAATACATTTAATATGTTCTGGGGTTTCGCCAAGTTTCATAAATGGAGGGGCAGGGAAGGAATTGAAAAAATAATCCATAATACCTTTCTTTGCCCTCATCTGTCCTTGCACCAACTCTCTGGTCCTCTTGTCTTTTCTGTTCCAGCGATCATATCTGATGCTGAGGTTATTAATTCACCTTACGCAGTCATGCGTTTCGCCCCCATGTGATTGACCTCAGTGGCATAACTGAACACCTGAGGACCCGGGAGCTACAGCAGCAGCATAAGGACAGTTGAGTGCATAGGACAGGTGAGCATAATCTATTTTATTATTTTAAACCCTTCTTCCAAGCCCATAAAAGAAGACAGCAAAATGATGACAAGATAGAATTCTGTACATCAAATGCCAAAAATGTGGGATTTTTCAGAATTACAAATCTTTCACGCTACCACTTGGTGCGTTGGAACTCCTGAGTTCAGTAATACAGAGACCCACTAGAAGTCACTAACAAGCGCAGGGATAGTCGATCAGACAAAGTCTATGCCGGGATGACACATCTGTACAGAAGAGTAATCAAGCCAAAATCAGATAACAGAGCCGAGGTCAGATGACGGGAGGACAAGTAAGGACTGGGGAGGGAAAGGGAGAGGACACGGAACAGGACCAGAGACAGGTGGACAGGGAGGTACAGAGGTCAGGTCGGACAGGAGGGAAAAAGGTCAGGTCGGGCATGAGGGACGGAGGTCAGGTCAGGCAGAAGGAACGGAGGTCAGGTCAGACAGGAGGGAAGAAGGTCAGGTTGGGCAGGAGGAACGGAGATCAGGTCAGGCAGGAGAAAAGGAGGTCAGGTCCGGCAGGAGGAACAGAGGTCAGGTTGGGCAGGAGGGACAGATGTCAGGTCAGGCAGGAGGAACGGAGGTCAGGTCGGGCAGGAGGAACGGAGGTCAGGTCGGGAAGGAGGGACAGAGGTCAGGTCAGGAAGGAGGAATGGTACCGGGTAGCAGGACTATAACAGAGAACTTTTATAAGAATAGTTGCACGCAGCAGAGCCGGAAATATTACTAGCGGTGTTCCGATGGAGTCCACACCACACTAAAGAGGTGCGAGTCCCCGAATGAGGCACCACCGAGCAAGCCCCTTCCACAAGATTTAACCCCATAAGAGTTCCGCTACAGTCATGACAAAATCTTTTGAGAAAACTCATAACGGATTTGTTCATTTCTAATAGTCACATTTACAATGTGGGGTGGAGGCTTGATGTAATTCTCTCCCTAGGCTTAGGTTTTAGAGATATATTGTGAAATTGGTCATTACATAATTTTTGGATTTATTAATCTAAACAAACAAATGGCGTTGAAAGATGTCTTGTTAAATGCCCCTCCACCTCCAAAAATACAAGCAAGTAGACAGGGCTGGAAAACAATCCTATGATAAAAGGTAGACTTTCCGTTTGGTCAATCAATTTTGACCAAGTGACTACCCTGCACTTTTCAAATTATCTCTGCTTCTTTTAAATTGGACATGTCTTAGCCAAACGAACCAGTGTATATAGCAATTAGATGTACCTTTATATCTGTGAAATATTTTCTGATTACAAGCCCCGGCATTGAATTATTGAACACAAATGAATCTTGAATGAATTGATGGTGCCTTGGGGATAAGTGTTGGAATTCTCAGATATCAGATTCTTTTAATGGAAATAGGAAATAAGAATTTTAATAGAATTTTTAACTACAGATCTTGAAACAAAACTACACCTACATTTTAATTGAATTTCTGACCTAAATTAAACAAACCTCTTATAAATCATTCCGAATCAGTGTTAAAAAAAAAAAAGAAAAAAAGAAAAAAAAAGCTTTTTTTTTCCCTCTCACCGTATTTCCTAAGCTCAATCCAGGAAGCGTCTACCGAACAGATAAATGTTAATAAATTACCCGAATTTCGAAATTAATGGCTGCTGGCTGCTTAAGAGAGATATCATTGTATTTCATGAATATTTTGATTTCGTGATTAGATCAAACTGTATTGAATTCCTAAACAGCCATAGACGGGGTCTGGTGATCATAAACTGTGTCTTTTTTAAATAAATTATATTCCACCCCAATCTGCTGATACGCCGTAATTAGAAATTGGTTGTCTGCATTTACTATATGATTTGCATGACTTTAGATCTCCACCTACTGATCCATGTGCCGGCAGGAAGTGTACACATTGCCGCTACATTTCCAAATCTACCTTGCCTGCGGAGATAGCGCTTTATATTGTGATGTTCTCCCGTTATTTTCCCCAAAAAAACAAAGCAGTGTCACTTGCCAGTTCTGGAAAACATTGATTAGACCGCTTGTGTTATTCTATGTTATTCCTATTCAGAGAATCGTATTTACATCTCTCCTGTTTCCTTTTCTTTATTGGAGATAATATCTGTATCTTGTAAACTGCAGAACACGCGTCTATTCTCTCGCTCGCCGTGCCTGTCTGGAGAGAGATTTGATGAATATTGAAAAGATGCAGCTTTTGGGTTGCGAGTAATTACTCTGCTAATGTAAATAAATAATGACCATGTAATTGTAATAAAAAATCATTTTGTTTTTTTTTTGTGTTTTTTTAACATTACCTTATAGAGGTGACAGTAATGGAATTGTAATACAAATTATCTGGCTATAAAAGGAAAATGGTTAAAGTTTATGTGCAGATAGATAGATAGATAGATAGATAGATAGATAGATGGATGCAAGAATAAATAGAAGATACATGGATAGAAAGATAGAATAGATAGATATCAGATAGATAGATAGATAGATAGATACAAGGATAGTGCAATGGCTGCCTGGAACTACAGACTCAGACTGGCTATAATGGACAGGCTAGAGGAAAGCCACTCACAAAGCAGGACCCTAACCCCTATACAGGAATTTGGAATTACACAGGGCCCCGGAGATCAGGGCCGTATTTGACACTAGGCACCCGTGGTCCCGTGCCTAGGGCGGCACATTGCGGGGGGCGGCACTTTCTGGCAGCAAAAAAAAAATATATAAATTTTTTTTTTTTTTTTTTACATCCCCGCCCCCCGTCCCTCCCTCCGTTACACTCGGCTGTGTTCGGGGGGGGTTTGAGAGGGAGGAGAGGCGCACTTCTGTCTATTTAAATAGACAGGCATAGTGAGCTGATTAACCCCGGAGGCGCGCGGGCGCGACAATCAGCTCACTGCCCCGTGCTGCAGCGTCCAATGCTGCAGACGACATACGCGGCGAAGGAGGACGCGTCTGAAGCTGGAGCCAGCCAGAAGAGGAGCCAGCCAGAGCAGGGCGGCGGACACCGGAGCAGGTAAGGCAGAGCCTAGAATGTATGGGCACCTTACAGGTTAGTTGATGATCGTTGCGATGCCTCTTTTTGTCCACTATAATCATGCAAGGGGAGGCTGGGGGGGAGAGGCTGGGAAGAGAGGGAGGCTGGGAAGAGAGAGAGGCTGGGGGGAGGCTGGGAAGAGAGAGAGGCTGGGGGGAGGCTGGGAAGAGAGAGAGGCTGGGGGGAGGCTGGGAAAAGAGAGAGGCTGAGGCTGGGGGGAGGCTGGGAAGAGAGAGGCTGAGGCTGGGGGGAGGCTGGGAAGAGAGAGGCTGAGGCTGGGAAGAGGGAGGCTGAGGCTGGGGGGAGGCTGGGAAGAGAGAGGCTGAGGCTGGGGGGAGGCTGGGAAGAGAGAGGATGAGGCTGGGGGGAGGCTGGGAAGAGAGAGGCTGAGGCTGGGGGGATACTGGGAAGAGAGAGGCTGAGGCTGGGGGGAGGCTGGGAAGAGAGAGTCTGGGGGGAGGCTGGGAAGAGAGAGGCTGAGGCTGGGGGAAGGCTGGGAAGAGAGAGGCTGAGGCTGGGGGGAGGCTGGGAAGAGAGGCTGAGGCTGGGGGGAGGCTGGGAAGAGAGGCTGAGGCTGGGGGGAGGCTGGGAAGAGAGAGGCTGAGGCTGGGGGGAGGCTGGGAAGAGAGGCTGAGGCTGGGGGGAGGCTGGGAAAAGAGGCTGGGAAGAGAGAGAGGCTGAGGCTGGGGGAAGGCTGGGAAGAGAGAGAGAGGCTGAGGCTGGGAAGAGAGAGAGACTGAGACTGGGGGGAGGCTGGGAAGAGAGAGGCTGAGGCTGGGGGGAGGCTGGGAAGAGAGAGAGGCTGGGAAGAGAGATGCTGAGGCTGGGGGGAGGCTGGGAAGAGAGAGAGGCTGGGGGGAGGCTGGGAAAAGAGAGAGGCTGAGGCTGGGGGGAGGTTGGGAAGAGAGAGGCTGAGGCTGGGGGGAGGCTGGGAAGAGACAGGCTGAGGCTGGGAAGAGGGAGGCTGAGGCTGGGGGGAGGCTGGGAAGAGAGAGGCTGAGGCTGGGGGGAGGCTGGGAAGAGAGAGGCTGAGGCTGGGGGGAGGCTGGGAAGAGAGAGGCTGAGGCTGGGGGGATACTGGGAAGAGAGAGGCTGAGGCTGGGGGGAGGCTGGGAAGAGAGAGTCTGGGGGGAGGCTGGGAAGAGAGAGGCTGAGGCTGGGGGAAGGCTGGGAAGAGAGAGGCTGAGGCTGGGGGGAGGCTGGGAAGAGAGGCTGAGGCTGGGGGGAGGCTGGGAAGAGAGGCTGAGGCTGGGGGGAGGCTGGGAAGAGAGAGGCTGAGGCTGGGGGGAGGCTGGGAAGAGAGGCTGAGGCTGGGGGGAGGCTGGGAAAAGAGGCTGGGAAGAGAGAGAGGCTGAGGCTGGGGGAAGGCTGGGAAGAGAGAGAGAGGCTGAGGCTGGGAAGAGAGAGAGACTGAGACTGGGGGGAGGCTGGGAAGAGAGAGGCTGAGGCTGGGGGGAGGCTGGGAAGAGAGAGAGGCTGGGAAGAGAGAGGCTGAGGCTGGGGGGAGGCTGGGAAGAGAGAGAGGCTGGGGGGAGGCTGGTAAAAGAGAGAGGCTGAGGCTGGGTGGAGGCTGGGAAGAGAGAGGCTGAGGCTGGGGGGGAGGCTGGGAAGAGACAGGCTGAGGCTGGGAAGAGGGAGGCTGAGGCTGGGGGGAGGCTGGGAAGAGAGAGGCTGAGGCTGGGGGGAGGCTGGGCAGAGAGAGGCTGAGGCTGGGGGGAGGCTGGGAAGAGAGAGGCTGAGGCTGGGGGGATACTGGGAAGAGAGAGGCTGAGGCTGGGGGGAGGCTGGGAAGAGAGAGTCTGGGGGGAGGCTGGGAAGAGAGAGGCTGAGGCTGGGGGAAGGCTGGGAAGAGAGAGGCTGAGGCTGGGGGGAGGCTGGGAAGAGAGGCTGAGGCTGGGGGAGGCTGGGAAGAGAGGCTGAGGCTGGGGGGAGGCTGGGAAGAGAGAGGCTGAGGCTGGGGGGAGGCTGGAAGAGAGGCTGAGGCTGGGGGGAGGCTGGGAAAGAGGCTGGGAAGAGAGAGAGGCTGAGGCTGGGGGAAGGCTGGGAAGAGAGAGAGAGAGGCTGAGGCTGGGAAGAGAGAGAGACTGAGACTGGGGGGAGGCTGGGAAGAGAGAGGCTGAGGCTGGGGGGAGGCTGGGAAGAGAGAGAGGCTGGGAAGAGAGAGGCTGAGGCTGGGGGGAGGCTGGGAAGAGAGAGAGGCTGGGAAGAGAAAGAGGCTGAGGCTGGGGGAGGCTGGGAAGGGAGAGAGAGGCTGAGGCTGGGAAGTGAGAGAGGCTTAGGCAGGGGGAGGCTGGGAAGAGAGAGAGGCTGAGGCTGGGGGGAGGCTGGGAAGAGAGGCTGAGGCTGGGGGGAGAGAGGCTGAAACTGGGGGAGAGGGAGGCTGGGGGGAAAGAGACGCTGAGGCTGGGAAGAGAGAGAGGCTGGGGGGAGGCTGGGAAGAGAGAGAGGCTGGGGGAGGCTGGGAAGAGAGAGAGGCTGGGGGGAGGCTGGGAAGAGAGAGAGGCTGAGGCTGGGGGGAGGCTGGGAAGGAGAGAGGCTGAAGCTGAGGGGAGGCTAAGAAGAGAGAGGCTGAGGCTGGGGGGAGGCTGAGGCTGGGGGAGGCTGGGAAGAGAGAGGCTGAGGCTGGGGGGAGGCTGGGAAGACAGAGGCTGAGGCTGGGGGAGGCTGGGAAGAGAGAGGCTGAGGCTGGGGGAGGCTTGGAAGAGAGAGGCTGAGGCTGGGGGGAGGCTGGGAAGACAGAGGCTGAGGCTGGGGGGAGGCTGGGAAGAGAGAGTCTGGGGGGAGGCTGGGAAGAGAGAGGTTGAGGCTGGGGGGAGGCTGGGAAGAGAGAGTCTGGGGGAGGCTGGGAAGAGAGAGGCTGAGGCTGGGGGGAGGCTGGGAAGAGAGGCTGAGGCTGGGGGGAGGCTGGGAAGAGAGAGAGGCTGAGGCTGGGGGGAGGCTGGGAAGAGAGAGAGAGGCTGAGGCTGGAAGAGAGAGAGACTGAGACTGGGGGAGGCTGGAAAGAGAGAGGCTGAGGCTGGGGGAGGCTGGGAAGAGAGAGGCTGGGAAGAGAGAGGCTGAGGCTGGGGGGAGGCTGGAAGAGAGAGAGGCTGGGAAGAGAGAGGCTGAGGCTGGGGGAGGCTGGGAAGAGAGAGAGGCTGGGAAGAGAAAGAGGCTGAGGCTGGGGGAGGCTGGGAAGGGAGAGAGAGGCTGTGACTGGGAAGAGAGAGAGGCTTAGGCTGGGGGGAGGCTGGGAAGAGAGAGAGGCTGAGGCTGGGGGGAGGCTGGGAAGAGAGGCTGAGGCTGGGGGGAGAGAGGCTGAGGCTGGGGGAGAGGGAGGCTGGGGGGAAAGAGATGCTGAGGCTGGGGGGAGAGAGAGGCTGAGGCTGGGGGGAGAGAGGATGAGGCTGGGGAGAGAGAGGTTAAGGCTGGGGGGGAGGCTGGGGGAGAGAGAGGCTGGGGGGAGAGAGAGGCTAAAGCTGGGGGGGAGGCTTGGGGGAGAGAGAGGCTGAGGTTGGGGGAAGGCTGGGGGGAGAGAGAGGCTGAGAGGAGAGAGGCTGATGCTGGGGGAGGCTGGGGGGAGAGGGAGGCTGGGGGGGAGGCTGGGGGGAGAGAGAGGCTGAGGCTGGGGGAGGCTGGGGGGGAGAGAGAGAGGCTGAGAGGCTGGGGCTGGGAGGAGAGAGGCAGATGCTGGGGGAGGCTGGGAGGAGAGAGGCTGATTCTGGGGGAGGCTGGGAGGGGGAGGCTGATGCTGAGGGAGGCTGATGCTGGGGGAGGCTCGGAGGGGGAGGGGGAGGCTTGGAGGAGGGAAGCTGATGCTGAGGGAGACTTGGAGGAGGGAGGCTGAGGGAGGAGGGAGGCTGATGCTGGGGGAGGCTGGGAGGAGGGAGGCTGATGCTGGGGGAGGCTGGGAGGAGGGAGGAGGGAGGCTGATGCTGGGGGAGGTTGGGAGGAGGGAGGCTGATGCTGGGGGAGGTTGGGAGGAGGGAGGCTGATACTGGGGGAGGTTGGAGGAGGGAGGCTGAAAGGAGGGAGACTGAGGCTGGGGGAGGCTGGGAGGAGGGAGGCTGAGGCTGGGGGAGGCTGGGAGGAGGGAGGCTGAGGCTGGGGGAGGCTGATGCTGGGGGAGGCTGGGAGGAGAGAGGCTGAGGCTGGGGGGAGGCTGGGAAGAGAGAGTCTGGGGGAGGCTGGGAAGAGAGAGGCTGAGGCTGGGGGGAGGCTGGGAAGAGAGAGGCTGAGGCTGGGGGGAGGCTGGAAGAGAGAGGCTGAGGCTGGGGGGAGGCTGTGAATAGAGGCTGAGGCTGGGGGGAGGCTGGGAAGAGAGAGAGGCTGGGAAGAGAGAGAGGCTGAGGCTGGGGGGAGGCTGGGAAGAGAGAGCGAGGTTGAGGCTGGGAAGAGAGAGAGACTGAAACTGGGGGGAGGCTGGGAAGAGAGAGGCTGAGGCTGGGGGGAGGCTATGAAGAGAGAGGCTGGGAAGAGAGAGGCTGAGGCTGGGGAGAGGCTGGGAAGAGAGAGAGGCTGAGGCTGGGGGAGGCTGGGAAGAGAGAGAGGCTGGGAAGAGAAAGAGGCTGAGGCTGGGGGAGGCTGGGAAGGGAGAGAGAGGCTGAGGCTTGGAAGAGAGAGGCTTAGGCTAGGGGGAGGCTGGAAGAGAGAGAGGCTGAGGCTGGGGGGAGGCTCGGAAGAGAGGCTGAGGCTGGGGGAGAGAGGCTGAGGCTGGGGGAGAGGGAGGCTGGGGGAAAGAGACGCTGAGGCTGGGGGGAGAGAGACGCTGAGGCTGGGGGAGAGAGGCTGAGGCTGGGGGGGAGGCTGGGGGGAGAGAGAGGTTAAGGCTGGGGGGGAGGCTGGGGGGAGAGAGAGGCTGAAGCTGTGGGGGAGGCTGGGGGGAGAGAGAGGCTGAGGTTGGGGGGAGGCTGGGGGGAGAGAGAGGCTGAGAGGAGAGAGGCTGATGCTGGGGGAGGCTGGGGGAGAGGGAGGCTGGGGGGAGGCTGGGGGAGAGAGAGGCTGAGGCTTGGGGGAGGCTGGGGGGGGAGAGAGAGAGGCTGGGGCTGGGAGGAGAGAGGCAGATGCTGGGGGAGGCTGGGAGGAGAGAGGCTGATTCTGGGGGAGGCTGGGAGGGGAGGCTGATGCTGAGGGAGGCTGATGCTGAGGGAGGCTGATGCTGGGGGAGGCTGATGCTGGGGGGAGGCTGGGAGGGGGAGGGGGAGGCTTGGAGGAGGGAAGCTGATGCTGAGGGAGACTTGGAGGAGGGAGGCTGAGGGAGGAGGGAGGCTGATGCTGGGGGAGGCTGGGAGGAAAGAGGCTGATGCTGGGGGAGGCTGGGAGGAGGGAGGCTGATGCTGGGGGAGGTTGGGAGGAGGGAGGCTGATGCTGGGGGAGGTTGGGAGGAGGGAGGCTGATGCTGGGAGAGGTTGGAAGGAGGGAGGCTGGGAGGAGGGAGGCTGAGGCTGGGGGAGGCTGGGAGGAGGGAGGCTGAGGCTGGGGGAGGCTGGGAGGAGGGTGGCTGAGGCTGGGGAGGCTGATGCTGGGGGAGGCTGGGAGGAGAGAGGCTGATGCTGGGGGAGGTTGGGAGGAGGGAGGCTGATGCTGGGGGAGGTTGGGAGGAGGGAGGCTGAGGCTGGGGGAGGCTGGGAGGAGGGAGGCTGAGGCTGGGGGAGGCTGGGGGAGGGAGGCTGAGGCTGGGGGAGGCTGGGAGGAGGGAGGCTGAGGCTGGGGGAGGCTGATGCTGGGGGAGGCTGGGAGGAGAGAGGCTGATGCTGGGGGAGGCTGGGAGGGAGAAGGTGAGGCTTGGAGGAGGGAGGCTGATGCTGAGGGAAGCTGGGAGGAGGGAGGTTGATGCTGGGGGAGGCTGGGAGGGGGAGGCTTGGAGGAGGGAGGCTGATGAGGAGGGAGGCTGATGCTGAGGGAGGCTGATGCTGGGGGAGGCTGGGAGAAGGGAGGCTGATCCTGGGGGAAGCTGGGAGGAGGGAGGCTGATGCTGTGGGAGGCTGGGAGGAGAGAGGCTGATACTGGGGGAGGCTGGGAGGAGAGAGGCTGATGCTGGGGGAGGCGGGAGGCTGATGCTGGGGGAGGCTGGGAGGAGGGTGGTTGATGCTGGGGGGGCTGGGAGGAGGGTGGCTGATGCTGGGGGAGGCTGGAAGGAGGGAGGCTGATGCTGGGGGAAGCTGGGAGGAGGGAGGCTGATGCTGTGGGAGGCTGAGAGGAGAGAGGCTGATGCTGGGGGAGGCTGGGAGGAGAGAGGCTGATGCTGGGGGAGGCGGGAGGCTGATGCTGGGGGAGGCTGGGAGCCGGGAGGCTGATGCTGGGGGATGCTGGGAGGCTGAGGCTGGGGGAGGCTGGGAGGAGGGTGGTTGATGCTGGGGGAGGCTGGGAGGAGGGTGGCTGATGCTGGGAGGAGGGTGACTGATGCTGGGGGAGGCTGGGAAGAGGGTGGCTGATGCTGGGGGAGGCTGGGAAGAGGGAGGCTGATACTGGGGGAAGCTGGGAGCAGGGAGGCTGATGCTGGGGGAGGCTGGGAGGAGAGAGGCTGATGCTGGGGGAGGCTGGGAGGGGGAGGGGAGGCTTGGAGGAGGGAGGCATTAGAGAGGCTGATGCTGGGGGAGAGGCTGCTGCTGGAGGCGGGGGGGAGAGAGGCTGCTGCTGGGGGAATGGGAGAGAGGGGCCAATGCTAGAGACAGAGGACAAGGGTTGAGGGATAGAGCAATGACAATATCGATGGGGGGGAGTGTAAGGACTCAGAATAAGAGGGGGGCAGCATTGGGAGCTCATTATGGAGAAGGGGCAGCATGTGTGGGCTCAGTATGGAGTGGAACAATGTAGGGGAGTCAATATCAAGAGTGGGGTAGTGTATGTGTGTGTGTGTGTGTGTGTGTGTGTGTGTGTCTCAGCATAAGCGCTAGTGTGGTGGTCTTAGTATGATGAGTGGGGCAGCATGGAGGTGTCATTATGGAAAAGAGGAAGGCAGCATTAGGAGCTCATGGAGAGGGGCAGCATGCACGGGACACTGTGAGGAGGGGGGCAGCATGCATGGGACATTGTGGGGAGGGGGCAGCATGCTGCATGGGACACTGTCAGGAGGGGGCAGCATGCATGGGACACTGTGAGAAGGGGGCAGCATGCATGGGACACTGTGAGGAGGGGGCAGCATGCATGGGACACTGTGAGGAGGGGGCAACATGCATGGGACACTGTGAAGAGGGGGCAGCATGCATGGGACACTGTGAGGAGGGGGCAGCATGCATGGGACACTGTGAAGAGGGGGCAGCATGCATGGGACACTCTGAGGAGGGGGCAGCATGCATGGGACACTGTGAGGAGGGGGCAGCATGCATGGGACACTGTGAGGAGGGGGCAGCATGCATGGGACACTGTGAGGAGGGGGCAGCATGCATGGGACACTGTGAGGAGGCTGCAGCATGCATGGGACACTTTGAGGAGGGGGTAGCATGCATGGGACATTGTGAGGAGGGTGCAGCATGCATGGGACACTGTGAGGAGGGGGCAGCATGCATGGACACTGTGAGGAGGGGGCAGCATACATGGGACACTGTGAGGGGGGGCAGCATGGATGGGACACTGTGAGGAGGGGGCAGCATGCATGGGACACTGTGAGGAGGGGGCAGCATGCATGGGACACTGTGAAGAGGGGGGCAGCATGCATGGGACACTGTGAGGAGGGGGGCAGCATGCATGGGACACTGTGAGGAGGGGGCAGCATGCATGGGACATTGTGAGGAGGGGGCAGCATGCATGGGACACTGTGAGGAGGGGGCAGCATGCATGGGACACTGTGAGGAGGGGGCAGCATGCATGGGACACTGTGAGGAGGGGGCAGCATGCATGGGACACTGTGAGGAGGGGGCAGCATGCATGGGACATTGTGAGGAGGGAGCAGCATGCATGGGACATTGTGAGGAGGGGGCAGCATGCATGGGACACTGTGAGGAGGGGGAAGCATGCATGGGACACTGTGAGGAGGGGGAAGCATGCATGGGACACTGTGAGGAGGGGGCAGCATGCATGGGACACTGTGAGGAGGGGGCAGCATGCATGGGACACTGTGAGGAGGGGGCAGCATGATGTGAGAACAATGTGCAGATCATATTTCATAATCGAGGAAGGTGTGGTGGGTATAATTTATAAGGGAGGGCAGTGTGTAGTATATTAGGGGCAGTGTGACAGTCACAGTATATAAGTGGGGATGGTGGGAATATTTTATACTCATGCTATGTTTTGATGTGCCTGTGGTGATCCCCATTGGGGGGGGTTAGTGCCCTTCATTTCTCATTGATACTTTTTAAAGTGTTTTACAGAGTAGATCTGCCTTAAACAGATGTCGTGTGCGAAAACTCAGTTTTAAGTTGTCAATAAGGGGCGCGACCACTTAAAGTGCCTAGGGCAGCATGAAGGCAAAATACAGCCCTGCCGGAGATCACTACCTGTGGAAGGCTGCAGTCCAATGAGAGTAGTAGTCAGGCAGGGTCAAACCAGGAAATGCAGAACAGGGACAGAATCAGGCAGGCAAGGATGTAATCAGAAAACAAACCAGAGGTCAAATCCGGATCAGGCAGCGAGGTATAAAAATGGTAGGCATGAGGGTAGTCGAAGAACAGGCAGAGGTCAAAGCACAGGAATCATAAAACAGCATGGGAACCAGGAATACAGAATTATCTCTGACAGAGATCAGCAGACAAGAGGGGGAAATAAAAGGGTGTGGTGTCTTCCTATTGGCTGCAGCTGAATGGTGGTAACTTCAGCTGGAAGACACATGCCACCACAGTCATCCAGTGGTACTGCAGGTCGCAGGGAAACCAGGCTTAGCCGATGAGTGGAGCCTGCGCCCACTAGAGCTACTGGCAGCGGTTCCTCTCCTATCACCAGCACTATACACAGCGGGACCATGGCGCCACCTGGTGATCGAGGCAAAAGTCGCAGGAGCGGACTCTGGTGGTGACGTGACAGATAGATAGATAGATAGATAGATAGATAGATAGATAGACAGATAAAAGGATAGATAGATAGATAGAGAGATAGAGAAAGACTGATATTAAATAAATAGATATACAATATAAGATACAGTTAGGTCCAGAAATATTTGGACAGTGACACAATTTTCGCGAGTTGGGCTCTGCATGCCACCACATTGGATTTGAAATGAAACCTCTACAACAGAATTCAAGTGCAGATTGTAACGTTTAATTTGAAGGTTTGAACAAAAATATCTGATAGAAATTGTAGGAATTGTACACATTTCTTTACAAACACTCCACATTTTAGGAGGTCAAAAGTAACTGGACAAATAAACCAAACCCAAACAAAAATTTTTTATTTTCAATATTTTGTTGCGAATCCTTTGGAGGCAATCACTGCCTTAAGTCTGGAACCCATGGACATCACCAAACGCTGGGTTTCCTCCTTCTTAATGCTTTGCCAGGCCTTTACAGCCGCAGCCTTCAGGTCTTGCTTGTTTGTGGGTCTTTCCGTCTTAAGTCTGGATTTGAGCAAGTGAAATGCATGCTCAATTGGGTTAAGATCTGGTGATTGACTTGGCCATTGCAGAATGTTCCACTTTTTTGCACTCATGAACTCCTGGGTAGCTTTGGCTGTATGCTTGGGGTCATTGTCCATCTGTACTATGAAGCGCCGTCCGATCAACTTTGCGGCATTTGGCTGAATCTGGGCTGAAAGTATATCCCGGTACACTTCAGAATTCATCCGGCTACTCTTGTCTGCTGTTATGTCATCAATAAACACAAGTGACCCAGTGCCATTGAAAGCCATGCATGCCCATGCCATCACGTTGCCTCCACCATGTTTTACAGAGGATGTGGTGTGCCTTGGATCATGTGCCGTTCCCTTTCTTCTCCAAACTTTTTTCTTCCCATCATTCTGGTACAGGTTGATCTTTGTCTCATCTGTCCATAGAATACTTTTCCAGAACTGAGCTGGCTTCATGAGGTGTTTTTCAGCAAATTTAACTCTGGCCTGTCTATTTTTGGAATTGATGAATGGTTTGCATCTAGATGTGAACCCTTTGTATTTACTTTCATGGAGTCTTCTCTTTACTGTTGACTTAGAGACAGATACACCTACTTCACTGAGAGTGTTCTGGACTTCAGTTGATGTTGTGAACGGGTTCTTCTTCACCAAAGAAAGAATGCGGCGATCATCCACCACTGTTGTCATCCGTGGACGCCCAGGCCTTTTTGAGTTCCCAAGCTCACCAGTCAATTCCTTTTTTCTCAGAATGTACCCGACTGTTGATTTTGCTACTCAAAGCATGTCTGCTATCTCTCTGATGGATTTTTTCTTTTTTTTCAGCCTCAGGATGTTCTGCTTCACCTCAATTGAGAGTTCCTTAGACCGCATGTTGTCTGGTCACAGCAACAGCTTCCAAATGCAAAACCACACACCTGTAATCAACCCCAGACCTTTTAACTACTTCATTGATTACAGGTTAACGAGGGAGACGCCTTCAGAGTTAATTGCAGCCCTTAGAGTCCCTTGTCCAATTACTTTTGGTCCCTTGAAAAAGAGGAGGCTATGCATTACAGAGCTATGATTCCTAAACCCTTTCTCCGTTTTGGATGTGAAAACTCTCATATTGCAGCTGGGAGTGTGCACTTTCAGCCCATATTATATATATAATTGTATTCTTGAACATGTTTTTGTAAACAGCTAAAATAACAAAACTTGTGTCACTGTCCAAATATTTCTGGACCTAACTGTAGATAGATATGTTATAAGATGGCTATAAGATATATAGATAGATAGGTAGATAGATAGATAGTGTGGGCTGTGAGGTCAACTGAGTTTAGTTTGGCACTGGAGTCAGCTGATCTGAACTCAGCTGAACTCCTGACCACACAGCCTGCACACGGTCACACGTGATCGGCAGCAGGCAGTGACTGCTGTTAATCTGCATCCATCGCAGCTTGTGCGGGCTGTGAGATCAGGAGTTCAGCTGACTCCAGTGTCGGCCAAAAAATTTTGTGTCTCGCTGCAGAAGGATCCGGTAAAATAGCAATTGCGTTTGCATGCGCTGCACATTTATTCCATAGGATCCGGTCATTTGCAGTTTGCGTTTTTTTGCCTACAGGCAAAAAACCTCTGATGTGAAAGTAGCCTGCAAAATGCATGCCACACGGATGATACAGACAACACACAGAGACTAGGCAAGAGGGAAAAAAGCAATCTCATGACCCCATCATTTTTTTCCCCCCAATTATTTATTTTTTTCACATGTTGCGCTGGCTAAGGCTGATTTAATACATCAGTTTTTTGCCATCGGGCACAATCTGGCGAAAAACGGATGAAGCCGGATCTGTTTTTTTCCGCATTGTATTGTATTAGCGCCGGATTGTGCCTGATGCCCTTGCGTTGCATCCGTTGTGCACAGATCCAGCGAAATTTATGTGTACAGCTGCCGGAAAGGACACAGCATGCAACTTTTTTGGCAGCAGCAAAAAAACGGACTGCGCCGGATCTGGCACCGTCCGGCGTCATGTACAACGAAAGCCTATGGACGCCGGATCCATCGTAAAGTGACATAGAACGCATTACAGCGACTAATTACTTTTTTTCTACTGAGCGCTCAGTAGCACAACGGATCCGTCCAAAAACTGAAGGAACTGATGGAAAAAACTGATCCGTTTTTTCGCCGGATCTGTTGCATCAGTTTTTACACCGGATTGTGCCTGATGCCAAAAAACTGATGTGTGAAAGCATCCTAATCATAATTTCAGTACACACACACACACACACACACACTATGAACTACAGTGGAACCTCGCTTAACGAGTAACCCACTTAACAAGAATTTCACTTAACAAGCAAAGCTTTCTGTAAATTTGTAACTCGGTTTACGAGAAAGCTTTGCTGTACGAGCAAAATATTCACCGCACACACTTCCGGTTCCGTACATCCACCGCGCTCTAACCCGCTCTTGCAGTCCACACAAACACACACAAGCATGCACAAACACACACAAACAAACACGCACGCACATACAGTATTATGCTCACCTTACCTTCCATTCCATCGCCGGCCTCATGATTCTTGTAGTTCGCCGGTGCATCGCGACGAGGGAGGAATCTTCAAGGTGAACTACAGGACCCAGGGGGCCAGCGTTGGAACGGAAGGTAAGGTGAGCATAATATGTGTACCTTCCGTTCCATTGCCGGCCTCCTGGGTCCTGTAGTTCGCCACTCCAGGCTGTGTATCGGCAGGCTGCGCGACGAGCCAGGAAGTTCCCATGTCACCGCTACTCAAAGGCAGCGCGCTGACCAATCAGAGGCAAGCGCCTCCTGCCTTTGACGTCAGCGCTCTGGGTGCGGAAGTTCCTCCCTCGTCATCATGGTTACCCGATACACAGCCGGTACTTGTGAACAGCATGTCCCAAGAGACCAGCAATGCAACGGAAGGTAAGGTGAGCATAATACAGTATGTGCGTGCGTGCTTGTGAGTTTGTGTGAGTTTGTGTGTGTTTGTACGTGTTTGTACGTGTTTGTGTATGTGTGGAATGGCACAATAGGGGACCAGGATGGGACATTTAACAAGTTGTGGAACGAATTGTCTGCATTGCAATGATTTCCTATGGGATATCTTGCTTTGCTGAACAAGTAACTTGGTTAACAAGCACAGTCCCAGAACAGATTGTTCTCGTTAACCAAGGTTCTACTGTATATGAGAACAAGCAGAAGATAGATGCTTTTTTCTCCTGGTTGAGCAGAGCTGGGAGCTTCTGCTGTCTCTGTGTGATTTCTCTCAATGCTTCCACGCAGGGAAGAGGCAGGGAGGAGTATTGGAGTGGAGAGCTGAGTGGGTGTGTAAAGCCGGCTTTACACGCTGCGACATCGCTTGCCAATGCTAGCGATGGCGAGCGTGATAGCACCCGCCCCTATCATTATGCCGATATTTGGTGATCGATGGCGCAGCGAACATTATCGCTACGGCAGCGTCACACGCACTTACCTGGTCGGCGGCGTCGCTGTGACTGATGAACAATCCCTCCCTCTAGGGGGAGGGACGTTCGGCATCACAGCGACGTCACCGCGATGTCACTAAGCAGCCGGCCAATCAAAGTGGAGGGGCGGAGATGAGCGGGACGAAGATTCCGCCCACCTCCTTCCTTCCTCATTGCTGGCGTGTGGCAGGTAAGGAGAGGTTCCTTGTTCCTGCGTCGTTACACGTAGCGATGTGTGCTGCCACAGGGACGAGGATCAACTTCGCCCACGCGACAGCAGCGATATTTGAGAATGGACCCCCATGTCAACGAGGAGCGATTTTGGATGTTTTTGCAACGATCCAAAATCGCTCCTAGGAGTCACACACAACGAGATCGCTACAGCGGCCGGATGTGCGTCACAAAATCCGTGACCCCAACGAGATTGCTGTAGCAATCTCACAGCATGTAAAGCCCGCTTTAGATACAGTCCTAGAGCCGCAAAGTATTATGGGAGTTGTAGGAACTGAACCCATGAAGGCAGGAAAGAGATTAACCCCATCAGAGCTGGAGCCAGAAATGAGGATGTGCTGCTAGAGCATCATAATAGGTAATAATTGCTGAAATAACATAATAGATGTGTGGAGAGGCACATATTAGCAAGATTTCTGAGAAAAAAAATCAGTTTTGGTAACTGGACAACTTCTTTAAGATATTTGTAGACAGCTATTAAGTCTCCACTCAGCCTTCTCTTTTGCAAGCTAAACAATCCTAAATCCTGTAACCGTTCCTCATAGGACATGGTTTGCAGACCAGTCACCATTCTGGTCACTCTTCTCTGAACTTGCTCCAGTTTGTTGATGTCTTTTTTAAAATGTGGTGCCCAGAACTGGACACAGTATTCCAGATGAGGTCTGACCAAAGAGGATTAAAGGGGGATAATGACTTCACGTGATCTAGACTGTATGCTTCTGTTAATACATCCTAGAATGGTGTTTGCCTTTTTTGCTGCTGCATCACACTGTGGACTCATGTTCAGTTTGTGATATATTAGTATACCTAAGTCTTTTTCACACATGCTGGTGGATAGCTCTATTCCTCCCATGCTGTATATGCTATTTTCATTATTCTTGCCAAGATATATGACTTTGAATTTCTCCCTGTTAAAAACCATTCTATTAGTTGCTGCACACTGTTCCAGCTTGTTTAGATCTTGTTGAATCCTCTCTCTCTTCTCTAGTATTGGCTATTCCTACTAGCTTTGTGTCATCAGCAAATTTAATCAGTCTACCCTTAATTCCTTCATCTAAATCATTGATAAAGATGTTGAACAACACGGGGCCCAGGACAGAGCCCTGTGGTACCCCACTCTAGACAGTCTTCCAACTGGATGTGCAGCCATTTATGACCACTCTTTGACTCCGATCACTAAGCCAGTTACGAATCCATCGAACAGTTGCCTTGTCCATTCCACACTTGGTAATTTTTTCAATAAGGATTGTATGAGATACTTTGTCAAATGCTTTGCTGAAGTCAAGATATACTATATCTACTGCATTTCCCTGATCCACCCAGTCAGTGATTTTGTCATAGAAGGAAATTAAGTTAGTCTGACATGACTTATTAGTTACAAACCCATGCTGGCTCTGGTTAATCACTTCATTCTCATCCAGGTACTTGCATAAATGTTGTTTAATAATTTGTTCAAAGATCTTTCGTGGTATGGAAGTCAGGCTCACATGAAGTAGCACTTGTAGTTATATTGCCAGACCCCATAAATAACTAACCAAAGAATAGTAGGACGATAAAAATTGTATTCCTCTCAGACCATTGATATTCTATAGGGCAGTTCCAATCTACTATTTTTTTTCTTAGGCCGAACCAGACTGAGGAAAAACTTGCAATATTCTGTGTTTGGCACCAAGTCTCGCATCACTCACACACATACAAGTCTATGAGTGCATGTGTAACATCTGACTTCTCTCGAATGACATCAGTGCAATATATGCAGAGACAGGCAGCGGAGAAGATGGAGAGATTAATCTCTCTCTGTCCTCCATACCTGTGATCAGATCACTGGATCAGAACACAGCAGATTACACTCGATAATGCTCGCAGCAGAGCCTGAGCGTGTGTCATAAGCTCTCACATCCAATGCCATACACTCATCTGACCCCAGCCAAACTGTAGAGTATAGTGCAACCTATTGTCTCAAAAACATTGAGCCTTTGTCAAACCATTTTTGCAAATTAATATTGGAGAGCTAACCTCCATCTTTGTTTATTTTTATTATAGATAGATAGATAGAGGGATAGATAGATAGATAGATAGATAGATAGATAGATCTTTCCTTACATTTCCTCTTGATTACAAATATCTTGAAATGAGTGGATTGAGATTGTCGATTTGTAAAAAAAAAAAAAATGATTTTTTTTTTTGATACTCTGGTGGGAGTCACTTATGCTATGTGTGTTTATACGTGGCCTCTCATTGATTGTGATGTGAACAAGGAGTGTCAAAGATTTTTCTAGAATGTTGTGATAATATTTTGAATTTGTACAGTAAGAAATGGAAATAAATATAAGATACAAATAGATAAATACAGTTAGGTCCAGAAATATTTGGACAGTGATACAAGTTTTGTTATTTTAGCTGTTTACAAAAACATGTTCAGAAATACAATTATATATATATAATATGGGCTGAAAGTGCACACTCCCAGCTGCAATATGAGAGTTTTCACATCAAAATCGGAGAAAGGGTTTAGGAATCATAGCTCTGTAATGCATAGCCTCCTCTTTTTCAAGGGACCAAAAGTAATTGGACAAGGGACTCTAAGGGCTGCAATTAACTCTGAAGGCGTCTCCCTCATTAACCTGTAATCAATGAAGTAGTTAAAAGGTCTGGGGTTGATTACAGGTGTGTGGTTTTGCATTTGGAAGCTGTTGCTGTGACCAGACAACATGCGGTCTAAGGAACTCTCAATTGAGGTGAAGCAGAACATCCTGAGGCTGAAAAAAAAGAAAAAATCCATCAGAGAGATAGCAGACATGCTTGGAGTAGCAAAATCAACAGTCGGGTACATTCTGAGAAAAAAGGAATTGACTGGTGAGCTTGGGAACTCAAAAAGGCCTGGGCGTCCACGGATGACAACAGTGGTGGATGATCGCCGCATACTTTCTTTGGTGAAGAAGAACCCGTTCACAACATCAACTGAAGTCCAGAACACTCTCAGTGAAGTAGGTGTATCTGTCTCTAAGTCAACAGTAAACAGAAGACTCCATGAAAGTAAATGCAAAGGGTTCACATCTAGATGCAAACCATTCATCAATTCCAAAAATAGACAGGCCAGAGTTAAATTTGCTGAAAAACACCTCATGAAGCCAGCTCAGTTCTGGAAAAGTATTCTATGGATAGATGAGACAAAGATCAACCTGTACCAGAATGATGGGAAGAAAAAAGTTTGGAGAAGAAAGGGAACGGCACATGATCCAAGGCACACCACATCCTCTGTAAAACATGGTGGAGGCAACGTGATGGCATGGGCATGCATGGCTTTCAATGGCACTGGGTCACTTGTGTTTATTGATGACATAACAGCAGACAAGAGTAGCCAGATGAATTCTGAAGTGTACCGGGATATACTTTCAGCCCAGATTCAGCCAAATGCCGCAAAGTTGATCGGACGGCGCTTCATAGTACAGATGGACAATGACCCCAAGCATACAGCCAAAGCTACCCAGGAGTTCATGAGTGCAAAAAAGTGGAACATTCTGCAATGGCCAAGTCAATCACCAGATCTTAACCCAATTGAGCATGCATTTCACTTGCTCAAATCCAGACTTAAGACGGAATGACCCACAAACAAGCAAGACCTGAAGGCTGCGGCTGTAAAGGCCTGGCAAAGCATTAAGAAGGAGGAAACCCAGCGTTTGGTGATGTCCATGGGTTCCAGACTTAAGACAGTGATTGCCTCCAAAGGATTCGCAACAAAATATTGAAAATAAAAATATTTTGTTTGGGTTTGGTTTATTTGTCCAATTACTTTTGACCTCCTAAAATGTGGAGTGTTTGTAAAGAAATGTGTACAATTCCTACAATTTCTATCAGATATTTTTGTTCAAACCTTCAAATTAAACGTTACAATCTGCACTTGAATTCTGTTGTAGAGGTTTCATTTCAAATCCAATGTGGTGGCATGCAGAGCCCAACTCGCGAAAATTGTGTCACTGTCCAAATATTTCTGGACCTAACTGTAGATAGATCTCTAAATTTAGTGTCACGAAAGTACCACGATGGAGAGTGGTCCCTCCTATTTCTGGTGTCAGGAGATCACAGTGTAGGGCTACACACCTGCACAGGTTAATACCGCTGGCTGTGCAGATTCTCCTTGATCCAGTGCTACTACAGTTAAGTTGTTCATCTGGTCTCCTGAACTTAAGATGAAAGCTGGAATCGGCTGTTTTGTGTTTCCTAATTACCGCTGCAAAAAAAATCTCTCAGCTCAGGGAGTTGCCAGTGATAGCTTTTGCTTAACTAGCCTCTAGAAGGAACCTGTGAGTTGTGCACTAGGATGTCATTTTGGGAACCACAGCTCTGGTTTTCCTTCTTTCATCCCTTTTCTGTTGTTTGGAGTGCTTTGTATGATTACTGTTTATTTTTCCCATGTCTGTCTTTTACTCTCTTTGTGCTTGTCTTTAACCTAGAGCAGGACTAGTATTCCTGCTGTCCTGCTCTCTAGACAGGGCTGTGTCCAGGGAAAGACAGGGATTTAAACGTGATCGCTGCACAGGGTGACAGAACCCACGTAGGGATGTCAGGGTTACTTGCGGGAAGTGTTAGAAGCTGCCCCTCCCCATCTTTCCCTAGTGGCAGTGTATCTCTTCTCTTATATCAACTGGCTTCAACCTTGGTGGAGTGCAACAAGCAGGTGCTGCCCTGGAGTGTCTCCTGATGCCTATCATCAGACAAGTCCACCCTCATCATTATTGGTGAAGGCTAGGTAAGCACTTAGTCATGCCCCTCTCAAAGTGAGCCTGGTTCTGGGATCATTACGTCTATGTCCCTCTCTCCCCTGCATAACTATGCTGTGACATACAGTCATATTTTAACTGGTCATGCTGAGACCTCCACAGCGGGAGGCGCTTTTTTTAGTAGTTGACCTATACAGACATACTAAATGGGGTCAGGAACTAATGCGACAGTGGAACTAACAGTACATTATTCAGGAGCGGAAGAGTACAAACTATAAATGAAGTAATATTTCACCTACTGGGATCTACAGGCATGCATTGTTCAGGGTCAAAGCAGGTCTAAAGGCTTTGAGGGCCTATTGAAATTGCAGCAATAGAGACCCCCTATAGCTAGGTCATTAGAAACTTAGAAACACATAACTCTGCATAAGAGCTGCATACACAAAATAGTAAGAAGTAATTGCAAAGTTGCCTTGTTTTTTATTTTTTATACAATCGAACAATAGAAAATGGTTACAAATTGTACATGCATGTCCCCTACACGTGAATTCTGTGGCAGGTACCCAAATCCACTTCTAATATGTTGCAAAATGCGAAGTAATGATTTTACGTGTCAGTAAGGCTCGGGTACATACCGGTGTCCTCCTGATACATGAGCAGCCCCATAACCTGCACCCCATCCTACAGTGACGGATCATCCCCCATACATACTCATACCTCTCCCATACTACTAGACTATAGTTTAGGGCCATAAAGCAGCATATAATGATAAGGACGAGCGCATATATTTTCTTTGATGTTGCCACGGAGTAAAAGGCATGCATTAATATACAATCTTCCAATTTATTCTAACTAAACCCTGTAATGTAACCTGTAGCAAACAAACCAGAAATTGATGATTTCATCATTTACAACTACAAACAGCTTTAATTAGATTTGTGCAATACCAATAACATAAACCTGACGAGCAATATCCCAAGCTAAATACATCAAAACGCTCGCCGAAGAAGAGTCACCGGCAGGATATTTATTATGGGAAAGCGATGCACATTGGAGCTTTTCCACTTCACTCTCACTTTCTTCACACTCAGCTTTCTGAGATCTTTGCCTCGGTCATTCCACATTCATCACGCAGCCGCTTTCTCTTCTCATTTCCAACCTCAGCCAAATCCTATTTCACCAAAACTTTACTTTTCCTTGAAATTTCCACTTCTCTGATACGTTTTTACAGTTAATTTTCCACTTATAGGAAATTGTGCCCTTTCACTTAAAAATATTAAAATCAGTCAATTTGCAGTAAGTCTGGAAAGATGAGGCTTCTCATCTAGAGATGTTCTGTATGTATGTAAATCATAAAGCTATGGGCTTGTTTTTCAGAGGTCGGCCTCAGCCCCTTAACTCCACCGAAGGGAAATCTTAATACTTCAACATGCAAGATATTTTGGACATATTTTATATCTTCCAACTTAGTGGGCCCAGTTTAGGGAAGGTTTTTCTGTTCCCCATTGCCCAGTGTACAAGGTCCATAAAGACATGGTTGTGTGAGTTTAGTGTAGAAGAACATGACCGGCCACACGGAGACATGACATCAACCCCATCTAACACTTTTGGCACCTTTGCAATTAACTAGAAAGACGATTATGCGCCCGGTCGTCTCCTCCAACATGAGCGTCTGATCTCAGAAATGATCTTCTGGATGAATGGAGAAAATTGCCGCAGACAAAAGCCAAACTATAAATCCTTTCTAGAAAAGTGGAAACTGTTATCACAGCAAAGAGGAGACCAACTCCATATTAATGCCTATGGATTTAGAATGGGAGGTAATAAAAGCTCCTGTAGGTGTAAAATGGAAGATGCCAAGTACTTTTGCCCTTATTGTGAATGTACCCTTGGTGTCATGGTTCTGATTTGTGGTGCTCTACTCTCCTGCAGAGTCGATGCTCTGTTTTTGTATAGAGCCCGGTGGACGGGTTGTTTCCCTGACTCAAGTCCTGCGTTGGTGCTGGGTGGGGTGTGTTCACAGGCGCTTTGTTCTTTTCGGTGATTGCTGTTTAATTAGGGAGCAACCTCACCAAGAACACCACCAGTTGTAGTTCCTGTTCCGCAGTAAGTGCTTCTGGCTCCTGGAAGTGTACTATTCAGATCTTGTCTTTCAACCCCGGACCTTAATTACCCTTCTCCGCCTGTTCCCCTGACTCTGATGTGACCTCCTAGCTCCAGACCTCCGGATTGTACCCTAACCACGTCTCCGCTTTATCCCTGTGTTCCATACTTGAACTCCTGGCTCCTGACTTCTGTCTCATACCCCGACCTTGGCTCCATTTTCTCCCTGTGTTTCGTATGTGACCTCTTGGCTCCTGACCTCCGGCTTGTACTCCGACCACATCTCCACCAGCTCCCAGTATCCTGTCTTGTCCTCCCGCTTTTCGACCCAGGTTTGGTTGGCTACTCCTCTATTTACTAATTGTATCTAGTGACACCTAGTGATTGAGCATCACACTTGGATTTTCATTTATTCTTTGTTCCTTTGGACTACCCTTGAATTTTTTATTTGCAGTTCCTAGAACATCTACCATATAAAAAGTTTCATTTCATGAGGTTATTTTCTAGACTAATTTACTGTATGTCGAGCACAAATGAGCAAATGTTTTAAAATCGAAACCACTGTTTTTCCCCCAAAAATTTAATTTGTGGATAATACTTTTGCTCAAATATTAATACTGAAAAGCTTGTAATTGCTCAGAAAATAGACATGGAGGAGAGGACAGGACCTCGCTAATCATAAGAGATTACATTCTACAGGAGAGAGATAGAACCCCGCTGACCATAAGAGCTTATATTCTATGAGAGAGACAGAGAGGACCCCGCTGACCACAAGAGCTTACACACTACAGGAGAGAGAGAAATAGAATACCCTGCTGATGAAAAGAGCTTAGATTCTGCATGAGAGAGAGGACCTCGCTGACCATACAAGCTTACATTTTACAGGAGAGAGAGAGGACCCCACTGACCATAAGAGCTTACACTCTACAGGAGAGAGCGATAGACCCCACTGACAATAAGAGCTTACACTCTACAGGAGAGAGCGATAGACCCCACTGACAATAAGAGCTTACACGCTACATGAGAGAGAGAGATGACCCTGCTGACCACAAGAGCTTATATTCTACAGGACACTATGAAGAAAAAGACATGGATCGCACATCCCAAAAATACAATGATCTAAAGCCGCTAGGCAAAACGTTTTTGTGGCTGCTGTTGTGGTGGTGTCGTGTCGGTGGGGCGGCGCGGCCTGGAGCCTTGGGGGCTTCGCCTCGCAGCATGGGTGCTGTGAGGCACCAGGTCGCCCGCCCTGCTGGCGCTTTGTCACTGCGGCGGTGGTCAGTGCACAGTGCCGCACAAAAAGTTTCAGGTTAGGGACCCACTCAAGAGGTTTGCCGTGACGTGGCAGTGGACTTAATACAATCTGATCAGAATGGTAACAAAAGAACCTCCTGTTCTATTTAATTTTTTGCCTAGCGGCTTTAGATCATTGTATTTTTGGGATGTGCGATCCATGTCTTTTTCTTCATAGTGTGTTATATTCTACAGGAGAAAGAGAGGACCCCGCTGACCATAATAGCTTACACTCTACAAGAGAGAGAGGACTCCACTGACCATAAGAGCTTACACTCTACAGGAAAAAGAGAGAGAGGATCCCGGTAACCATAACAGCTTACACGCTACAGGAGAGAAAAGAGAGGACCTTGCTGACTGTAAGAGCTTACACGCTACAGGAGAGAGAGAGGACCGCACTGACCATAAGAGCTTACACTCTACAGATGAGAGAGAGAGGACCCTGCTGACCATAAGAGCTTACACTCTACAGAAGAGGGACAGAGAGGAACCCACTGACCATACGAGCTTACACTCTATAGGAGGGAAAGAGAGGACCCTGCTGACCATGAAAGCTTACACTTTACAGGAGAGAGAGGACCCCACTGACCATAAGAGCTTACACTCTACAGGAGAGAGAGAGGACCCCACTGACCATAAGAGCTTATATTCTATGAGAGAGACAGAGAGGACCCCGCTGACCACAAGAGCTTGCACTCTACAGGAGAGAGAGAGATAAAAGACCCTGCTAACCAAAAGAGCTTACATTCTGCATGAGAGAGAGGACCTCGCTGACCATACAAGCTTACACTCTACAAGAGAGAGCGATAGACCCCACTGACAATAAGAGCTTACACATTACATGAGAGAGAGAGATGACCCTGCTGACCATAAGAGCTTATATTCTACAGGAGAGAGAGAGGACCGCGCTGACCATAAGAGCTTGCACTCTACAAGAGAGAAAGAGGACTCCACTGACCATAAGAGCTTACATTCTACAGGAAAAAGAGAGAGAGGATCCCGCTAACCATAACAGCTTACAAGCTACATAAGAGAAAAGAGAGGACCTTGCTGACCATAAGAGCTTACACTCTACAGGAGAGAGAGAGGACCGCACTGACCATAAGAGCTTACACTCTACAGCAGAGAGAGAGAGGACCCACTGACCATAAGAGCTTGCACACTACAGGAGAGAGGAAAGGACCCTGCTGACCATAAGAGCTTACAGGAGAGGGACAGAGAGGAACCCGCTGACCATGAAAGCTTACACTCTACAGGAGAGAGAGGACCCCACTGACCATAAGAGCTTACACTGTACAGGAGAGAGAGGACCCCACTGACCATAAGAGCTTACACTGTACAGGAGAGAGAGGACCCCACTGACCATAAGAGCTTACACGCTACAGGAGAGAGAGGACCCCACTGACCATAAGAGCTTACACTGTACAGGAGAGAGAGGACCCCACTGACCATAAGAGCTTACACTGTACAGGAGAGAGAGGACCCCACTGACCATAAGAGCTTACACTGTACAGGAGAGAGAGGACCCCACTGACCATAAGAGCTTACACGCTACAGGAGAGAGAGGACCCCGCTGACCATAAGAGCTTACATTCTATAGTAGGGAGAGAGGGTTGCTTACTTATGATGACAGATGTCAGTGAGATTGTACAAAATTAGGAAAACATGCCTGCTTTTTTCCGAATGAGTATCACAGTTGTCAACAGGTTATGTCTGGTAATGCTCTTCAACTCAACTGACATTAACCCCACTTACAATCAGATAATGTAAACTCATATGAGCACAGGGGATGTATGAAGTGAGCTATAAAACTGAGGAAACATTAAACCCAGAGCCTGTATATCCCTGTAACAGCTGTGACTGGAGCAAGCTCCCATTGGTGCTGCTTAAAGAGGTTTTCCCACGAATAAAGTCAATTTTAAAGTTGTTTTTAATCAATAGATCTTGGAATAATAATAATTTCCAAAACTGGATGTGTTATTTTTAAAAAAATAATTGTGGAACTTACTATTATTCCAAGATCTTTTGAGCAAATGGTATCTGTCAGCAGGTTTTTGCTATGTAATCTGAAGACACCATGCTGCAAAGGTTAAAACATAAAGAGAAAATCTACAGATAAAAAGCACAATATGGTCTTATCCATGAGTACCAGAAGGATAAAAGAGAGGCAAGCCACTCACCTGGACGGGTGTGTGACCCACAACCAGTATAAATCAAATGTACAGCTGCTGCAAGGACCATGGCCCACAAGGGATAAGATGCAAAATCCAAGGGAAACAGGAATAAAACCTTCCACCCTGCAGAAGGAATTCAATATAAAAGCAAGGTTGAAAATAAAACGTGGTTTATTCAGCGCGTTTCGAAGCAAATTTAACTTTTTCATCAGGAAGGACACCAAAAGGGAAGTTCACTTTGAAAAGCATTAAATAAACCACCTTTTATTTTCAACTATGCTTTTATATTGGAATCCTTCACCGACAGTAACTCTTGATTGACCACATTTTTTCCTGTTTCCCCTGGATTTTACAAGGGTTAAAACACAGAATTCAGGGATGCCTGTCTTGTCAAGATCTGAGCTGTTGGTTTCCTGGAATGTTTTGTTAAGCAGCAGGATTTATCATTGCCCGGACTACATTGTCAGTCCCCTCCACTGATTGACACCTCACTGTCAATGTACAATCTCTATAAAGAGCCTAGTGTGGGCGGGGACAGCTCTCTCAGCTCAGCTACATGACTATATCTAAAAATCCTGCTTGTGTCAAAACGGCTGCAGCCAGTAATCTAAGTGATACATCATTGGATTCAGGATCTCTTTGCCTACATCATGCTGCTCTCAATTGAAGCAGTAAAATCTGCTGACAGATTCCCTTTAAATTGAACTTTGTTCATAAGACAACCCCTTTAATATTTCAATGCCGCTGTCAGTCTCTGACAGAGAATCCTGTGAGCCCCTTGGTACAGACCATAAAAATTAGCACTAAAATTAAAAGCCTCATATCTCTGAAACCATATGGCGGATTAAAGCCCTGTGCGCATGGTGACGTTTTTTATGCATTTTTTTATGCAGTTTGTGGCCCAAATCTGCATGTCTCTCCTTCTCCCAGCAAAGTCAATGAGAATTCTGAAGTGCTGTGCGCATGTTGCTTCTTTTTTTCTTGCAGTTTTGGGTGTAGAAAAAACCTGCAACATGTCATATCTTGGTGCATATTTTTCCTGTAATTTTTTTTTAGCCCTTCCAGCCATTGGTTTCACAAAAAAATGCATGGTACAAAAACACACCAAAAAAGCACCCTAAAATGGATGCAGTTTTTTTTATGCATTTTTCTGGCACAAGGTGCATTTTTTGGTGTAGAAAATTTCTGGAACAAAAACTCAGTGTGTGCACATAGCCTTATAAAGGGAAAAAAACACATAACTCTCAGGAAAGCAGCAAAAGTAAAATAAGAGCCAAAACTGGTCCCTTTTGACCTAATGATGGGTCGTCTTTAAACAGAGCTCAGTTTATTGTACTTGTCCCTTTTAAGGTCTCTTTCACACATCAGTGAAAAACACACACGTTTTTCACTGATTTGTTAAAAGTACTGTACATATTTCCCTCCGTGTGCTGTGATTTTGGAACACATGTGATCTCCGTGTGCTATCCGTGATAATACATGGAGATCAGGCACTTATACTCACCTGTCCCCGCTCCTGCTGTCCGTGGTGCTGAAATCTCTCTCGATGCTGTGTCCGGCCGCTGCTCTCTCCCCTCTGCAGCTACTTCCGGGTCCGCAGTGCAGTGAATATGCATGAGCATAAATAGCCGGCCTGGAAGCAGATGACAGCAGTGGCTGAAGACAGTATTGCTTGAGAAGGTGAGTTTAAAAAGCTTTTTATTTTCAATGTACATGGTTTTCTGGTATGTGTTTCACAGATCACACTATAGTGTGGTCCGTGTGACATTAGTGATGCCAGAAAAAAATGGGCTTTTCTCCGTGTGAAATACATGGACACGCGTGTAGACCACACAGACACGTCAGTGCGAAATTACTGATGTGTGTGCAGACCCATTGTGTATGTCAGTGATTCTGTTACGTGAAAAAACTGCAACATACATACAAGAATCACTGAGATGTGAAGGAGGCCTTAAGCTGAGCTCAGTTTATTTTGTACTTGTCCCTTTAAAGAAGATAGAAAAGAAGAGGTAACTTATATTGCAAAACTTTTATTAAAACATTTTTTTTTATTTTTATCTAAAATTGTCATAAAATGCTCTTTTTTTCCAGTCCTCATTATATCTGGTGCCTTAGAGACTCATTATCTGCTTTGGGTTTCCTAACATCATTAGACGCTCAGATATTAAGGGATAGGGAAAAAAAAAAGGCTCCTCTCACATGTTCCTTCTCAAAATTCAAGTAAGTGCTTTTAATGTTGAAGCGATTTGTTAAAAAAAAAATGGTATGTGTCTCACTTTGCAAACGTTATAAATAGATAAAACAAAAAAACAAAAAAAGTGTTGTATGTTGCGGCACATTTCCTTGGGAATTAAGTGTTGTTACACCTGTGATCGGGGTAGGTGCGTTTTATGCCCCTATTCATACTGACCCTTAATGAAGGCTTCACCTTAATTGCTTTTTAGATAGCCTTCTCTGTTAATGACCACCTGCATTTAAATGAATGACCAACTTTAATTTATTAAACATTGTTTTGCATCTTCCATTTTATTATCTTTTACCAGTGGTGATTACGGGGTAATTCCACAGAGAAAGAGGCGACGGTTCACAAAAAATAATGCAGCGAAATAATCAAGATAATATATACTGATGCCGACACGTAATTACAACAAATGTGTAAAACCCGGCAGGATTCTCCTATCATTTCATTTTCTGCCTTTTATTAGATACGTTTTTTTCATACTTTTTTTTTATAGAAAAGGATGGAAGTAAATGAGATCGTAGAAATAAAAAAAAAAGTCTTGTAATTACATGAGCTCAAAAACAGCTCAACTCTCATAAGAAAACACTATAAACAGTATATAGAAAATATATACTGTATGTGGTCCACCAACCCCATGGCTGCAAAAAATTGACGAAAAATTTGAGAATGATCCAAACCTCTTGTCATTAGTAAACATCACAGTCTACTATATTTTAGGCTTCCTTCACATGTCAGTGATTCTTGTACGTATGTAACAGTTTCTATACGTACCAGAATCACAGACATATGCAGACCCATTAAAATCAATGGGTCTGCGCACACTTCAGTGATTTTTCCCTAACCGTGTCTCCGTGCGGTGCACACGTGTGTTTGTGATCTCCACATGGAGACATGTCCGTTTTATTCTGGCATCACTGATGTCCCACGGACCGCACTATAGTGTGATCCGTGAAAAAGACCACCAGAAAAACACGTACATTGAAAAAAAAAACTTTTTAAACCTTCTCCTGGGACGCTGTCTCCGGCTACTGCTCTCTCCTGCTTCCAGGCCGGCTAATTACTCTCATGCATATTCATTTATTCACTGCACAGCCAACCTGGAAGTAGGTACAGAGGGGAGACAGCAGTGGCCGGACACAGCATCGCGGGAGAGATCAGCAACACGGAGAGCAGGAGCGTGAACAGGTGAGTATAATTGCTAGTCTACATGTGCTGTCACTGATCACGGGTAGCACATGGAGAACTCATGTGTGCCATGAATCACAGTACACAGGGGGACATATGCGTTAACATGTCAGTGAAAAATGTCTGTGTTTTTCACTGACATGTGAAACAAGGCTTAAAGGGAACCTGTCCCCATGAAAATATCATCCAATCTGCAGGCATCATGTTACAGAGGAAGGGGAGCTGAGCAGATTGATAACGAAGACTCTAATCCCTGGCGGGCAAGTGGAAGGGTGAAAATCTATTTCTTGTGCCATCTTGTGGTCTTGCTGGGAATGTACAATATGTTTTTGCCTGTTGGTGAACCTATAAAGTCTTACCAATGTGCAGTTCACTCACCCTGTGTTGTCTGAGTAGTGTTTTGCCCACAGGGAAGGTGAGTGAGTGTTCAGTGGGATGAGTCCTGATCCATTCAGTCTTTCTGAAGACAGCCAGGCAAGCAAAAAAAGCACACACTGACCCTCATGTTTTCACAATATGTTCTCTTTAATACTGTGTTATTAACAATGGAAGTCAAAGTAGTTGTACAGTATGCAACTGCTGTCATAAGATTGCATAACACATAGTGCATGCCCTCATCATCTCCCACTTCAACTACTGCAACCTCTTGCTCTGTAGCCTCCCTTCTAATACTCTTGCACTCCTCCAATCTATTCTAAACTCTGCCGCCAGATTAAATCCACCTCTCCCTCACCATTCCCCTGCCAATCTATTCACTGGCTTCCCATTACCCAAAGACTCCAGATCAAAACCCTGTCCATGACATACAAAGCCATCCACAACCTGTCTCCACCATACATCTGTGACCTAGTCTCCCGGTACCTACCTGCACGCAACCGCCGATCCTCACAAGATCTCTTTCTGTACTCTGCTCTTATCTCCTCTTCCCACAATCGCATACAAGATTTCTCCCGCGCCTCCCCATACTCTCCAATATTAAGAAGAAATCCGCTGGGAATCCGTGGTAGCAATAAAAAGTAACTTTTCTTTTCTTTAAAAATTAGTTCATCACATCGGCACTATCAATATTAACCTCATAGGTGGTTACATATGAAAACAATGCGTTTTGGCAGCGATGCCTTCTTCTGGTCTAAGACCAGAAGACCAGAAGACGGCATCGCTGCCGAAATGCGTTGTTTTCATATGTAACCACCTATGAGGTTGATATTGATAGTGCCGATATGATGAACTAATTTTTAAAAAGAAGAAAATAAAAGTTACTTTTTATTGCTACCATGGATTTCCAGCAGATTTCTTCGTTATAGTGGATCGTTTCAGTGTGCAGCTAGCTATGTCGTATCCTGCTTGGATCTGAAGGATGGCATTATAAGGACTTACTCAGGCATACCTTTCAGGGTGAGCTTTTCCTTGTTGTTTTTTGTTTATCCCCCATACTCTGGAACTCTTAATTCCAACTTATCAGACTCTCAAGCCTTGAAAAGGAACCTGACGACCCACCTCTTCAGACAAGCCTACAACCTGCAGTAACCCTCAGTCCACTATTCTGCTGCACAACCGGCTCTACCCTCACCTACTGTATCCTCAGCCATCCCCTGTAGACTGTGAGCCCTCGCGGGAAGGGTCCTCTCTCCTCCTGTACCTGTCTGTGCATTGTATTTTTCATGATTATTGTACTTGTTTTTATTATATATACCCCTTTTCACATGTAAAGCGCCATGGAATAAATGGTGCAATAATAATAATTAATCAGAATGTAAATGGAGATAAGCAGATTGACCTGCAGAGGATCAAGATCAAGCCGAATTTCCTGAAATCTGCTGTTTTCATGCAAATTCGAACATCTTGCAATTCAATTTGCGGTTCACAAAGAAAAAACTTGCCAGGCACCATTTCCCACACTACTGAAGCATAGAGAGGGGGCTAGCATCGTTTCACGTGGCTGCGCAGGCCCCTCCAAAATGCCATGCATCTATTACATGTAGCAGATTTCCATACCTTATAAAGTGGTGGTCATTACCTTGGACATCACAGATAAGTGGTTCCCAGTAGAGCATAGTTTGTACAGCACAGTTGTTTTTCATCTCCAGAGTCACTGGGTAAGTTTCTCTCTTCTGTAGAGTGTAAGCTCTTGTGGTCAGTGGTGTAACTAAAATCCGATGAGAACCAGTGAAACATTTGGACAAGGCCCTCCTCTGGCCAGATGTATGTGCCCTTGCAGCGTTCTAGATCTTATAAAGATATATATGTTTGCCTCCATGTAATAATGTCCTCCATGCTGACTCCTCCCTGTAATAATGTCCTCCATTATCGGCCCCTTTCTGTAATATTTTCCTCAATCTTGGCCCCTTTCTGTAAGAAATGTTTCCCATACTGGGCATCATCTTGTAGTAATAACCCCATCCTTGCCCCTTTGTGTAATCATGTCCTCTATCCTGAGCCTCTTCCAGTAATGATATTCCCCATTCTGCTGCTGTTTTCCAAGTCATTTTTTTAAATAAATGATTATTCTTACCTTACACTGCTCCCACAATGTGCAACGTCCTCTTCCATAATCGACAGAGAGGCCAGTAGCCGACTTCAGCATGCCCACCACAAAAAGCACTTGACGTCACTGCTATGCACCATGTGATGGTCTTGCCGACAGCAGCTTTCTGCACCACAATACATTTCATCTGAATGTGCATGTAAGACCACACATCCAGTTGACATAGGTGTTGGTGGCAGCAGATGCCTTCTCACACTGGCCCAGTAGCGATCACACCCTCTGTGACCATGATCATAATGCCCTAGTCGGCAGTGCCCTTTCTCTCATCTGTACAGTGTAAGTGTTTGTGGTCAACACGTTCCTCTCTCTCTATCTCCTGTAGAGTGTAAGTGTGGCGCCCCTGAGGCTCAGTCACCACAGGGTATTGCAACTCACTTAAGGTGCAGTACTCATCCCGGGTAAGGAAGAGGTTAACCACTGGTGTTCATCACTTACACAACACAAGCTATATGTGCTTTCCTACAGAAACTGGGTTAGAGGTGGTCACCATGGAAACACGACTTTCCCAACCACTGGTGAGTCATTAGGAAGGTGGGGGCAGCATGAGGGAAGAGAGAGAACACACAGACTTTTACCTCAGAATAGTCTGGGACACAGAACAATGCGGCTGCTAAGGAGAGTGCTTTTTATAGCTTCCTTAGTGAGGGCCGGCCTGACTGAAAGAAGCAGGAGACAACCGGTGGAGTTGGTGAGACAGAGGAGCAACATGGTAGCTGGTGGTCGAGCTCAATAGCTCCCTCAGTACTAGCTCAGTTCAGGGTGCAGAGCCCTAGGGTAGCATACACTTCATGTTGTGCCATCAGAATCTGCCGGAAAGGGGAATTTCACGTCTCTCTGGCAACCAAAGATCCCAGGGCACAGCAGCATACAGAGTTAGGAACACGGTCGGGCCCACGTCTGATTCACGCTACCTGCAAACGGGACAGGAACTTAACCACCAAAGGCAGGGGTCCCCAAGTAGCTTCATGCCAGGGGGGTCCACACTACGAAGTGCAAGGAAGGAAGGTCTCACACTTCACAACACCGGTGGTGGCCTCTGAACTGTCCGGGATCAGCTGGGGCCCATCACGGCGGAAACCTGCGCTCCAAGGGTGATGACCTAACAGTGAGTAAAGACCTTGAACAGCATCCACTGTGTCAGCCTGTCATTGCTGGTGTCGTCGCCCTGCGCTCTGGCGCCACCGGCCACTATCACCCCCGTCGTCCTCTTTGGGGCCCGCTCTACCTGTGAGGAGCCGAAGCATCCGAGCTGCAACACCATCCACCCCAGAGGACAGCACCTGCAGCGTCAGCTAATGCCTGGCCGCACTCCACAGGTGGTGTCACGAGTCAACTACCCCCAACATCCTTCATCCCCATCATCCCATCCATCCCTTCTTGTGGACACCTCGGTGTCACGAAACCGGGCAGGGCCACCCGTGACATCCCCTGACCCTTCACCAGCCCGGTGACGAGTATTCCCTAAGACCCCGTGGGGTACTTCATAAGCTTTAATGGTCAGCCAGGTCCTCTCTCTCTCTCCAGTGGAGTGTAAGCTCCTATGATCAGAGGGGTCCTCTCTCTCTTTTTCTCTTTCCTGTAGAGTGTGAGCTCTTATGGTCAGTAGGGTCCTGTCTCTCTCCTGCTGAGTGTAAGCTCTTATGGTCAGTGGGGTCTCCTCTCTCTCTATCTCCTTTATAGTGTAATTTCTGAGGTAAGTGGGGTCCTCTTACTACTGTAGCATGTAAGCTCTTATAGTTAGTGGGGTGCTCCCTCTCTGTCTCTTTTGTAGAGTGTAGGCTCTTATGGTCAGTGGGGTCCTCTCTCTCTCTCTTCTGCAGAGTATAAGCTCTTACAGTTAGTGGGAACCTCTCTCTCTTTCTCCTGAAGAGTGTAAGCTCTTATGGTCAGTGGGGTCCTCTCTCTCTCCAGTAGAGTGTAAGCTCTTATGGTCAGTGGGGTCCTCTCTCTCTCTTGTAGAGTGTAAGCTCTTACGGTCAGTAGGGACATCTCTCTCTTTCTCCTGTAGAGTGTAAGCTCTTATGGTCACTGAGTAAATCTCTCTCTCCTGTATAGTGTAAGCTCTTATTGTCAGTAGGGTCCTCTTTATCTCTGTCTCTCTTGTAGAGTGTAAGCTCTTCTGGTAATGAAAGCATCAATAAACTTCTAACCACCCTTCCCAAACTGTCAGCAGCATCCCCCCAATCCAAACAGTGGGCAGAAATTGTTGTGAGGTTACCTCCACAGGCTCATCTCTTAATTCTTTTGCCATACATTTCTCTAATCATGATGTCACTGTAGGTCCTTCCCCTAGATCTGAACACAGACAGTTGAGTGCCCCTGTGTGTAAACAATATATGACCTTCTTGCTCTCAAACACATCATGATAGAGCACCCCCTAGAGCACTAGGCAATTCTTACTCTTCACTAGTTGTTGGGAGCCATGACATTTGTTATAGTAGATTCTTACAAATTTAGTAGATAGTGAATAGCTGATTTTATGATTAACTTGGGCACCCTACCTACTGCACAGTTTGCCTATGTGGTGTGCTTGTTTAGATTTCCAGGTCCACCATACAGTGCAGTGGCATAGCAGGCAAAATTCTTAAGGGAACATCATTTCAAACATACGGGAAAAAAATTAAGTTCAATGCCAAAAATCTGGGGCAGTCCACATGCCTTGAATTTGTGGTCAGGTGCCCCAAATCTTTGGGTAAAGACCACTTTGAACTGCATTGGCATCAAAATGATTGATGTATCCTGTGATAAAGCAGGAAGCCATATGCTGCCTGGTACATCACTCCTTGTCCTAAAGTCTGCTGGTGACCTAAAGCCTACAAGATCTCGGCGTCGCAGCGTATCTGGCGCAATTGTGACGCCCCTGGACTATCAGGTCATCACAGGGTACTGCACAAGCTGCCCTTCCGTGCAGTATTCCGCCTCCCTCTTGGTTCTGGGTCCCTACTTAAGTGGTGTTGCCTCTAACAGCAAATCAAAATCCTAGAGACACCCTGCATCACACCCACCTGACACAGCAGTGGACGGCTTGAGAGGAATAGAGTCGCCCACCTGGGGGGTCAGGGAGGGGAGGTGAGGTGTGTAGAGAGTAGAGTAGAGTCAGCGAGTGGAGAAGGAGGTGGAAGGTAGCCCTCGAGCTGAGAGGAGCTCAGAGGAAGTTGGGAGTGGGGACTCGCGAAGTAACGGCCTAGGTTGCCGACGGTGGTCTGGGCCTAGAGGAGTCAGACCCCCGGTCGCAGGGGATTGTGGTGGGGTGCTCGGACCTGTCGAGGAGGACGGCCGGCAGCCTAGCACTATCACCAGTCTGGGACCGTAGGTACGACGGGGAACATGAACCCTTGGTCGGGGAGTAGCTTCAGGCAACCCGACAATTCACCTGAGGAGAACGGAGCCTTCATGATCCATTCCCACCAGCTCCAGAATCGGGGCATTAGCGCACTGAGGGGGATAGGACTTTCCAACCAAAACGGTCAAGAAAATCCCAAGCGAGACTTCCGGGAGGCGGAGCTACGAGGTAGCTGCTTTTATCATGAGCTCCTGCAGCAGCTTAGGCCAAAAACTTTATCCAGGCCCATCCTAACATCTTAAGGCTGCAGGGATAAGGCCAGGACAAGGGGCGCACATCAGGCCCGGCTCTCCTGATACTCCGGAGGTGAAAGGTGTATGCTGCACCACAAATAAAGGAGTGCTCTGACACAAAGCACCAGGCTGCAGGCTGTGGGCTGTGCTGCACAGAGGAACGCTGCCCATCCTCCCTGCTCCCCCTGCAGCTGTGCCACTGCAAACGGAAAGCACCCGGGATCTGGTAAGAGAGGGGTTAAATATCGGGCACTAACATCCAGAAGGAGACAGGGAGGGGGACTGAAGTGCTTCCAGCGGCAGCCATAGTTTTCAGTGAACTCTCACACACTCCCCTCCCTGCCACAGAAGAAATAGTGAAACACTGAGCAGCAGCAAGCTCAGCAAACAGGACTGCACGCTGTGTTTACCTGTCACACAGAGCTCCGTGGACAGGCCCACCGTCTGAGATACTGTGAGTGAGGGGGGAGCTGAGAGCCCCTGGAGACATTCTGCTGTGAGAGCAGGTCAGGAGATAAACAGGGGGCTGTGGAGGGGGCAGATACATCCCTGCAGGTCTCATCTTATATGGCTGCTGCACAAGGCCTGTAATCTGCAACAGTAAACAGAGGCAGATAAGCCTGAAGTGCATCACAGCTCAACTTGATTAACCCCTACTTCACCAGCACTGACAGTATAGAAGAGGGTGAAAAACAAAAAGAAGTGGGATCAGTCATCTGGCCTGCCTCCTGCCCTTCTGACTGGTCTTTTTCAAGTAACATCTATACACTCTCATACACAGCGTGGAAATAATTGTGAAACAGCCAAGTTTACCACACAGATGTAATTAAGCTTATGTTATTGTGACGTCACCACAGTCTCTAAAGAAGCTCCATATTTACAGTTCTTACTATGGATAAATTTGTGGGTAAGAGCAATGCCACACAACCAAGTAAAGGAATTAGACCGCAAAGACGAAACCAAAATGCACCCCCATCACCAGGGGCTTCCCCTGAGGCAACTACAGACCCACCCCAGGACACTGCTAAGGCCATCACGGATCTCTTGATGCCGGTGATTGATGGGCGGCTGGCAGCCTTCCAGTCTTCATTAGACATTATAGTCACCCAAGTTAATGCCCAGGGTTCAAGGCTAACAGATGTGGAGCAGAGGGTCTCTGACATGGAGGACTCTGTAAAGGAAATTTCAGAGATGCTGGAGAGCAGGAATAAGGACATTGCTGTATTGCTGGACAAGGTAGATGATCTTGAAAACAGGTCCAGACGCAATAATTTAAGGTTGGTGGGCATCCCTGAATCGGTTCGGCAAGCTGATCTACTGAAACTCACTTCAGAATGACTACCAGGAGCTTTGAAATTGGATCTAAAGTCGGGGCCAATTGCTATTGAAAGGGCCCACAGAGTGGGCCCACCTCGAAATGATGGAGAGGTCAGACCCAGACAAGTAATTTTTAAGGTCCTGGACTTCCAAGACAAGATCAGATTGCTGACAGCATTTAGAAAAAATCGCTCACTTACCTACAATAACTCTAAACTGCTTTTGTTCCAAGATTACTCAGCAGCCTTGACAACAAGACGCAAAGCCTTCAATCCAGCATGCAAACTATTGGCGGAAAAAAATATTCGCTTCAGTCTACTGTATCCTGCTGTTCTACGCTTCACTACAGGGGGAAAGAATTGGACTTTTGAAGATCCTAAGTTGGCTTTAAATTACCTTCTTCAGGAAAATGGAGCTTCGCCAGCAGTCAACATAGACACTTAAATCGGAGACGTCACTGTGCTACAGTTCTGATGTTCATTCTGTTTTTCCTTTTTTTTTTCAGTGTCAGGACTGCCAGAGAGGCAGGTGACATTGCCAATAGATTAAGGTTTTTGTTTAGATGGGAAGGGGTTAGGGGGCTCTGCGTGCGTACCTTTAGTTTAGCTCTCATATGGGTTGTCGCGTTTACTCGCTGGGATGGACGAGGGAACCCAAATAGGTTGTTTATAATTTTACAATTAATTCCTCCTTCTGGAATAGGATAAATGACTAAAGGTCCAGTCACACTAAGCAACTTACCAGCGATCCCAACAACGATAGGGATCGCTGGTAAGTTGCTAGGAAGTTGCTGGTGAGATGTCACACTGCGACGCTCCAGCGATCCCACCAGCAACCTGACCTGGCAGGGATCGCTGGAGCGTCGCTACACAAGTTGCTGGTGAGCTCACCAGCAACCAGTGACAAGCCCCCAGCGCTGCGTGGAAGATGCTGCGCTTGGTAACTAAGGTAAATATCGGGTAACCAACCCGATATTTACCTTGGTTACCACCGCACGGAGCTACACGTGCAGAGAGCAGGGAGCAGCGCACACTGAGCGCTGGCTCCCTGCTCTCCTAGTTACAGCACACATCGGGTTAATTAACCCGATGTGTGCTGCCGCTACATGTGTACAGAGCGGGGAGCAGCGCACAATGCTTAGCGCTGGCTCCTTGCTCTCCTAGTTACAGCACACATCGGGTTAATTAACCCGATGTGTGCTGCAGCTACATGTGCACAGAGCAGGAGCCGGCACTGACAGTGAGAGTGGCGGAGGCTGGTAACAAAGGTAAATATCGGGTAACCAAGGACAGGGCTTCTTGGTTACCCGATGTTTACATTGGTTACCAGCCTCCGCAGAAGCCGGCTCCTGCTGCCTGCACATTTAGTTGTTGCTCTGTTGCTGTCACACACAGCGATCTGTGCTTCACAGCGGGACAGCAACAACTAAAAAATGGCCCAGGACATTCAGCAACAACCAACGACCTCACAGCAGGGGCCAGGTTGTTGCTGGATGTCACACACAGCGACATCGCTAGCAACGTCACAAAAGTTGTTCGTTAGCAGCGATGTTGCTAGCGATGTTGCTTAGTGTGACGGGGCCTTTACATAGAGAGCACAAATGTGTCCACGATTAAATCGCTGTATTGGTGCTCCTGGAATGTTAACGGGTTAAACTCTCCTATTAAGAGGAAAAAAGTTTTAAATTATCTACATCGTTTAAATTGCCATATTGTCTTCTTACAGGAAACACACTGGATGAAGGGCAATCACCCATTTCTTCACAGCAGAAAATATGCCGTATGTGCAGAAGCGTCATTTACAAGAAAACAAAGAGGGGTAGCTATATTGATCAATAAGCATATTAGTCATGAAGTTCTGGAGGTTTCAGAGGACCCTATGGGGAGATTATTATTGGTGAAAGTGAAGATAGAGGGCACTATCTATAACTTAGCAAACATATATGCACCAAATATTCCTGATCCACAGTTCAGAGCCAGATTGATCGAAAGTATCACAGGTTGGGATATGACTAATTTAATTGTAGGCGGAGATTTCATTGAGGCTCATGATGGAATTTTAGACAGGTCAAGTCCCCAGCCATCTCCTCTATTGGCGCTCCATAGTGGTTTGCAATATCTCGTCAATCAATTGGGACTAATAGACACATGGCGCATGCAGCACCCAATAGATAAAGACTATACATTTTATTCACATGTCCATGACTTACATACACGTATTGACTATTGGCTACTAAGCCCAGCACTGATGCCACATTTACTTTCCTCCAACATCCTAGACATCTGTATTTCGGATCATGCCCCGGTTACTTTTAATTTGTTATTATCTACCACAATACTATGGGAAAGAAGGTGGAGGTTTCCTTCATATTTATATCAATCTGAGGATTTCAAAGCTTCTTTACAAAACTACTGGAGCTTTTATGAGAATGATAATCACGAGCATAGTGGGGACGCTGGTTTGTATTGGGCTGCCTCCAAGGCAGTAGTAAGAGGTCAGATAATATCATATGTCAGCCATAAGAGAAAAAAGCTCCTGGAACAAACTATATCAGCACAAAAACTTCTCACGCAGGCATATAAAGATTTTAAAAATAACAACACGGATGCGACAAAACAACATTTCTTAGAGGCCAAGGAGGCGGCGGACACCTTGGCCCATGAGATGGCACTTAGTAACCTGGACTATCAGAAACATAAATACTTTAAATGGGGCAACAAACCTGGGAAATTACTAGCTTCTTTAACCAAACCCTTTGGAACCACCACTAGAATCCACAAAATTAAAAAGAAAGATGGTACCATGGTAACAAAAGATGAGGAAATAGTGGAGGAGTTCAGGGCATTCTTTGGCTCGCTGTATGAGGCGGAACCGAGGGAGGTTGACGGGGAAGCTGATTTTATCCATGGTACCGTAGCGCCCATCTTGACAGAGGAACAAAGAGTAGTACTAAACGCCCCTATAAATATTTCAGAAATAGTAAAAACTATTGGCACTCTTAAACTTAGCCAAAAGCCCAGGGCCCGACGGATTTAGTAACGAATATTATAAGATCTTGGGAGCCTCTGTGACGCCCTAGGCAAGCCAGGGGTCACAGGTCACAACACCACACGCACCCCACATTCCCTGCAGGTACACCAGCTAACCCAAAAATCCTTGTTGCCTTCCTCCAGGGGCTGGTGTCCACACCAGGGGGTGGAGCCAGGCGGTTGGTGTCCGCCCACCAAGGAGTTCACAGCTCTGGAGGCAGGAAGAACCAGGCAGATTAGCTCAGGGGGAGCTTAAGTGAGGAGCTAGTGAACAGAGTGTAGCTCAGGAGGGAGCTAGAGTGAAGTGAAACATCAGTGGAAGTGACAGAAAGCCTGAAGTTGGTCTGTGGCTGTGTGCCCAGACGGAGTCAGCAAGGTCAGCAGACGGCGGTGAAGGTCTGCAGTGGGACTGTCTGGAGGTTGCTGGAAGGACCACGGAGGCTGTGTGCCCGGGGGTCTGGAGCAGTATACAAAGGGCAGTCAGCACCAGGGCAGGGGCCTTTCGGATCCCGGCAAGGCTTGGAGTCGCCGTAAATTGCCAAATCCGTTAGTGAAGGGGACGTCTGTCTCCCAACAAGCAAGTCCTGATTGACGGCAAAGGTCCAACCACAACGGGGAAACACCGCCACCGCCAAGGCACCAGTTTCCCAGGGCCGGCGCCTGCGGGCAAAGTGTGGAGCTCCTCCGGCCCAGATTGTAGTCGGGGAGCGGGTAACCGGTGGGAATCCATCGCTACCAAACAGACATTTCAAAGGTGCAGGGAAGAGACCGTCACCGCTAACTGCAGGGAACCGCAGCACCGTGAACCGTCCGAGGGACCCGTCCAACCAGCCGTTTGTTTACCGAGAACTGTGTCGTGTTTACTGGCTGAGTGAGTACCTCAGTGCCGCAAGGCACAGCGCTGCCCCTGCGCCCCTGCACCTCACCGGGCCCCGGGATCACCAACCCCTACCCACGGAGGGACAACACAACAACTGGCTGCTCCGCCTCACCATCCCCGGGATCCCCAAATAGAGCAGCGGTGGTGTACACTCAATCACCACAACCGTGGGTGGCGTCACGGACAATAAACAATCTCCCCAACAAAATCCCCTTTTCACTCACGGGCGAGGAAGTGCCGCTCGAGAAGACCCCGGGATCCAGCCCACCGCTCGAGCCACCACTGAGCAGCAGCAGCCGGACCCGAGCAGTGGGGGTGAGCGTAGTGTGCTGACACCCTCCTCCCCGCCCGCGACACCTCTATCGGTCCTCATCTATGTGCAGTGTATAATAAGATAGTCACAGATAGAATAATTCCCGACAGGTTCAATGAGGCAAACATTATAGTATTACCTAAGCCAGGAAAAGACCCACTACAGGTGGAGGGATACAGACCCATCTCATTACTCAACTCTGATTTTAAAATCTTTACTAAAATACTAGCTGGTAGATTACAACAAGTGATTCCAGATATTATTCTGCCCTTCCAAATGGGATTCGTGCACGTGAAATCCATCACCTATAACATCAGGACGGCTATTGGGGCTATCTCTTATAGCAGGAAGCATAGATGTACCAAACATATAGTAGTTAGCCTTGATGCGGACAAGGCCTTTGACAGGGTCTCTTGGGCCTATTTACATAATCTTTTGGCATGTCGCCAGGCGGGATCCTGGTTTTGCGAAGCAGTCAAGATGATATACACAGAACCCAAATCCAGACTATCTATAAATAATACATTCTCTGAGCCATTTGAGGTACAGAGGGGAACGAGGCAGGGGTGTCCCTTGTCACCTTTATTGTTTAATTTGGCTCTGGACCCAATGTTGAGGACCCTACATAATTTAGCAATATTTCAGGGCATGAGAGTCGGTGGGACAACAATTAAACTTTTGGCTTTTGCCGATGATATTTTATTGTTTATTGCCAATCCCTCTCAAGCGATTCCAGAGATAATGAACACATTGAATAATTTTGGAAAGGCCTCAGGCTTCAGGGTAAATTACAAAAAAACTGAGGCATTGGCAATGTACAAATCGGGTAAAATTGATAACAACTTATTTCCCTTCCAGTGGTGTACCAGGTCCATTAAATATTTGGGGATTCAGCTCCCAGCAAACCCCTTCTTAATATATCAAATTGTGTCGCCCTGGGCAAGCCAGGGGACACAGGTCACAACACCACCACACCCCACCCTCCAGGTAGGCACATCTGCTAACCAGAAATCCTTGTTGCCTTCCTCCAGGAGTCTGTTGATGCACACCAGGGGGTGGGCCAGGCGGTTGGCTCCGCCCACCAAGGAGCTCACAACTCTGGAGGCAGGAAGTTACCAGGCAGAAGGCCCAGGCTGGGCAAGTGTGAGGAGCTAAAGTGAGAGTTAACAGAGAAGGAAAGAAAAGTGGAAAAGGAGGAAAGCAAGAAGTGGTGACAGAGCAGAGAGTGTGCAAAGCCTGAGAGCCCAGCTGTGTGTAGGGCTAGAACAGCAAGGTCAGCGACGGCGGTGACTGTCCGGAGGGGGACCGTTTGGAGGTTCCTGGAAGGACCCCGTTGGCTGTGTGCCCGGTGGTCTGGAGCAGTGTTCCGAAAGACAGTCAGCACCAGAGCAGGGGCCTCTCGGACCCCGGCAAGGCTAGGAGTCGCCAAATTTGCCGAATCCGTCAGTGAAGGGGACGTAGATTCCCCCAACAACCAAGTCCCGATAGAAGGCAACAGTCCAACCTGTACAACAGAGGCACCGCCACCGCCAGGGCACCAGTCTCTGAGGGCCAGCGCCTGCGGGCAAAGTGTAGTGCTCCTCCGGCCCAGCTTGAAGCCGGGGAGCGGGTTACCGGTGGGGACCCATCGCAACCATCCGTACATACAGGTGCAAGGAAGAGGGACATCACCGTCACCTACCGGGGAAGCAAAGCAGCCGTCTGTGGGACCGTCCTACCAGCCGTTTGGTTTACCGTACAAACTGTGTCCAAGTCTCAGGCTGAGTGAGTACCATAGTGCCGCAAGGCACAGCGCTGCCCCCGCGTCCCTGCGCCCACCAGGCCCTGCACCTCACAAGCCATCACCGGGCCCCGGGATCACCAACCCCTACCCACGGAGGGGCAACACAACACCTGGCTGCTCCCCATCACCATCCCCGGGATCCCCGCATTGAGCAGCGGTGGTGCTACACATCACCACAACCGTGGGTGGCGTCACGGACATTATCCCAACACCCCAAACAACCCCCTTTCACTCACGGGCGAGGAGTGTCGCTCGAGAAACCCCGGGATCCGGCCTACGGCTCGAGCCACCAGGAGCAGCTGCCGGACCCGAGCAGAAGGGGTGAGCGCGGTGTGCTGACACCCTCCTCCCCGCCCGCGACAACTTGGCGTCACGAACAGGATCTTACCGCTCTGCCGTCTGGTAGAGGTGCGCCTTGTTACCGCCGGAGGTATCCGGCAGGAAAATTTCAGAAGCCGCCATCTTTGGCGCGAAAAGTTCCCGCTCGAGCGTCTTCTCGAGCAGTAGAGGCGCGAAGGCCAAAACCCCGCCCCGAGAGAGGAGGGGCCGAAAAGAGCTAAGGGGGACGCGATGGCGGCCGGCCGCATGTAGCTGCGGCTATAAAAGCAGGGACGCCAGGACTCTGCAAATATCCCGTTCCTGGAAACAAACGAACCAGCCGTCATGTGGATGCCGTCCCGCGACACCGTGCCCCCCGCGCCTGGAACCGCGGCGTGGGTGGAGATCCGGACCGCGCAGCTCTACCAAAGGCTGCAGGTAAAGATGCAGCTCCTCATGGAGGAGTGGGAGGCCGACATGGCGGACGTTGTAGCCACCGTGCGGAGATGCGAGGAGGAAGCGGAGAAAGGGAGGGTGAGTGACCCACGTCCCGACGCCCTTGAGGGGCCGGTCATCGCGGCTGTGGGGCCCGGTCCAAGCCCTCTCCCTTCGCTGCCTCCCTCGCCACCCGTCCCGGAGGCCGTGACCCCGCCACTAGGCCTGCTACCACCGCAACCGGTAGCAGTACCCAGCGTCCCCGCCCAAGCGGGCCAACCTGTAGCCGGAGCCCGCAGCAAGTCCGCAGTGTTGCCGTGGAAGACTCCGAAGACCGAACCGGAGGCATCCCCTGAGAAACTCCCCGAGCCGGAGCCGATGACCCGCTCCGGGCCGAAGGCCCAGCAGCGGAAAGCCCCTAGGCCCATCCCCCACACCTCGGCTGAGGTAGCGCCGGGTTGTTGCTGCAGGGCAGCGCCCAAGGCCATGACACCGCGGGATACGCCACCCACCTTCCTGACAGTGGGTAACGTTCTGGATGTCCCGCGGGGCCCGACCCGTGCGCCGGCGCTGGCAGCAGCGCCGTACTGGGATAGGGAGCCGGTACCGCTGGGCCTGGAGATCGCCGAGAGGGAGAGGAAGAAGGCCGAGCTGGTGGCCAGAGCGATCCGGGAGAAAGAAAATCTCCGGCAAGCGACCTTCCGTGACCGGGAACCGCTGTACGAGGGACAGGTGAGGCGGTTTGATGTCCGCCGAGGCTACGGGTTCATCTATGAGCCGGGCCTGGAGGCCGAGGTGTTTGTAGCCCGGCGGGACGTGCATGCTCACCTGCCCGAAGAACATCCCGGCCGTAACCTGATGCCGGGAGATATTGTGCAGTATACCCGGCACTTTGGGGAGCGCAGATGGTTTGCGCTGGACGCTAAACTCAGGAGGGGCCCGGAGGCCCGAGCGAGCGCAGACCTCTACCCCTTGCCGGCAACCCAGCGCTTGAAAGACCGGAGTAGGGCAATGGAGGCCCGCAGCACCGTCCCCGTTGGGACCACCTGTCTGTTTGAAAAGTTTGAAAGTTTGCTAAAGTTGAAAGATGATGAAAAATGATTATCCAAGTTTTCACCTGATTCACCGTGTGATTTGCAACCGGCTGGAGCCGGCACCGTTGTCCCCGTGGGGACCGTTAAAAGTTTATGCATGGGAACTAGCCATGGACAAGCCCGTGAACTCTGCAGGGCAACCACAAACGTTAGTGGCTTGTAAATATGTTGGGTACCGTTACCGTTTCCGCAGGCCGCCTCCGGAGAGGCAGGTTGGAGGGAGGGCCCTGAGCAGAGCAGGCCAGGGCCCAGCCACCAAAGGAACCGGTGGCTACCCTCTGGAGGGAAGGACAGATCCCGCTCGGGTACCGTGTGCTGGACTGTGGGTCAAGGGGTGCTGCCTGGGTTTTAGGGGCAGCATCAGGGCCAGGTTACTTGGGTGGGAGAGAGCGGAAACCGTGACCGTATACCGTTGAAACGTTAAAAGTAAATGTGCCTCCCGTCTTGGGAAGAGTTTATTAAAAATGTATTGATGTTATGTTTAACCCTGTTATCCCCTTTTTCAGAAAAATAAAACCGGTGTAGGACGGCAGCCCGCGGACGGTCTGCGTTTTGCTAAGGGGGAATGTGTCGCCCTGGGCAAGCCAGGGGACACAGGTCACAACACCACCACACCCCACACTCCAGGTAGGCACATCTGCTAACCAGAAATCCTTGTTGCCTTCCTCCAGGAGTCTGTTGATGCACACCAGGGGGTGGGCCAGGCGGTTGGCTCCGCCCACCAAGGAGCTCACAACTCTGGAGGCAGGAAGTTACCAGGCAGAAGGCCCAGGCTGGGCAAGTGTGAGGAGCTAAAGTGAGAGTTAACAGAGAAGGAAAGAAAAGTGGAAAAGGAGGAAAGCAAGAAGTGGTGACAGAGCAGAGAGTGTGCAAAGCCTGAGAGCCCAGCTGTGTGTAGGGCTAGAACAGCAAGGTCAGCGACGGCGGTGACTGTCCGGAGGGGGACCGTTTGGAGGTTCCTGGAAGGACCCCGTTGGCTGTGTGCCCGGTGGTCTGGAGCAGTGTTCCGAAAGACAGTCAGCACCAGGGCAGGGGCCTCTCGGACCCCGGCAAGGCTAGGAGTCGCCAAATTTGCCGAATCCGTCAGTGAAGGGGATGTAGATTCCCCCAACAACCAAGTCCCGATAGAAGGCAACAGTCCAACCTGTACAACAGAGGCACCGCCACCGCCAGGGCACCAGTCTCTGAGGGCCAGCGCCTGCGGGCAAAGTGTAGTGCTCCTCCGGCCCAGCTTGAAGCCGGGGAGCGGGTTACCGGTGGGGACCCATCGCAACCATCCGTACATACAGGTGCAAGGAAGAGGGACATCACCGTCACCTACCGGGGAAGCAAAGCAGCCGTCTGTGGGACCGTGCTACCAGCCGTTTGGTTTACCGTACAAACTGTGTCCAAGTCTCAGGCTGAGTGAGTACCATAGTGCCGCAAGGCACAGCGCTGCTCCCGCGTCCCTGCGCCCACCAGGCCCTGCACCTCACAAGCCATCACCGGGCCCCGGGATCACCAACCCCTACCCACGGAGGGGCAACACAACACCTGGCTGCTCCCCATCACCATCCCCGGGATCCCCGCATTGAGCAGCGGTGGTGCTACACATCACCACAACCGTGGGTGGCGTCACGGACATTATCCCAACACCCCAAACAACCCCCTTTCACTCACGGGCGAGGAGTGTCGCTCGAGAAACCCCGGGATCCGGCCTACGGCTCGAGCCACCAGGAGCAGCTGCCGGACCCGAGCAGAAGGGGTGAGCGCAGTGTGCTGACACCCTCCTCCCCGCCCGCGACAAAATTAATTATAAGCCTCTTATAAATTCATTAATACATCTACTCCAATCTTGGAAACATCTGAAAATATCCTTTTCGGGCCGATGTCACTTAATTAAAATGGTAGCATTCCCCAAAATAATGTTCTCATTTCAGACTCTCCCGTTGCTTCTACGCAAATCAGATATTAAGCTACTAAATTCATCCTTTGGAAAATTCATTTGGGGGCACAAGGGGCGTACTAGGATCAGCTTAATCAAGCTTCAATTACCAAAAGGGGCAGGGGGCATAAATCTTCCAGATCTGGGCAGATATAATCTAGCAGCAAATTTTAGATATGTGGTGGACTGGGTGCGAGGAGTATCTCACTTTGCCAATGTACAATTGGAACAACAGCTATGTTCACAAGTCTCGTTAACAGCATTGCTGCATTTAGGGAACGAGGAAATACCGAGTGAGGTTAGGGATCATCCAACACTATGGCATACTATACAAACGTGGAGGAAGGTGAGGAAACTTGGTAAAATTAACACTTCAAGTTCCCCATTTCAACCCTTTGTTGGAAATCCGAGATTCCTCCAGGGTCGCCCTCCGAGGATTTATGAAACATTGTCAATGCAGGGTTGTGCTTATGCTGCAGATCTAATGGAGCCTGATTGGTCGTTGCTTTCTTATGAGAAGGCGGCACACCGATTTCCAGCTTTTGTGGGTCAGCCTTTTCTTTTTCCTCAGGCGTGTAGCTTGGCACAAAAATATCTTGTTGACAAGCCAAAGGGAGATCTTGGAGGAAGTGTGGATAACTTTCTTAGGAGGGCAAGAAGCCAGGCGTCCTCGACTAGTCAGGTTTATTCAATGTTGCGTACAGTTTGGACATGGGAGGGGAAAACAACAGGTCCAGCAAAATGGAAGGTAGACATGCCAGAGTTCGAGGTAAAGGATTTTTTACAAGCCACGCTGTTGCAACGTAAATTTCTGTCGTCCAGTAGCTACACAGATATGGCCTTGATGATTCTACATAGAGCATATATTACTCCAAAAATTCAATCAAAAATGGACACAAATGCCTTATACTCTTGTTCTAAATGTGGCATAAGAGATACTGACCTGTTTCACCACTTATGGGACTGTGTTCAGATACAGGGAGTATGGAGAAGCGTTCACTCAGTCTTACAAAACACATACAATATTCAGTTTGCTCTGATACCACAGTGGGCGATTTTTAACATGTTGGAGGAGGCTCAACAAAGTCTTCCGAGAGGTATCAGGGCAATGTTATCTATTTGGGCCTCGGCCACTAGGAAAAGTATCCTACATCTCTGGGTAAATCCTGAAGCACCCTCTCTAGCGTTTATCCAAACAAAACTAATGTTCATATTCAAAATGGACTGGCTGGATGCACTGTCGAATAAGGAGAAGCTGACTAAGCGTTTCTTTGAAACATGGTCTTTATTTATACCTAACTTGGCTACAGTGCTTAAGGATAGACTTAAATCTCAGTTTGGACAGACCTCTTGGTACCTTCTTGAACTTCTCAATGGACACATACCAATTACATAAGTTACCATTTTAAGTTGCTTCTGGTCGCACGCAGAGCGGGGGGAGGGGTGGGTGATGGGTGATTATAATGTCATCAATGAAATGCTCTTTGTATAAGAGCAGATTGTAAAAGAAATTCGGTTAAAATTCAATAAAAACATGTTTAAAAAAAAAAGAAAATCCCAAGCGTGAGCCCTGAGAGCAAGCTCCAATACATAGCCATAGTAGGGAGCGGGACCCGGCTAGTTCCAAGCTACCGGGCCATCAAGTTGAAGTCTAAACTAAATGCCAGGAGGCAGGTCAAGGACCACCAGGCAGCGGTACCCAGAGACTTGGTTTACCCAGTTGTCGGTGTCTGCTTATGAACTGAGTGAGTACGAGAGTGACCTCTGCATCCCCACGGCATCCCCCTCACCGAGTCCCGGGGCTTCCCCTACCCGTGGAGGGTTCCAACACCTTGCTGCCTTGTTCCATCATCCCCAGGTACTCCCAACAGCAGCGTTGGTACTCCTAATTACCAATATGAAGATAGCAAATTCTACACCAGTAGGTATTAGAGATAAATTCCAACATGTACAACGGTTAATGCAGATATAGCAACATGTGATGATAAAACTTAACCTTTAATGGGGTATATTAAAATGAAACCAAAAAATATAGTGATCCCAACACCATTAAAAACCAAAGAAAATGTTGAGGCCAGTTGATTCATATATTCATGGCGTCAACATGTTTCAAAGTACAGGGGTACGAAACAGGCGTCACCCCTTATCAGCAACACGGGAGCTTAACCTCATATATCAATCACCTTTAATGGCACTTCCAGCAAACTGAATAAATTCAAGGATATACACAGCTTGCCAAACATGCATATGATCCTAATGGGGATAATACGCCAATAAGCTCAATCAATGAGGCAAATAAAATGAATGAGCGCGACTATTTACCCAGCTGGTTATGCATGTATGACATGCCATCAGAGGCAGACCGAGACACAAATCGACACCTGACCCATTCGGTAATGGTGCCAAATTACAAGGGTGAAATATAATCCCTCACCCTGCTGATCATACGTGTTGCACTAAACCGTGGGGGGGGACGAATTGCGCAGAGACATGTATCATAGAAGGCAATCTCCAGGGAATGCTAACCCCCAAATGGGTAACCTATGTTAGATACATGTAACATGCAAACATGCAGATAAGACGACTCAAAATCAAAAACCACCATAAGTGGAACAGTCTCACCCGATTCTTTCGTCCCGCCAATGGATCAAGGTTCTCCCGTGTTGTGAGGTCCAGGTACCGACACGGAGGGAGTCATGGCTTGGTCACCAGCCCTGTTTGGGATATAACTGACCCTTAAATTGCGCACAATGACTCCCGCCCTTACAAGGGCAGTCCACAGCTGGCCCTGTTGTGGCTGACCCTTGGTGAACAAAAACAGGTGACTCCCGACGCGTTTCTCAATGTCCGTTCATCAGGGGAGGCACAAAACACCTGTGACTTCAGCGGTGGCTCAACACAGAGCTATAACCTGTACGGCCTGGTATCAGGGCAGGAGTCATTGTGCGCAATTTAAGGGTCAGTTATATCCCAAACAGGGCTGGTGACCAAGCCATGACTCCCTCCGGGAGAACCTTGATCCATTGGCGGGACGAAAGAATCGGGTGAGACTGTTCCACTTATGGTGGTTTTTGATTTTGAGTCGTCTTATCTGCATGTTTGCATGTTACATGTATCTAACATAGGTTACCCGTTTGGGGGTTAGCATTCCCTGGAGATTGCCTTCTATGATACATGTCTCTGCGCAATTCGTCCCCCCCACGGTTTAGTGCAACACGTATGATCAGCAGGGTGAGGGATTATATTTCACCCTTGTAATTTGGCACCATTACCGAATGGGTCAGGTGTCGATTTGTGTCTCGGTCTGCCTCTGATGGCATGTCATACATGCATAACCAGCTGGGTAAATAGTCGCGCTCATTCATTTTATTTGCCTCATTGATTGAGCTTATTGGCGTATTATCCCCATTAGGATCATATGCATGTTTGGCAAGCTGTGTATATCCTTGAATTTATTCAGTTTGCTGGAAGTGCCATTAAAGGTGATTGATATATGAGGTTAAGCTCCCGTGTTGCTGATAAGGGGTGACGCCTGTTTCGTACCCCTGTACTTTGAAACATGTTGACGCCATGAATATATGAATCAACTGGCCTCAACATTTTCTTTGGTTTTTAATGGTGTTGGGATCACTATATTTTTTGGTTTCATTTTAATATACCCCATTAAAGGTTAAGTTTTATCATCACATGTTGCTATATCTGCGTACTCCTAATTACCACACACCATGGGTGGTGTCACGAACTATAACTCACTTGTAAATACCCCCCTTTTAATTCGAGTGGCCGCATGACCTCCGCGGATCCGGGACCCTCAAGCCACAGCGAATCCGGATCCAAGCAGCTCGGCTGCTTCCACGGGGGCGGTACACAATAACATCAATGCATTGTAGCACTCCTCCGGGCCGCTCTATGCACAGCCAAGAAGAGGACTTGTTTGCTTGGATTAGGCGAGTATAAACTTTATTTTTGACTTATTTTGCATTGTTGCTTTTGGAGGCAGCACTCATTCGGCATCAGGGCATAACGGTCACAGTTGCAGAGGGGCTCAGGATGAGGACATATTACCAGAATCGTGGAGTATTTACCATGAAGAGACATGGACCGCACATTCAAAAATCATGAGTTGATCTAAAACCGCTTGGCAAAAATGTATGCACTTGAACATGAGGTTCTTGATTTAATATTCTGATCAGACTGTATGAAGTCCACTGCCATGTCACGGCGAACCACTGAGTGGGTCCCTAACTTACATGAAGCCATAAAGTTGTAGCACACTATGCAGCGACAGCAGGGCAGGAGACCTGGCATCTCACAACATCCATGCTGCAAGGCTGAGTCCCCAAGACTCCAGGACACAACACCCCACAGACATAAAACCACCACAACAATGGCAGCCACACAGCACCAACATCCTGTGAAAAGAGCTGTATAACTCACCTTCCACCAGCTCCCAGACTGTGAACTGCGAGCAAAAAAAGGCAGAACCCCTCTTGCAGTCTCTTGCTGATTAAAAACGCCTGTGTCAAATGGGAGGAGTGCTGGTCCCATTTGGGACTCATGATGAAATCATATTTGCTAGGATGGGGGACATATATACCAGGAAGGGTCTCAGGATGGGAACATATTTACCAGAATGGGGTACAGATATACCAGGAAGGGACTCAGGTTCAAGACATATTTACCAGGATAGGTCACGTATTTAACATGAAGGGGCTCTGGATGGGGACATATATACCTGGATGGGGGACATACTGTATATACCAGGAAAGGGCTCAGGATGGGGGACATATTTACAATGAAGGGGTCTCTGGATGGGGACTATATACCAGGATGGGGACATATATTCCAAGATGGGGACATATTTATCAGGAAGTGGTCCAGGGTGGGGGACATTAGTACAGGATGGAGGACATATATACATAATGAAGAGGGAGAGTGGGCAACACATGCCTTTATAGGGCCCACACTTCTGACTAAGATGCAGGGAGGGTGGGGCCAAGGTCCAAATTTTGCACTGGGGTCTATCGAACTATGCCATTGGTGGACACCATTAGTTTTAAAGAGGTACTAGGAGGGCAGTAATACTTTCAAAGCTAATCTAAAGGGCACATTATTTTTTAAGTGAGGCACTAATGAGGTTTTGGGGGTAGGGGGTGGAATACTTGCCTTTTCCCTGGGCAGTGTGACACGGATCTTTATTATGCATATTCATTATCTTCTTTTACAGTTCCATAGTTTCCTAGTGTTTAAGGTTGAAGCTAGACTTAAGTCCATCGAGTTCAACCCATGACCTAACCTAACATGTCTTTGAGGATACCACCCTCTAGAAAATCACTGTTCAGTGCAAATTTACAGAGGTTTCACTTTATATACACTGCATTTATATAGAGTTACATATACACTGGATATTAAAATTAGAGAACAATGTCTCATCACTTGCTTTTCAGAAATAACGTCATCTACGTTGATCATCATTTGAATTTTTTTTGTAAGGGGTGCATCATGCCACTAGAACAGTGTTTTACAAAGTTTATCAACATAAAACCTTTCTTTTGCCCAATTTGTGATGATCATAATTAGAGAACAGCAATGACTGTAGCACAAAGAAAGATTATAATTAAATCTTCTTAAGATAGCAACAGTCACCAATCAGTAGGACGTGTACCGTCCGTCGCTGTGAATGACTTCAACACATCTGCGGCCACAGGACATCACTAGTCTCTCACGCTGCTCTGGTGTGATTTTGGTCCACACTTCTTCCAGTCTCATGCACAGTTCTCTGACTGTTGTGGGTTTCTTGGCCATAACTTTGTCCCCAAGGATTTTCCAGAGGTTTTCTATTGAGTTTAGATCAGGACTCTGGGTGGCCATTTCATTGTTTCAATGTTTGCTGTTTCAAGAAACACCTTAACCTGTTTTGCTGTGTGACATGGGGTTTGTCAGATAATTAAGGGGAAGGTGTTGAAGAAAAAATATATAAATAAATAAATAACAAAGAAAAATGTAAAGTATTAATGTTTTAATATTTTGTTTAATTATTATTATTATTATTATTATTAATTTTTAATTGAGCAAAATATAAAATAAAATTTCAAAAGTTTAATATTTTGCACTCTTAAACACTAGGGGGAGCAGCTGCTGAAATACAACTAGCTCACATTACAACTGCAGTAAAAGTGGGTGGAATCTGCTCTCCTGTGTGTGATGTCACAGCTCCCCCTCCCATTCTGGGTGTTTCCAAAAGGATAAGGGAAGATGAAGTTTAGGATCACAGTGCGGAGCCATTTGTTGGTGACTGCAAAGTAATCCTACTATGTCTAAAGTGTCACCAAGGACAGCTGACATAGTGCCCCACTGTATACTGTGCCCCATATACTCTGCCACCATATTCCTGTGCCCCTATATACTATTCCCTGATATCTCTGTGCCCCAATATTTATGCATTTCTGAGCCTCCATATTTCTGTGTCCTCAAATTTTGAGCCCCAATAATTCTGAGCCCCCATATTGCTGTGCCCCAATAGTCCTGTGCCCCAATAGCCCTGTGCCCTGATATTCCTGTGCCCCATATTCCTGTGCCCCCATACTTCTGTGCCCCGATATTGATGGACCCCGATATTGCTATGCCCCCATATTTCTGAGCCTCCGTATTTCTGTGCCCCCATATTTCTGAGCCCTTATATTTCTGTGCCTCCATATTTCTGTTCCCCGATATTTCTGAGCCCCCATATTTATGTGCCCCATATACTGTGCTCTGAGTGCTGACAGGAGGAACTGCCAAGACACCAGGCTTACAAAAGCTGCTGATCAGGATCAGAGGTTCAAGGTGACATGGTCTTTCGGCAGCTTCTCCTGGCAGCTCACAGAGCGCTGAGTGGAGAGCGCAGAATAGCTGCCGAGAGCGGAGCTCCGAGGTGAGTTCATGCGAGCGGTGAGCGCAGCCTGCCATCTATAATATAATACCACTGCAGATCGTTGCTCGCCGCTGTGCTCAGGGGGTAAGTGGAATGCACACGATGTACACTGTGGGCTCCACAAAGATGACGGCAATCTCCTCCCCGAGCTGTGATTTGGAGAGCACCGGGGGCGTGTTCAGATCACAGCAGGAAGCACACAGTGTAAGGCCTCCAACATACATCCGTGCCGCCGGTACGTGTTTGGCAGTTTTTTCACGTACCGGCGGCACGGAGACACGTGGACCTATGTTTTCACTATTGTATGGACACACGTAAGTATTTTGGAATGGAACGTGTGTCCGTTCCGTACTTACGTGTGTCCGTGATTTTCTCATGCTAACATGTCCACGTATTCTCCGGCAGCACGGGTGTCACACGTCCCGCACCCGTACCACACGGATGTAGTGTGGCTGCGGTTCCGTGTGACACGCGCCGGAGAACACGTGTCATTAATTTTAAAATAAAAAAAACAAATACTCACCTCCACCAGCCCAACAGATTCTACCGCTGCAAACTGTTCCTGCCGGCCGCCGCTCGTTATGAGCGTGTAAAGGAGGTGGGCATGCTGTCCTGGGCGCTGATCTCCGACCTCCGCTCGGCCGGAAGCAGCATCAGCGGGGAGTGGGCGGGGCTGGAACCGAAGATCAGGACCCTGGACAGCAGCGCGGACCACGTGAGTATGTAAATTACCTGTTCTCCGTGTCCTATCGCGGATAGCACACGGAGAACACACGTGGACCGCACGTACCCGATACACGTACTTACCTCACGCAACACGCAGGGACAATACGTGTCTCGCGGCACGTGCGTGTTTTTAACGGATGTGTTTTTCAGGCCTAAAAGATAGGGTCAGAGCGTGACTATCAGCCCTTATGCACAGGGGCTGCCGTATTTCAGGTCAGTAACTGTCATTACACACAGCAAATCCAAGATGGCAGCCCCCAGTGCTTTAGTAAAAATAGAATTAAATAAAAACTAAATAAACAATGAATTTCATTTTGTATTAAAAAAAAAATATTCCATAATCACTATTATTAATTAAAAAATAAAAAACGCGGCACCTTCCCTTTAAAGAAATTAGCACCAGGTGCAAGTATAACACCAATAACTTGCAGGTATCTCAAAGTGTTCTCTAATTTTGCCCAGTGTTATTTTTCATTTGATCATATTTCCATTTTTATTACGTGCTTTACAATAAATTCAGTTTATGGAATAAGCTTAAAATACTGTGAGTTTCCTCATGTCAGGATATCATCACAGAAGACGACACAATGACCGCAACACTAAACACATTCTTTTAAACTACATGGCTAAATGGGGGAAAACTTTAAACAAGGATTTTACAGAAGAAAACTGGCAATTTAGCCTAAAAGCGACTTTTTCCTCTAATATTTCGGCTATACTACACGAGTCCTTCTATAAGGTCATAACAAATTGGTATTTCACTCCCTCTAAGCTACATAACATAAATCCCAAAAATACTCCACTTTGTTGGAGAAATTGTAACGAAAAAGGAACGTTGGTCCACATCTTATGGAATTGCCCAAAGATAAGACATCTCTGGAGGGAAGTATCAAATCTAATTAATCGAGTTACAAATTCCAACATCAAATTATCGCCCCAAATGGCGCTTCTTTCTATGGATATGGAAAAACTAGACCAAATGCAGATCCCGATTGTGATTCACATTTTTTTGATCACAAAACAACTTTTATTGGCCAAATGGAAAAGTGATACTGTTCCAAATATTTCTGAAGTAATCAAGATGTTATCCATGCCCCCCGAATTTGAAAATAAACACGCGATATACAATAACCTGTTCCAACCCTATTAAAAGAGATGGGGTACCTGGCTATCCTACATCGAGCAATTCAAACCATAAGCTTCTATAGTAGAAATTTTGAAGCTAAAAACACAAATAGTCCTCTGACAAATATCCCAATCAATTTTCTCCTTTCTTTCTCCCTTCCTTCCTCTTTCTCTTCTTTCCTTTTCCTCTTTTTTTCTTTCTTGTACATATTTCTTAAAAGAAATTATTCTCAATATTTGCAAAGAAGATATATGTCACGCTCCCCGGCTCCCCTGCCATGCTCCCCGGCCCCTCTGCCTTGCTTACCGGCTCCCCTGCCACGCTTCCCCGCTCTCAGGTCGCGCTCCGCCGCTCCCGTGCCAGGCTTCCCGGTCCCCCGCTCCACAGCCTTCCTGCTCCATCGCCTGCGGTCCCCAGGCAGCCCGGTCCCCGCTCCCGGCGCCCGTCGGCAACTCTGCCTCAGCCCGGCTCTCCTGCTTCCTACTCACCGCTCCCTCCTCTGGCTTCTGGCACCCGGGCCTCGCGCATGCGCATTAGGGCGCGCGCGCGGTCATTGACCCTCTCTTAAAGGGCCAGCACCTAGAAACAGGAAATTGCATAGACAGGTACAGGGTATATTAAGATTCACTTTCCTGGTGGGCGGGGCCTGTTCTACGTGTTTAGCAAGCTAGTGTTCAGGTCCCCTATTGCTTTGTCTTGTGCTTTGCCTGTATTAACCCTGTCCTGCCACGCCAGCCGCTCCGAACCACGCTCTTTCCCGTACCATGACGGTGACCACCACCTCTGCAGCTCCGCCAGTCTCCAGTCCCTGGCTCCGTTTGGTGACCCGTCCCATCGCTCAGCAGGTTCCGGATCCCGCCTGACCTTACCACCTAGCCTCGGACTCTGAGCCTCGTCACCCAGACTACCGTCCAGAACTCCATCCACCTTTCCTGCTCCCCTACGGACTGTCTGACTACCACCAGTGCTTCAGCTACCGTGCACCCAGACCCTCTGGCGGGGTGACCTGCCTGGCTGCCTCCTCAAGGGAAACCGGTGTACGGCCCAGAGGTTCCACCACCCGGACGTAACAATATAACTAAACTAAGCTATATATATGTTCCACAGAAGTCTTTGCAAATGATTATTATGCCTGGTAGTTCTCCTAACCATTTTCCTAATCTCAGTTCACCTTTCTTTTCCCGGTTTCCCCAATAAAGATCTCTCCTTCCGCCTTCCCTCCCCGGCTTACCTCCCCTCAAACAAAAACGCAAATGTTTGAACTGTTTACTAAGAAATTGTCTAATGTTTCTACTTTGTTCCACTAAACTAATGTAATACATTTCCACTAAACTAATGTAATATATACATGTTCTAATATGTAATAATAAAAATATTGTAACCATGACCGCAACATTTAGGAAATTGTGTGCTGTTCTCTAATTTTGATCTCCAGTGTATATGTATGTTTTTGCATTTTATAGCTTTTTCATGACTTTCACATCTGTGATGTTTCCGTGCAGCAATGTTACCGAATGTAGCTAACATAGAATAAAATGCAACATAAGAACCAGTTTGCAAAGTCTGAATACTGATTGACATGCTCAGTATGATAGGAGAATCTGTCAGGTGAATTAACGTACATTCCTCTGATCTGTACACATCCCGTCTTAGGGTACTTGGTAATAAGCTTCTTTAAAGATCCCTGAGTAAGCACTGATGATAAAATCTAGAGTATGTAGCACTCAGTCCTTTTAGAATAGCTTTCTAATGCGTCTTTCCTTTCCTTAAGAAATGTCAGTTTAATCATATCTTAATGCTTTGATAATGCATTCCTTTACATAGCTGTGAAATATTAATTTCACTATTTCAACTAACATTTCCTACATGTTAATTTCCGCTTCTGCTCCACGAGTCGTAATAATGCTGCGAGAAGTGTTTATTCTCCGGCTTTAGTTTTTACATTAAATCTATAAATATCCTGGATTTCTGCAAAATTATTTGTGAAATTGGAAAATAATTACTTTATTTAGTTTGCAAAAAGCAAAATAAGTGCCGGACCGGAGACGGCAATATACTTAGGACATAATGCATTGTACATGCCCAAAGGAAAGGGCAGAGTCGGAAGTTGGGATTTGGGGACAATTTTGGTGACAATCCTTGTGTTTTGGGAATAGGACTAGCGACTATCCCTTTGATTTACCAGAAATAAATACAATTATTGTAAATTGATTAAATTATTCTTATATTAGCCCCGAAAACTCCAATATAAAGGATGTAACCATAGACAAACATAAACTAGTTAATTTGTACTTAAAGGGGCTGTGCTAAAATTCTAACCTCTTTGCAAAAGTATGCCAAGCTGAAGAGAAATTGTGAAAAAAAACATGGTTTATACAATTTATACCATAGAATTGTTTTTACAGTGTATATTTTATGGTTATGTCCCGCTTGCCGTGTGTAGCAAGTGTGCCGAGGTGCGTTCAAACCTACGTGCGTCTGATGTACAACAAAAAACACACAAAAGGTGGGCACAAAGGACAAACAAACAACGAGGGGCCCTGGAACTAGTGAGAGGGTAGGTGGGCACCTCCTAGACTCACCTGCAACTGTCCCTTCTCTCCTCACCAGGCCCTATACAGTCTCCGCAACTGTCGCTGAGAAAGAACCTGAGACCCTATAAAGGCCCAATAGTAACCCTGACTAGTGAGAGGCAGGTGGGGTTCACTAGACCTCACCGCTGCACTAACAACACACCAGGGGAGCAAAGACAAACAGGTGGGAAATAAACAACAGAAAGGATATAGCCTGAGCAGGAACTTGCCTTGCAGAACCTTTCTCAACAGCTGCCAGGACACAAATGACTTTGTATCTTCAGCAGGGAATGCTGGGATAGCCTGCTATTTGAAGATGAAGGCGTGACTACTTAGTAACTGCATCTGATCACTCATCAAGGAACTGCTTAGGTAAAGCTGCAGTACAAAAACTGGCACTTAACCACTTCAGTGCCAAAATAAATAAAATTTAAATGAGAAGAGCCAGATGAGAGGCTCCAGTCCAAAGGCCAATGTCACTGAACTCAACATGCAGGGAGACGATTGTAACAGGTTAAATTGACCTTGCAATATGATTCTGCTCATCAGTGTGATTACGGCAATACCAAATACGTCCAGCTTTTTTATTATTTTAGTGATAAAAAAAAATCAGAAGCTTGAAAAAAATAAATTGGGTGGGCCGCCGCTGCAGGGTCTCTCACCGGGGCAGATGTTAAATGCAGCCGGGATGGTGTCGCGCCCCACAGGCAGAGCGGAATTACTCCGGGGAGGATGACAGGGGTGGTGGTAGTCCCCGTTGGCACCGCAGCGCTGGGCGACGGCGACGGTAAAGGAGAGACAGAGACAGGGGCTGCAGTTCCAGGTCTTTTTACTCACAAGTCTTTTAGACGCTGCCCGAGGTAACGTTCTCTGCCACGATTGCCTCCAGACGGTGTGTGTGTCAGCTGGTGTGTGTGTCAGCCTGTGAGATCTCTCCTCCATTTATGTGTCAAGTATCGGACCCCCGTGGCGTGAACCACTTGAGGGTCCCAGTGTCAGTAAAGCGAGTCCTGTTCTGTGTGCTGATATCGTGGTTCCGTTGTGGGGCCGGTCCTCAAACCCAGATCCTATGTGCTATTTGTTGCAGACTCGTGGGATGGGTCCGGTGACTGTTCTAGCCGTTCCCCGCGACCCTTGTAAAGTTGGTAAACAATGTGAAGTATGCCTGCCCTAGGATTCTGTATCCCGACAGTGCCAGTCCTGTGAAAGCAGCCGCCTGCTTCTCCCCAGTGACCGTGTTGAACGCCTTGGCCCACAGAGCTGCACGTGGCATGTCCGCTCTGCTCCTTGTTGTAGTTGTGTTGTGTGTTCTGAGCTGTTACCCCCAGCTGCTGCCACCAGCTGGTTCACTACTCTCACTAGGTCAACCTAGGGCAACGTGAAGTATGCCTGCCCTAGGATTCTGTATCCCGACAGCGCCGGTCCTGTGGAAGCAGCTGCCTGCTTCTCCCCATCGACCATGTTGAACGCCTTGGCCCACAGAGCTGCTTGCGGAACGTCCACTCTGCTCTGTGTCTGAAGCTGAACTTTTCTGTTCTGGTGTGTTGTGTGTTCTGAACTGTTGCCCCCAGTCGCTGCCACTGGCTGGATCACTACTCTCACTAAGTCAACCAGCTCTTCCTACTGTGTGCTCCTGACTCCCCCTAGTGGTTGCTTCTCCCTGATCCTGAGTCCAATGGATCTGGGGAGCCCCTGGTGCGGTGGCGTCCTGTAAACCCACCGTTGTAGTGACCCCCTACTGTGATCCGACCCTGGCCCGGTCCCCATTGGGGAGAGAAACCCACTAACTGTATGTTTGTGTATGTGTACACCAGCTTCGACCTTCCTCGGACCCAGGATGAGTACTACACCCTAATGGGGGTGCAGTACCCTGTGGCGCCTGAAGCCGCAGGGGCGCCACACATACAGATGGCTTAGGAGTTCTGACCTTACTATCTAATTCCCCTGCAGTGTGATTGGGTGAAGTCTGTCGATAAATGAGAATTTTATGCTGTATTACAGGAATAGGATCACAGATCCATGTACAGTAGCATGAAAAAGTATGTGCACTGCTAGTCAAATTTTTTTTGCCTAAAATACAAAGGAATTGTGTCATACCTTTCAGAGATTATTTCATCTACAACTTGCTTAAAGAAATGGTTCACTAATCTACAATTGTGGCCACACCCCTTGAAGACTGATAGGGAAGGCTTTTTCCAAATACTTTTTCAGCCAATTCTGCCTCTGAGCGCCGCTATTGCGGTCCTAATCCCTATGAAGTGACCCCCCCCCCCCCGGCTCCGTGACCTCTGAGATCCGGTGATGTCGGGTCAACTTCCAGTTGACCTGACATCACCACGGCCGGCCCCATTCTTCCTGAATGACTGGGCTGTGGGCGGAGGTTCACCCAGGGTCTCTACTGTGAAGGAAAGAGCATGCGAGATTCTAGGCTGTGATGAGCGGTGAATATTCACCCACAGCCCAGTCACTCAGGAAGGCTGGGGCTGGCCGTGGTGATGTCAGACAAACTGGAAGTTGAGGAGACATCACCTGATCTCAAAGGTCATGGAGCCTGGGGGTCACTTCATGGGGATGAGAAGACCACAATAGCGCCACCCAAAGGCAGAAATGTCTGAACAAGGTAGTTAGAAAAAGGCTTCCTTATCAGTTTTACAGGGATGTGGCCACTATTGCAGAGTAGTGAACCATCCCTTTAACTGTTCATAGTAACAGTAATTTTGACTAGGGTTGCCAAAACTTTTGCATGCCACTGTATTTTTATGCAGAATAGTCAATGCCTGTCTGATCTAAGTATGGTGGTGACCATCAGCAATATTCACTTCATTCTCCACTGTAAATATTAGCACAGCGTATATCTCCTTGGGTCAACATGTCCCTCTTTTTTCCCTGCTCAGTTTAATGTGAATTACATGCATATAATCCTTCCTATAGTATTCCTATGTATGTGCCGTTCACTGTACAAGATGATCATTGTCTTAGCATAATTTATGTTAAGCTCACAAGATGAACATGCTTGGTAGAAGGTTTCTAGTAGTCTTTGAAGTCCTAGAAGGATTATAACAAAAGAAACAGCATGGTCTGCATAAAGTAGGATTGGCGCTGGTTCACCTTTGATGTGCGGTTCACGAAAACCATTTACCTAAATGTCTAGAACATTAATATCCACGTTGCAGAGAAATGGGGCCAAGATGAAATCATGCTCCATCGTCTTTTATTAAAGCAAAGTGTGACTGTATCATCCCAGCGCCAATTATTTGCTCAGACACTTTGCAAAATTTACTCCGTGAAAAACACCTGTGATTACCAGAAAGTTTATTGATTGCGCCGAAGAATTAGGGGGGTTTATATTTTATTTTTACCAATTAAAAGGGAATTGTAATATGTGTCTTAATGGGACATCGGGGACAAGAGGCATTCACTGAGATATTTAATAACAGCGAAGAAAGGAGAGCGAGGAAAGCGAGGAGAAAGTGTAACAATAATCCAATTCTTCATTGTTTTTGAGAATACTGCTTTATGTTAAAGAATGGAAATCTTAAAGGGAATCTGACAGTAAGATCAACCCCTACAAACCGCATATAGGGTCATGCATATAGGTATTTGGAATGTAAAGTATGTAAGTGTGTATGTATGTGTGTATATGTGTGTGTATATATACAGTCATATGAAAAAGTTTGGGCACCCCTTTTAATGTTAACCTTTTTTCTTTATAACAATTTGGGTTTTTGCAACAGCTATTTCAGTTTCATATATCTAATAACTGATGGACTGAGTAATATTTCTGGATTGAAATGAGGTTTATTGTACTAACAGAAAATGTGCAATCCGCATTTAAACAAAATTTGACCGGTGCAAAAGTATGGGCACCCTTATCAATTTTTTGATTTGAACACTCCTAACTACTTTTTACTGACTTACTAAATTGGTTTTGTAACCTCATTGAGCTTTGAACTTCATAGGCAGGTATATCCAATCATGAGAAAAGGTATTTAAGGTGGCCACTTGCAAGTTGTTCTCCTATTTGAATCTCCTATGAAGAGTGGCATGATGGGCTCCTCAAAACAACTCTCAAATGATTTGAAAACAAAGATTATCCAACATAGTTGTTCAGGGGAAGGATACAACAAGTTGTCTGAGAGATTTAAACTGTCAGTTTCCACTGTAAGGAACATAGTAAGGAAATAGAAGAACACAGGTACAGTTCTTGTTAAGCCCAGAAGTGGCAGGCCAAGAAAAATATCAGAAAGGTAGAGAAGAATAATAGTGAGAACAGTCAAGGACAATCCACAGACCACCTCCAAAGACCTGCAGCTTCATCTTGCTGCAGATGGTGTCAATGTGCATTGGTCAACAATACAGCGCACGTTGCACAAGGAGAAGCTGTATGGGAGAGTGATGCGAAAGAAGCTGTTTCTGCAAGCACGCCACAAACAGAGTCACCTGAGGTATGCAAAAGAACATTTGGACAAGCGAGTTGCATTTTGGAAGAAGGTCCTGTGGACTGATGAAACAAAGATTGAGTTGTTTGGTCATACAAAAAGGCGTTATGCATGGAGGCAAAAAAACACGGCATTCCAAGAAAAGCACTTGCTACCCACAGTAAAATTTGGTGGAGGTTCCATCATGCTTTGGGGCTGTGTGGCCAATGCCTGCATCGGGAATCTTTTTAAAGTGGAGGGTCGCATGGATTCAACTCAGTATCAGCAGATTCTTGACAATAATGTGCAAGAATCAGTGACGAACTTGAAGTTCCGCAGGGGATGGATATTTCAGCAAGACAATGATCCAAAACACCGCTCCAAATCTACTCAGGCATTCATGCAGAGGAACAATTACAATGTTCTGGAATGGCCATCCCAGTCCCCAGACCTGAATATCATTGAACATCTGTGGGATGATTTGAAGCGTGCTGTCCGTGCTCGGCGACCATCAAACTTAACTGAACTGGAATTGTTTTGTAAACAGGAATGGTCAAATATACCTTCATCCAGGATCCAGGAACTCATTAAAAGCTACAGGAAGCGACTAGAGGCTGTTATTTTTGCAAAAAGAGGATCTACAAAATATTAATGTCACTTTTATGTTGAGGTGCCCATACTTTTGCACCGGTCAAATTTTGTTTAAATGCGGATTGCACATTTTCTGTTAGTACAATAAACCTCATTTCAATCCAGAAATATTACTGAGTCCATCAGTTATTAGATATATGAAACTGAAATAGCTGTTGCAAAAACCCAAATTGTTATAAAGAAAAAAGGTTAACATTAATAGGGGTGCCCAAACTTTTTCATATGATTGTTTATATGTGGGTATGTATGTATGTGTGTATGTATGTATGTATGTGTGTATATCTTTGTATGTATGAATGTATGTGTTTGTGTGTATGTATGCACTGTGTGTGTGTGTGTGTATGTGTGTATGTCCGCTAAAGGAATCCGCACCATCACATTTACAATCACAACATTTTGCACAGCTGCCTCATTTGACTCAATAGACATCATAGACCATGTTTTGAGGGGAAAAGTTTACCCAACGCTTTAGTTATTCAACAAAAAACATGCTTACATTAAAGTCAATGGAGCTGGGAGCTACAGGTCATCAATAGAGCTGTGATTGGTTGCTATAGGCAATGACGGACATTCTCAGTATATGAAGCTTATGTGTGAGGTAATATGATATCGGTGGAGAGATGGATAGAAAGAGAGAGAGACAGACAAAGACAGACAGAGAAAGACACAGACAGAGAGAAACAGAGAGAGAGAGAGGGACAGACAGACAGACAGACAGACAGAGGAAACTCTGCATCCAACTTGGAGAAGAAGAATCAATGGTGGAGATCGCCGCCCAATATGTCACCACATGTCATAAGCTGAGAGGAACTAATGACCTCCAAATGGACTATTATTCCCCAAATTTTGCCCCTAACACCCCATCCCCACAACCCTAACCCACTTCCCTGTCACATTTCTTTTTCTTGCTTTGGCAACACTAATTGTATTTTGGTCCTGCCAATAAAGCCTCTTTGTTTTGAATTAATTTGATTTGACAGAGACAGACAGAGAGAGAGAGACAGAGAGAGAGATGGAGACAGAGAGAGAGAGACAGAGAGAGAGATGGAGACAGAGAGAGAGAGACAGAGAGAGAGATGGAGACAGAGAGAGAGAGGTAGACAGAGACAGACAGACAGAGAGAGATAGACAAAGACATACAGACAGACAGACAGAGACAGAGAGACAGAAATGGATAGAAAGAGAAACTGAGAGACAGACAGACAGGGAAAAAGAAAGTAAGACAGAGACAGATATAGAGAGACAGACAGATACAGAGAGAGACAGAGAGACAGAGAGAGGCAGAGAGAGAGAGGCAGAGCAAGAGAGACAGACAGAGACAGAGAGAGACAGACAGGCAGAGAGAGAGGCAGACAGAGACAGACAGAGAGGGGCAGAGAGAGAGGCAGACAGAGACAGAGAGAGAAAGACAGATAATATGTCTCCGTAGTCCCTCAGGTATTCCGGAAGACCCTCAGGAATTACGGAGAACACAGGTACAGATTGTAAACACCTTTTATGACAAGCAAGACTTCATTTGACTATGGTACGACACTCCCAATCAATAATGGGATTATGCAACATTAACCCACCATACCTCAACACTAATCCAGCAGGGAGATTGGCCATTACAAAACAAGAAATAGTTTCAAAATGCAGAGACCCGATCACCAGAGTAAACTTTTCTGTAGCAAACCGAATGAGGTTTTGAGGCAGCGGTGTTTTATCAATTGCCAGGAGTTGAATGGGTCCATCTAACCTCACTGTCCCTAACTCTAATCTTTGGACCAACTCAGTTCATAGCGGACCCACAGTCAACAAAGGCAGTAGCAGACCAGACCGACTCCTTGACCCGGAGGTCAACATTCAGAAGAATCTTATTGGAGGAGAGGAAAGGTACCTGATAGTCTGGGCAACCTCCTCAACCGTTACCCAGACTTAGAAGTTTCCCGATGACTGTTTAGCGGAGGGGCAAGCCGGGCAGTCTTTCCTCCAGTGTCCATGGTGTCCACAATAGAAGCACAGCTTGAGATCCCGGCATCTTCTCCTCTCCTTCTCATCCGGACTGATGGCTCCAACTTCCATGTGTTCTGTAGCCAGCAAAAAAGGGGCCCTAAGTAGAGGGGGCGGAATCTCACACATGGTGACCCTTCTTTCCCATAATCTGCAGTCCATACGAACTGCCTCCGTCATCGCATCATCCAAGGTGCTGGGAAGAGGGTGCAGAGCCAAAGCGTCTTTCAGTGAGTCCGAAAGACCTCTCTGGAATTGGCACCTAAGTGCAGAAACATTCCACCGTACCTATGTGGACCACTGCCGAAACTCAGAACAATATAGCTCAGCAGTGTGGTTTCCCTGAGTGAGACACATGATCCTGTCCTGAGCCACCCGTACTCTGTCTGGTTCGTCATATATCACCCCGAGGGAGTCAAATAAGAGGTCAACCGAATGCCGTTCCGGGGCCGAAGGGGGTAGGGAAAATGCCCAGGTCTGGGGACCCCCTCTAAGTAACGACATGATGATCCCCACCCGCTGGGTCTCATTCCCCAAGGACCGAGGCTGGAGAGTGAAAAGAAGCCTGCAACTCTCCCTTAATGTCCGAAATAGGTTTTTCTCCCCCGAGAATTTATCGGGGAGCATCACCGTGGGTTCGGGGGAGGTCAGTTGGACATCAGTGGGACTATGCTGTCCTACAGTTTGTGAGCTAGCTGCCACTGAGGTGGCCCTCCCAGAAGACCTCACTCTGCAGCATATTGTGTGAAGCTACCAGGATGCAATGCTCTGCAGCCAAATCCTGTACCAGCTGCGTAAGGTTGGGTACTTGCTTGCACAAAGTACTGAGTGGATCCATTACAGTCTTTTATCCTGCAAAGATGGATCCCCCTACCAAGAAAAAAAAATGGCTTTTTTTTTTCCCTATGGGAGATAAAGCCTATTGGGGACGGCTATACTGTCAGGCTGCCAGCAGGGGGAGCTGGAGTCCTGCAGGGAAAGACACTACATGGAGCTGAATGAGCAAGGAGGGGAACTCCCAGTGTGTGCTGATGCAGTGTCTGTTAGCATCAGCCAGACAGCTGAAGCTGTGGAGTATGCGAGGGATGGTCAGACAGGTCCGGGTCATACACAGTACGGGCAGCAGGAAGACCAAAGGAACTAGCAATGGAGGAGTCGAGATCAGACCAAGGTCGGTAACAGAGAAAACAACCAAATGAGTAGGTAGGAGAGGGGGAAATAACCGGGGCTATTGTGGGAAGGAAGGAGGTGGGACAGAGGAATGGCAGAACGACTAGGGGACAGAACACAGACAGATACTTAGGGTACAGAGAGGGAACGGATCAGGATCACACTTACAGGGACTAGCAGTCACAGGCAAAGCAGCGCTAAGCTTATAGCCGGCGCTGGTTCACTGGAAATGTCAACTTTTAAGGCATCCAGGCTCCGAAAGTGAATCCCGGGAGAAGGCTCCGCCCCCTAGCCATGTGGACGGGGAGGCGAACCATGACAGCCAGACCCTGAAACTTGGCGCACAGGTATTTAAAAGTTTCCTTCTTTCGGTAGAGCTTTCACAATCTACTTCATCAATCCAAGCTTAATGTGGAGTGGTGGCAGGAGAACTTCAGTGAGATCAACACAACTTTCCGTAAGTATGTTCTTGAGTCCCTGTTGCAAAGATGTTCTCGTTGGCCAACTTTTTGGGCTCCAGTGATGAGTCCTATCCTGGTTGTCCCATTCACAGAAAAAGCATGACTACTTTGTGTATCCTCTTTGCTGCCCAAGGAGCAAAGAAAGAAATTTTAGATCACCACACATTGACCATCCTTAAACCTGATAATTAAGTTTCTTGAGAATAAAGTCTAAATTCTCATAGTTTCCCTTCAATTGCACAGAATGCATTGCAGACACACTGGATTATAAGACACATCCCAAATTTAGAGAAAAATAGGGTGAAAAAAATGGGCTCCATCTTATAATTTGGTGGTCTCTTAATGGAGGGGGCGACAGTGGTGATTACAGGAGACAGGGATGGTGGTGAAGCAGGGCAATGCTGCCGGTGGAGCGGTGGGTGTCCCAGAAACTGCTTGAGCTGAGAGCTCTATTTGTGCACGTAAGACTCCAGGCGCCATTATTTGAAGCCCTCAATGTCTGCAGCCACAGCCCTATGACCAGCACAGCCACTGCAGCCCTATCACCAGCACAGACGCTGCAGCCCCGGTCCCAGAAAAGCCACCGCAGCCCCAGCACAGCACCAGACACCCCAGCCACAGCCGCCGCAGCCCCTGCACAGCTGTCAAAGCATTGCCCCTGCCTCCTGCTAACCCACTCTACCACCCCCCAGTAAGCTACATTCGGATTATAAGACTCAGCCCTCACTTTCCTCCTAAATTTTTGTGATTGAAAGTGCGTCTTCTGATCCGAAAAACACGGTAATTAATTTCTAATCCATCTAATGACACATCCATTAAAGGTTACACAAAGGGGTCAAAGTATGGAGTAAGAAAAATCCTGTGGAATCCGTGTTTGTGAAAAAACTTTGTGATGGAATTTTTTCGATATTTTTCAGAGAATGAAAGAATATAAAAATCAACTCTTATTTTTCAAATAATTTTACCCTTTCAAAAAAATTATCTCAATATCGCCATAAGATTCAATTTGGCCCGAAAAAAATCGGTCAAGAGGACAGGAGGATATAATGAGGTTTTGTATTTTAACCCTTTCCTATATTTCAAAATAATGATTCCTTTAAATCTTCAGATTCTCTAGAATCCCATATTTGGATTAGATTCACTATGGATGGCTTTGATCATCTCTAAGGCTAGGTGCGCACTTTGCATTTTTACCTGCGTTTCCGCAGCGTTTTAAACTGCAGCGTTTTAATGCCAAAATGCATGCGTTTGGATTTTCCAGCAATGCTTTTGGGAAATACGGTTTTCTTGTGCGCACTATGCAGTTCAAAACGCTGCGTTGAATTTGCATATTTTTGGGCAAAAACTCAGCGTTTAAAGAAGAAGCATGTTAATTGTTTTTGCCATTTTGGCAGCAATTTGCTAACATTAGAGTCAATGAAAAGTTGCAAAACGCATTAACCATCAAAATCCTAGCGTTTTACATGCTTTTTAGATGCAGAAATCATGCGTTTTGGACAATTTAATTGCATGCGTTTTTGACATGATATTAAGGGGATGATATGTCTCTTTACACACACACATAGTCCGACAATTAAAATTAAGAAAAACGTTAATTTAACGTTATTTTTTACATAAATATTAACAAATCTTTATCATTTTAATAAAATCAGCTACTGTATGTTTGTTTATAATTTGAATCATGATATTTGTTATCATTTTTTTCCCATTTTTTCATAGTGTTTGAATGTTAAAACTTTATTTAGCCGTGTATTTGTCATCAAAACGCATCTGACTTTAAGCAATGAAAAAGCATGTAACTCACGGTAAAAATGCACCCAAAACGCGGTAAAAACGCATGCGTATTTATAGCGTTTTTGTGGTCAAAAGCAACTTTGGCAAATACAATATCTGCCAGAGGATGCGTTTAGAACTGCAACTACCTCGACACAAAGTGCGCACATAGCCTAATTGTTAGATATGGCAACAAGGCAGCATCCTCCACCTCGAACTCCTTTTCATGTATCCAATAAAGTGTATAGGATTATTGGATCAGGTCAGGGGGGTTGAGTTTGGATTCATTTTTATGGCAGTTTGTTCCATTAACATTAATTTGTGCTGAGATTAGATGGCAAATATCTGTTTTGCCATATAGATAACACACCCAAAATAAAGTTTTGTAGAGCACAGAACACATTTGCAGTGTTACCCTGCGCTCACCGAGCCGCACTGAACGCTGAAGCATGAATGTAGCAGAGGTCTGTGTGCGCCTATCAGGAGCTAGCAGGACTCGTGTGCTAGAAGGCAGCGCGAGGGATTGAGTGCTATCACCACCATGCACACAATGCAGAGTCCAACTTATTCTATCAGCGCATTCCAGTGCTTGGCACAAGGCAATGCTTAATGAAGGCTGTATAATTACCAACCTCATCCTGCACTGTTTCGCCATGTCACAACCCCTGTTCTTCGAGTGTCACATTATGTTGGGCATTGTAGTCCTACAGAGAAATATGGCCCCGATTCAGCAAGCAATTTTGCCAGACTTCAGATGTAAAACTACTGGTAATGACACAAAATGTTGCGTCTTTTGAAGTTTTTACGCCATTACCTGCCATCTCCAAGAGCTCAGGTGAGACAGAAAATGGACAAATGGCCCCGACAAATTCATCATACTTTACACCACAAAAGTGGTTTGATGTATGGCACCCCCGACTGATGTAAATTTATGGCAGAGGTGCACAATACACAACAGTTGAAACGTGATGAATTCAATAAACGCGCGATATTTCCTCCTACAAGATCCTATCCCAATATGTAGTTTATATAATAATAATAATATTAGCAAATAGCTCCAATTAGAAATGTAGTATAGTTCTCCTGATATAGCCATGTCACATATGTGCCGCCCCGTGCTCGTCAGCCGAGCCGCTCGGGTCCGGACCTTCAGTGGGTGGCTCGAGGGTCTCCGGACCCGGGGGTCCTGCGGTCACTCCAATCAAAAAGGGGTTGGGGGTTTGGGGACGTAGGTGTACGGCCAGAGCTGTGTTAAGTTCGTGACGCCACCCACAGGATGTGGTGAAGGTGGACACCACCGCTGCAGTTACGGGGCACCCGGGGAAGATGTTGCGCAGCAAGTTGTTAACCCCTCCGTGGGCAGGGATGGTGGCCCCGGGACCCGTTGGGGGAGTTGGGCGGTGCAGGGAGATGGGCGGCCGGAAGGCACTGATGTACTCACTATTAGTAAACACACGAGTCTATGGTAAACCAAGGTGATGGTGGTCGGTGTCCACAGCCGGCTGCAGTCTAGTCCCCCACCCGGTTGGTGGTCTCCGTCTTTCTCACGCACCTGTGTTGTGATGGTGGACTACCTGCGCTTGCAACTTCAGGAGTCCGCTCCCCGGCTTGTGGTTGCCTGAGGAGCCCTTTGCCCGCAGACGCTGGCCCGTGGGATCTCTCTGCCGTGGCGGTGGCTTTCTATCCCCCTCGTTGGGCTGTTGCCTTCAGTCGGGACTTTGGGTGGGACAGGACCTATAGTCCTGGCCGCAATCAGTTAATTGGCTAGCCCCCAGTAGCTTCTGGACCTAGCTTCAGAGTCTGAGTACCCCCCTTTGTGCTCCGGTTTCCGAGTCGGTTCCCCGGGTTGGTACCGGCGGGCCACTACCCTGTCCCGGTCCACCTCGGTTCCACCAAGCCGTCTTCCAGGCTCCTGCAGATGGAGACTGCCGTCTGCCTCCTAGCCAGCAGCACCAGGTCTCCTACCCTGGCACTGGTTCAGTTTCCTTAAGGCCTGACACACAGGGGTGACCTCTAGACTTGAACTTCAGGACTAGACTCGTTACTTTCCCGCCTCAGGCCATCTGAACTCCTCGGTGGGTGGCTACCAACTGCCTGGCTCCGCCCCCTGGAGTGTCCATCAAGCACTGAGGGGGGTGACTAGGGTTTTAAATGTTTGGCTGCTGTCACCTTGTTAGGGGACTGGTGTAGTGCGGGGCCCTACCTGTGACCACCTGGCTTGGCCAGGGTGTCACACTCCCCCTTGGTTAACCATAGACCGTCCGCGGGCCAAGCAAACCTAAACCTTGATGCTGCCTCTAAAAACCAGGTCAGCACCTTTTTTCCCCAGTCCAGGAAACGGGTTTGGGTTTGGGTCCGGGTGTTGCCCACACGGGCCGGATAATAAGTTCCTTACCCGGCAGTCTCTCTCAGAGACCCCACATCCAGGGGACCCCTGACCCGGAGGGTAGTCACCGGTTTCCTTGCTGACGGGACCCCGGCCTCCTCTGCCACAGGCCCTTCCTCCAACCAGCCTCTCCGGAGACTGCAGGACATGAAATGGGTGGTCAGGGACTATTTAAAACACTTAACTCCGGTACAGCTTCCTGCTGCAGCTCTCCCGCAGTCCACCACCGGGCAGCACGAGCCCCCAATGCCACCTTCACTCACGGGCGACATTGTCCAAAAAGTCTCCGTCTTCAGCTGCCGGCAGTGCGGGTACGACTGCTCCTCCAAACCGGGTTCTTTCAACAGGAACTGTCCTCACTCCTTGCAACTTCTTGCCGTCCTCCACCAGGGGCTCCGACCCCTGATGGCGCCATCTGAGGCTCCGACCCCAGCGGCGTTCAACTAGTCGGGCAAGATCCTCCTTCCCTTCCACCCTGTGTGCCGGATGGCGTCTCCCGGGGAACTCGGAGACGTTCAACAAAGGGGTGGAGTGCTGCATAATGGGAGTGAGTCCTTTAATTTAAACTGTGTAACTTTAAAACTTGTAACTGGGGGTTAACTCACGGGTGCGGCTACCACTGCAGAGGGCCATACTGCGCCATCCTCGGACGGGACACAGGGCTCCCCTTCCAGGTGCAATACATCCCCGGGCTCTGGACCTCCAACGGGAACGGTGGCGGTGGTAGCGTAGACGGCACCTCTTCCTCCAGGAGCTGTACTACACAGGGCTCACTTGTCGCGGTGCTGGCAGGTTCCAGCTACCAGCTGAGAAGGGATGACATGGGGGTCTGCATAGCTTTTTCCTTGCGCGGCACGGCTGATGCGACCCTCTGTTCCCGGGCCCACACCACGGACTTCCACCTTCCAGTCGAGCACCTGCTGCAGCGTTTGTGCTCTTACCCGGACACAGAATCGGGCCAGCTCCTGCTCCAGCCAGGCAGCGGTTCCCGCGGGTAGCTGGTTCGGGCTGTGGTCCTCCGCGTCAAAAGCCACTCCGCCTCTGCCACTTCTGGGCGGGCGGCGGGCACTGCTCCGCTCGCCTCCCTGAACGCCGACATCCTCCATCCGCTCCCCCTTGGTCTTTTCGTGGCACTCCCTTAGCCGACCGGTCAGTTTCATTTTACGACTTCCGGCTTTGCTGCACGGCCATGTTCCTAGGGGGCGGGGCTTCAGTTTTCACGTTCTTTTCGTAGGGAAGAAGACTCTGGCGGAAATCTTCGCGCCAAAAGATGGCGGCAAGATGGCGGATTTTGAAAATTTGACAACGGATTACCGCTGACTTCACTTCAAGGCGCACTTCCACAAGGTAAGTGGATGGATGTGTATCCTGTTCGTGATGCCAGAAATCGAGGTGTGCCGCCCCGTGCTCGGCAGCCGAGCCACTCGGGTACGGACCTTCAGTGGGTGGCTCGGGGGTCTCCGGACCCGGGGGTCCTTCGGTCACTCCGATCAAAAAGGGGTTGGTGGTTTGGGGACGTAGGTGTACGGCCGGAGCCGTGTTAAGTTCGTGACGCCACCCACGGGATGTGGTGAAGGTGGACACCACCGCTGCAGTTACGGGGCACCCAGGAAAGATGTTGTGCAGCAAGTTTATAACCCCTCCGTGGGCAGGAATGGGCGGCCGGAGGGCACTGATGTACTCACTATTAGTAAACACACGAGTCTCTGGTAAACCAAGGTGATGGTGATTGGTGCCCGCAGCCAGCTGCAGTCTGGTCCCCCACCCGGTTGGTGGTCTCCGTCTTTCTCCCGCACCTGTGTTGTGATGGTGGACTACCTGCACTTGCAACTTCAGGAGTCCACTCCCTGGCTTGTGGTTGCCTGAGGAGCCCTTTGCCCGCAGACGCTGGCCCGTGGGATCTCTCTGCCGTGGCGGTGGCTTTCTATCCCCCTCGTTGGGCTGTTGTCTTCAGTCAGGACTTTGGGTGGGACAGGACCTATAGTCCTGGCCGCAATCAGTTAATTAGCTAGCCCCCAGTAGCTTCTGGACCTAGCTTCAGGGTCTGAGTACCCTCCTTTGTGCTCCGGTTTCCGAGTCAGTTCCCCGGGTTGGTACCGGCGGGCCACTACCCTGTCCCAGTACACCTCGGTTCCACCAAGCCGTCGTCCCGGCTCCTGCAGACAGAGACTGACGTCTGCCTCCTAGCTCCTACCCTGGCACTGGTTCAGTTTGCTTCAGGCCTGACACACAGGCTTGACCTCTAGACTTGAACTTCAGGACTAGACTCGTTACTTTCCCGCCTCAGGCCATCTGAACTTCTCGGTGGGTGGCTACCAACCGCCTGGCTCTGCCCCCTGGTGTGTCCATCAAGCACTGAGGGGGGTGACTAGGGTTTTAAATGTTTGGCTGCAGTCACCTTGTTAGGGGACTGGTGTAATGCGGGGTCCTATCTGTGACCACCTGGCTCGGCCAGGGCGTCACACTTTCTTCATGTTCAGTGCATTACAGGAGCTTAGGTAGCCATGGTTACAACCACATGCAACTAACTGTCACTATATGAGTGGACATAACCATGTATATCTAAGCTGCAATGCCCTGCACATGAGGTTAGACACATGGCTATATCAGGAGAACTATACTACATTTCTAATTGCAGATATTTGCTAATATTATTATTACACTTACTACATATTGGGATAGGATCTTGGAAATGGGAATACCCCTGACCTCCCCACCCCACAATTCATTATATGGCACTCAGTGTCCACCCCACAATTCATTATATGGCCATCAAAGCATTTTCCCCACTCCACATTTCACTATATGGTCCTCAATGTCCGCCCCACCCCACAATTCATTATATGGCCCTCATAGTGTTCTCTCCACCCCACAATTCATTATATGGTCCTGATATGTAAGGTATGGTAATATACATAAAAAGAGAGGGCACTATGTAATATATATATGTATATACATAAATATCTATATTTGTAGCTTTGTCGCCATAGAATGAGAAGAGGCAGGCACAATTTCTTGCACAGGGGCCCCAAGCTGTCAGTGTCCGCCCCTGGTAGGGTGAGTTGGGATGCCTCCACACATATTAAATTGTTGGCCGAGCCTGAAATATCAGCAAGTTCAGCCAACATCAGTCTATGTATATGGGCTTTTAGTGAGACAGGGTCAGAAACATCCAGGGGACACTGGAAAGATACTAAAGACATTTTGTAACCTTACTAGAAAAAAGAAGACACATATGAACAGTGTCCTGTAACTGGGGCACCCATAAATTCCCCCAATGCTGAATAAAAAAATAAATAAAAGAAATTAAGTCTCCACCAGACATCTTCTATGAGTTATTGGAGTTATTGGCAGTCTTATTATTTAACAGCATTTTTTTTATCAAACAAAAGAAAATAAATATGGATTTTTTTTTTTTACATTTGACAAAATTTACAAAAAAGAATAATAAAAGTCCCCCTTTCCCCCTGATATGTACACACGTATTCAAAATTGTTGGTATCCCTCGTTTAATAAAAGAAAAAACCCACAATGGTCACAGAAATAACTTGAATCTGACAAAACTAATAATAAATAAAAAATCTATGAAAATGAACAAATGACAGTCAGACATTGCTGTTTTTCTGCTTCCACGGAATTTAAAAAAAAAAAAAACTCATGAAATAGGCCTGGAAAGAAATGATGGTACCCCTGAAAATAATGTGACAAAAGGGACATGTTAAATCAAGGTGTGTAAAGAAATTAGCAACACAGGTGCCTATAATTTTGTAATCAGTCAGTGGGTCTGTATACAGGGCTACAGATACTCACTGTGTTGTTTGGTGACATGTGTACCACATTCAACATGCGCCCGAGGAAGCGAATGAAAGATTTGTCTCAGGAGATTAGAAAGAAAATTATAGACAAGCATGTTAAAGTAAAAGGTTATAAGACCAGCTCCAAGCAATTTGATGTTCCTGTGACTACAGTTGCACATATTATTCAGAAATTTAAGATCCATTGGACTGTAGCCAAAATCCCTGGACCTGGACACAGGAGGAAAATTGATGACAAATCAAAAAGATGGATAATATGAATGGTAACAAAAGAGCCCAGAAAAACTTCTAATGAGATTAAAGGTGAGCTTCAAGCTCAAGGAACATCAGTGTCAGATTGCACCATCCATCGTTGTTTGAGCCAAAGTGGACTTCATGGGAGACGACCAAGGAGGACACCATTGTTGAAAAAAAATCATAAAAAATCCAGACTGGAATTTGCCAAACTACATATTGACGAGCCACAAAGCTTCTGATAGAATGTCCTATGGACAGAGGAGACTAAAATGGAACTTTTTGGCAAGGCACATCAGCTCTATGTTCACAGACAGAAAAATGAAGCATATCAAGAAAATAACACTGTCCCTACTTTGAATCATGGAGGAGGCTCTGTTATGTTCTAGGGCTGCTTTGCTGCATCTGGCACAGGGTGTCTTGAATCTGTGCAGGGTATAATGAAATCTCAAGACTATCAAGGATTCTAGAGAGAAATGTGCTGCCCAGTGTCAGAAAGCTTGGTCTCAGTTGCAGGTCATGGGTCTTGCAACAGGATAATGACTCAAAACACACAGCAAAAAACACCCAAGAATGGCTAAGAGGAAAATATTGGACTATTCTGTGGTGGCTTCTATGAGCTCGGACCTAAATCCTATTGAGCATTTTTGGAAAGAGCTGAAACATGCCGTCTGGAAAAGGCAATGTTCAAACACGACAAAACTGGAGCAGTTTTCTCTTGAGGAGTGGCCAAAATACCTGTCGAGGGGTGCAGAAGTCTCATTGACAGTTACAGGAATCATTTGATTGCCGTTATCGCCTCAAAAGGTTGTGCAACAAAATATTACATTAAGGAGGAACCATCATTTCTGTCCAGGCCGATTTCATGAGTTTTATTTTTTTTAATTCTCTGGAAGCAAAAAAGCAGCAATGTCTGACTTTCATTTGGTCATTTTCAAAGATTTTTTTTTTGTCAGATTCAAGTATTTCTGTGACCATTGTGGGTTTTTCTGTCATTTTAAGAGGGGTACCAACAGTTTTGACCACGTGTTTAACAATAACTGAAGCTTAATTTCTTCTGCATAATACAAGGTCTCATACAGCCACATTGGTGACAAAAAAAAGTTCTGGTTGCTGAAATACAGAGAGATAAAACAATTTAGCTAATCAGTCATTATCACCATCTCAGGCCTGGTCATTAAGGGGATAATGTCATAAAACACCCAAAAAAATGTTATTCATATATTTGTTGTGTGTGATTGTGTATGCATATATATATATATATATATATATACAAATGAGAAAGCCGCGGAGACACCATCACATGTTTCTCAACGCTGGCAGGAAACTAGCCAGGTCTTTCACCGGGAAGGAACAACCACGGGAAGGGCAGTCTCCAGTCAAGGAGACCACCTATACCAAACATGGTATCCATCCACAGACAGCCGTTTCGGGGTATTTGCCCCTCATCAGTGTGGAGTAGGAATCTGGCTAGTGGGGGCAATGCCTAGTAACACGTGATGGTGTCTCCGCAGTGGATATGTTGATCTCCCTAAGGTCAACAATGCTTGCTTTTATATATATATATATATAGATAGATATAGATAGATATATATATATATATATATATATATATATATATATATATATATATATTATATATATATGTGACGCCCCTGGACTAGTCCAGGGTGTCACAGGGAACTGCACTATTCTCTATCCTTGGTGCAGGGCCCACCCTCCTTGGTTCCGGGGTCCGCAACAGTGATTCTGTACTAACAGCACAAATCCTAGTCACCCAAACACTACACTTGTCAGGCACACCAGGGGCGTGGTTCCAGCTGGGAAAGGAACCGCCCACCTATGAGTCAGACAGGCTGGTGGGAGGAGTCAGTTAGACAGTTGGTAGTAACTGAAAAAGAGAGAGGACCTGGGGATTAAGAGCTCCCTGAGGAGAGCCTGGCTGGGTCGCAGACAGTGGCCTGTACTTGACGGCTCAGAGATTAGCGGCGTCAGCACAGCGGAGGGATAGGACTTCCCACACAGAGCAGTCACAGAAAATCCCACGTGCCAGCTGCTAAGAGCAGGTCCCAATTAAAAAGAGGGACGGGACCCGAAGGTTTCAAGCCAACGGGGCCAGGGACACACACAGTATACAGTGTATGGAGGAAGGCTCCAGTCCACCACAGAATCACTGAAAGGGACCACCGCACGTGCAGTCACCGAGTGCAGCAGTACCAAGAGACTTTGTTTACCTCAGAGTCTGTGTCCACTGAATGCGTCATCACACCTGAGTGAGTACCCTGGCTCCCCAGCGCCCTGCCGGCCCTATATCAATATAGGCTGTTCCTACCTATTCCCTACCCTGAGTCCCGGGGCCCCTACCTGCGGAGGGAATCACCACCAGGCTGCCCCAACACCATCAGCCCCGGCACTCCCATACAGCAGCGGCGGTATTCCTTATTACCGCACACCGCAGGTGGCGTCACAAATATTCTCCCCCGTAAAAAACCTTTTTGTTTTTCATCAAAGTGTCTGCCGAGCAGTCCGACTGCTGCTAGGGCGTCACACATTGATTTTTGGCGTCACGAACAGGATTAAACTGGACCCACTAACCTGGGTGACGTGCGCCTTCTCCAAAACTGTTGAGCCCAAAGTGAATAAAAAAAAAAAAAATTCAGTTGCCGCCATCTTGCTGCTGAAAACCAAGGGGGCATAGAAAGATGTCGGCGCCGGGTGAAGCGAGCGCAGCGGCAGTTCCCCCTCAAGATCAAGGTGACATGGACGCACGAGCGACCGCGCAGATAATGCCAATGACTTTACCGTATGTGCCAGGCGCTACCTGGCTACCACAATATGATGGTTCCCCTGACACTCTGCAAGGATTCAAAGAAAAATCTGCACACTCCTGGATATGTTTGGGATGAATGACCGGCAGCAAGCGTCTGTACTACTTGGCCAGTTATCAGGCGCCGCAGAGCTGGAGGCGGAGACCTGGACAGATCAGGACCGGGCCTCAGTAACTGCCATTTTTGAACGTCTGCGACTTTCCTTTGAAAACCGCACTGAGGCAGAACTCCGGATAAAGTTTTACAACTGCAAGCAGCGCCCACAAGAAAGCATTAGAGACTATTCTCTGAGGCTGCAATCAGCGCTACGGACTCTCAAACTAACCATTCCCATCAGTGAAGCTGAAGGATTGGGAAAGCGAAACGTTGGGTTCAAGTGCCTCCCCTGCGTGGGATGGATAGATATGTTTTTCTTATTAAAATGTTCACTTTTTGCAGATAAAAATAAACACTCTGGGTGCACTGTAGCTCGGGGACGAGCTACGTTTAACCAAGGGGGAATGTGACGCCCCTGGACTAGTCCAGGGTGTCACAGGGAACTGCACTATTCTCTATCCTTGGTGCAGGGCCCACCCTCCTTGGTTCCGGGGTCCGCAACAGTGATTCTGTACTAACAGCACAAATCCTAGTCACCCAAACACTACACTTGTCAGGCACACCAGGGGCGTGGTTCCAGCTGGGAAAGGAACCGCCCACCTATGAGTCAGACAGGCTGGTGGGAGGAGTCAGTTAGACAGTTGGTAGTAACTGAAAAAGAGAGAGGACCTGGGGATTAAGAGCTCCCTGAGGAGAGCCTGGCTGGGTCGCAGACAGTGGCCTGTACTTGACGGCTCAGAGATTAGCGGCGTCAGCACAGCGGAGGGATAGGACTTCCCACACAGAGCAGTCACAGAAAATCCCACGTGCCAGCTGCTAAGAGCAGGTCCCAATTAAAAAGAGGGACGGGACCCGAAGGTTTCAAGCCAACGGGGCCAGGGACACACACAGTATACAGTGTATGGAGGAAGGCTCCAGTCCACCACAGAATCACTGAAAGGGACCACCGCACGTGCAGTCACCGAGTGCAGCAGTACCAAGAGACTTTGTTTACCTCAGAGTCTGTGTCCACTGAATGCGTCATCACACCTGAGTGAGTACCCTGGCTCCCCAGCGCCCTGCCGGCCCTATATCAATATAGGCTGTTCCTACCTATTCCCTACCCTGAGTCCCGGGGCCCCTACCTGCGGAGGGAATCACCACCAGGCTGCCCCAACACCATCAGCCCCGGCACTCCCATACAGCAGCGGCGGTATTCCTTATTACCGCACACAGCAGGTGGCGTCACAAATATTCTCCCCCGTAAAAAACCTTTTTGTTTTTCATCAAAGTGTCTGCCGAGCAGTCCGACTGCTGCTAGGGCGTCACATATATGTTCCTGTTTCCTCTTATAATGCACGGATCCAGACTGGGAGCAAGTCCTGGGTATGCAGAAAATAGAAGAGATCCAGCAAAGAATTGGAAAATACAGGTGGCATAAAACTTGTAAATTTATTCATAGAAAAAATAAAAAATATGACAGAGCTGAGGACATAAAGTAAATGCAGGACAAATGCATCACGCACGACGCGTTTCGGCAGTGGAAGCCGTCTTCTTCACGGTCCAAGCCAAAATTGAAACTCATATATATACCTAGTATGTGTATACATATACTGTGTATATATATATATATATATATTCTCTTCCACTACCATTTCCTGTGAAACATGTGTATCTCACTTGACTTGATTGTTCTACCACTTCCTGTTCTCAGCCTTATAGTAACATGTCATTTTGCGTAGTGTTATCTAGACTAAGGACACATACGTCCGAAACGCGTATCCATTTTACACCTGCAATGATGCGCTTTTAATGCAACTATGGAACATGGAATTTTAACTTTTTTCTGAATAAAATTGATGTTTTAAATTTCTGGAACTGGATGCTGGATTATCTTCCTCTCCCTGAACCTCGTGGTAGCAAGGTCTAACTACCAAAAGTCTGTGCACCGTTCTGGTTGATACTCTAATCTCCTGAAAGGGTGATCTGTTTTTTTCTTCCTCTTGTCTTAGTGTATATATATACTATATATACTATAGTGTATATATACACACCTTCTCATTCAATGAGTTTTCTTTATTTTCATGACTCTGAAAATTGTAGATTCACTTTGAAGGCATCAAGACTATGAATTAGCACATGTGGAATGAAATACTTAAAAAAGTGTGAAACAACTGAAAATATGTCTTATATTCTAGGTTCTTCAAAGTAGCCACCTTTTGCTTTGATTACTGCTTTGCACACTCTTGGCATTCTCTTGATTAGCTTCAAGAGGTAGTCACCGGAAATGGTTTTCCAACAGTCTTGAAGGAGTTCCCAGAGATGCTTAGCACTTGTTGGCCCTTTTGCCTTCACTCTGCGGTCCAGCTCACCCCAAACCATCTCGATTGGGTTGAGGTCTGGTGACTGTGGATACCAGGTCATCTGGCGTAGCACCCCATCACTCTCCTTCTTAGTCAGATAGCCCTTACACGGCCTGGAGGTGGTTTGGGGTCATTGTCCTGTTGAAAAATAAATGATGGTCCAACTAAACGCAAACCGGATGGAATAGCACGCCGCTGCAAGATGCTGTGGTAGGCATGCTGGTTCTGTATGCCTTCAATTTTTTATAAATCTCCACCTCCTCCTCCATGCTTCACGGTGGGAACCAGGCATGTAGAGTCCATCTGTTCACCTTTTCTACAAAGACACAGTGGTTCAATCCAAAGATCTCAAATTTGGACTCATCAGACCAAAACACAGATTTCCACTGGTCTAATGTCCATTCCTTGTGTTCTTTAGCCCAAACAAGTCTCTTCTGCTTGTTGCCTGTCCTTAGCAGTGGTGTCTATTCCATGAAAAAAAAAATATATATATATATATTTCTATATATATGTACACACATACTGTATATACATTTTTATATATATACACACACATACATACACAGATTTATATATATGCACACACATATATATATATTTTATATATATATATACACACACATATATATATACGCAGTATATATCTATATATATATAGACTATATGTGTATGTGTTAGATATATATATATATATATATATATATATATATATAAAAAACACATATAGTCTATATATATATATATATATATATATATATATACACACCTACACATACTGTCTATATATATATATATATATATATATATATACACACATACACATGCTGTCTATATGTATGTATAAATAAATATATATATATACATATAATGTATACATAGACATACATATATTTACACCCACACGCATGTATACAGTAGATATAGATATATATATATATATATATATATATATATATATATATACACACAGTGTATATATATATATATGTATATATATATATATATATATATATATACTGTATATATACACACACACACATATACAGTATATATGTGACGCCCTGGCCGGGCCAGGTAGTCACAAATAGGCCCCTGCACAACACCTTTCCCTCACAGGTGACATCAGTCAACCTTAAATCCCTAATCACCCCCCCTCGGGGCTAGATGGACACACCAGGGGGCGGGACCAGGCAGTTGGAAGACGCCCACCAAGGAGTCTGGACAGCCCAGGCCGGGAAAGTAGAAGAGATCAGTTTTAGAGTTCAGTGAGAGTGGAGGTAAGGCCTGTGTGTCAGGCCTGAAACAAACTGACAGGTGCCAGGGTAGGAGCCCTGGTGCCTTTGGCTAGGAGGCAGATGGTGGTCTCCATCTGCAGGAGCCGGGAAGACGGCTCGGTGGAACTGAGGTGGACCGGGAGAGGGTAGTGGCCCGCCGGTACCAACCCGGGGAACTGACTCAGAAACCGGAGCACACAGGGGGGTACTCGGACTCTGAAGTCGGGACCAGAAGCAACTGGAATCAGCTAATTAACCAATTGAGGCCAGGACTAGAGGTCCTGTCCCACCCAAAGTCCCTATTAGAAGACAACAGCCCAACGAGGGGGATAAAAGGCCACCGCCAGCATCTGCGGGCAAGGTGCAGGAGAAAGACAGAGACCACCAGCCGGGTGGGGGACCAGAACGCAGCTGGCTGCGGGCACCGACCACCATCATCTTGGTTTACCAGAGACTCGTGTGTTTCCTTCAATAGTGAGTACACCAGCACCCTGCGGTCGCCCATCTCCCTGCACCAACAAACCACCCAACAGGTCCCAGGGCCACCATCCCTGCCACGGAGGGGTTAACAACTTGCTGCACAACATCTCCCCCGGGTGCCCCGTAACTGCAGCGGTGGTGTCCAAACTCACCACATACCGTGGGTGGCGTCACAAAGTCAATACGGCTCAGCCCATACATATACGTCCTACATCCACCATCCCCCCATTTCATTCGGAGTGTCCACGGGATCCCCTGTGTCCGGAGACCCTCGAGCCACCCACCGGAAGGTCCGGACCCGAGCAGCGGCAGGCTGCCCGCACGGGGGCGGCACATATACACACATTCTTAATCATTACAACCCATATAATGAAGCTGACAAGTAATGAAGGCAAAAAAAAACAACAGTCGTGGATCTTAATTTCTTTGTCTGTGCAGTAAAAGTAATTTATAAAAAAGAAAATCTGTTTTATATTCTCTGACAATACATCCTGAAATGTAAAAAGTTTCCAAAGTTTTGTTTTTCGGAATGCAATGAAGAAAGAAATATAAAATACAAAGAAAATTATTAGCCACGTCCTAGGAGAGTTTCTCAAAGGACAATGACTTTCTGATGTCTGTAGATAGAGACCGATTATTATTTTATCTACAGTGTTGATTAGATGAATTCAGGACATTGTTCACCAGTTTGTTTTGTTTCTATTCTTTATGGTCAAACATGTGGATGGTCCGGTCTTATATGTTGCTATGAGGAATGTTCATAGAGCTAGGTTGGTTGCGTGAATGCGCCTATCTAGAATGGGTTCTTTACAGTAACAGCAGTCAAAGGTTAGAATTCCATAACTAAAGATAATAATAATAATCTTTATTTCTATAGCGCCAACATATTCCGCAGCGCTTTACAATTCAGGAGGCTCATATACATATAATATACATAAACATATACAAACAAGTAACAATTATAGAGGATACAATATTTAAAAGGGAAAAAAAAAAAAGGCAACCCTGCTCGTGAGAGCTTACAATCTACAATGAGATTTTGGGGGGGCAAGGTACAAGTGATTATTTACAATGACAATCCAGCCATCTCAAGGAAATGGGGGATAGATAATGGTTTCCTGGACCGGTGGGCCAGAACCTTGAGATGCATTTGGGTGCCATGGAGTTTGACGTGGGGTTATGTTGTGAGAAGTTGTAGCGGGATTAGGTGAAATTAGTTTGGCTTGGGAGTGTGATAGGCCGCCCTAAAAAGATGCGTTTTTAGGGGGCGTCTGAAGCTAAGTTGTGATTTGTCCTAACTTCTTGGGGTAGAGCGTTCCAGAGGTTTGGTGCAGTTCGGAAGAAGTCTTGGATTTGGGAGTGGGAGGTTCGAATTAGTGTGGATGTTAGTCGAAAGTGATTTGCAGAGCGTAGAGAACGGGTGGAGTGATAGACAGAGAGGAGGGTGGAGATGTAGGGGGGTGCCACACTGTGGAGAGCTTACGATCTAGGAGCTAAAGATCTACGAGCTTACTTCATGTTTATTAGATGTTATTACTAACAGCGCTTTAAAAATGAATATGAGGAGACTGATGTTAAATGCATTCAGGAGAATTATCTACATTTTCTTGTGAAATCAAGAAAGACTATTTTTTTACACTTAACTTGTTACAATCATAAAAGTGGAAGTTGATGGATGGGGATTTTTTTTATGTTACAATAAAATGTTCATTGCCCCAAAAACACAAAAACTAATTTGTAATTGATAATGACAGAACGTGCATTGTCTTTACACGAATCTCCTGAATATCGTCTAGAAGTGCGCGGGTCATACGGAAAATCAACCTTAATGGGGCAGAAGGTACAGAAAGGGACAAACGTGCCGTGAGCAACTCAACACTCCCATCTAGTGGAGAAAATAGGGTATAACATTCAGGAAAGAGACGAGCGAATGCAAAATCTTCAGTTTTTCCTCCTGAAAAAATCAGTCTCTGTGTCATGTGTATGTCCTTTTTTTTACATCCATATAGCATCTGTTTTTTATATCTCAATACTTAAAAATAATTACAAGACCCAATACAGTTTCCTATGTTAGCAACTGCAATGTGTCTATAAAAAAGGATGCAATACAGATGATCATTATGCGATGCAGATTGGGTTTTTTTTACGCATTCATAGACTTCAGCCGATGAGTCGAATACAGAAAAAGGAAGAGATGAGTGCACTTTCACCTAAACAGTCCTATTTAATAATATTGCTCCTTGTGCCATCCGATTTCAGCACAGGTAACACACACATATATTAGCTCACTTAGATAAGCGGAGTATATACACAGACCGCATGCTGTCATAATATGCAACTCAGTCTGGTTTTACGTGAACATTTTTATACATTTACCGATAATATATGTGTAAAAAAATGACAACATTCATCTCATTTATATTTCAGATCAAACTTGATCAAACTCGGATCACATATGGGTTACTATCCACATATCATATGTTTGGATTTTTTTTACTGATTCATTATAATTATTAACATAAAAAACGGTATTTGAGGTTAAAAATGTATTTTTTCATTTTCACAGCTCAACGTTATAAAATTCTGTGAAGCCCCTGGGAGTTCCAGGTATTTTTGAGCCATCTAGATAAATTCCTTGAGGGATCTGGTTCCCAAAATGGGGTCACTTAGGGGGAGCTCTACTGTTTAGGCACATCAGGGGCTCTCCAAGCGCGACATGGCGTCCACCAGCCAATTTTGCAGTGAAATGGCGCTCCTTCCCTTCCAAACCCTGCCGTGCACGCAAACAGTTGATTTCCACCCCATATGAGGTAACTGTGTACTCAGAGTCAGGAGAAATTGCACAATAAATTTGATGGTGCATTTTTCCTGATACCCTTGTGAAAAAAAACTATCTGGTTGAACTAAAAATTTTGTGGTAAAAAAAAAAAATTATTTTCACGGCTCAACGTTATAAGCCTCTGGGAAGACCCCTAGGGTTCAATGCACTCACAAAAAATCTTGATAAATTCCTTGAGGGGTCTAGTTTCCAAAATGGAGTCACGTGTAGGGGAGCTCTACTATTTAGGCACCTCAGGGGCATTCCAAGCGCGACATGGCGTCCGCTAGTGATTCAAGCTAATTTTGTAGTTAAATGGTGCTCATTCCCTTCCGAGCCCTGCCATGCACCCAAACAGTTGATTTCCACCACATATGAGGTTATCAGCATACTCAGGAAAAATTGCACAATAAATTTTCTGGTTGAAGTAACAACTTTGTGGTGAAAATGTTTTTATTATTATTTTTATGGCTCAGCGTTATAAACATCTGTGACGCCCCCGAGGGTTCAAAGTGCTCATCAAACATCTAAATAAATTCCTCCAGGGATCTAGTTTCCAAAATGAGGTCACTTGTGGGGGAGCTCCCTTGTTTAGGTACCTAAGGAGGTCTCCAAATTCGACATGGCATGCGCTAATGATTCCAGCTAATTTGGCTTTCAAAATGTCAAATAGTGCTGCTTCCCTTCCAAGCCTGTTGTGTGCCCAAACATTTTATTTCCACCACATATGAGGTATCAGCATACTCAGGAGAAATTGCACAACAAATTTTATGGTGCATTTTTTCCTGATACCCTTGTGAAAATGGGCTTGAGGGCAGGGCCATATTTTTCACTTGGCACCGGAGTTCCTGTGCCTAGGGTGGTGTGTCACTGGGGCGGCACCAGGGTCAAGAACTAATTTTTATTTTTTAAAATTTTCCTTCCTTTCTCCACCAGAGTCTTTGCTGAGTGGTGGTCTTCCTGTGTTGATTTCTATTAGTGTCTTTAAGACACTAATACAAAAATACAAGGGAACCTCTGTGCCTTTTTCTTGTGTGCTGGCATTTCCTGAGTCAGTGAAGCTCCAATCAGCTACCTGACCTGGCATACGGAGGCGTGCACTTACTGATGAGGTCACGGGCAGTGCGATGCGTTTCCCTCATCTCACTGCAAGCATCTCTGCAGAGCGTCGCTGAAGAGGAGAAGTCGCCGGAGCCGGGAGCAGGTAAGTGCTATATACCCAAAGGTAATGGGAGCAGCAGCCTCATTGGGGGGAAGAATCTGTCTGGGGCAGGGGCAGCATGGGGTGGCATGTATATATGGGGGTGGTGTGGTGGTATATAAGGGAGTCAGTGTGGAAGCCATGTATCATAATAGGAACAGTGTGTGGTCATGGTTTTGTGCAGAGATCAAAGTGAGGGACAGTTATTTATTTTGGGGCCATTATTTAAGGCACAGTATGGGTGATCATTTTTATAATGACACTTATTCTTAAGGGCACCTTGTTGAGATGTGCTGCAGAAGAGTGGAGAAGATGGAGGTCTGCAGAGATGAGCTGTAGGTGTGAAGTCATTATGGCACCAGGAAAACTGAGGTACCAAAATCTAAGGTGGCAAAATACAGGTTTTAAACTACCACTGAACTACATCAAGCAAATCGTCAGTTGTTTAATAGCCTGCTCAGCCAGTGACTGCACTTTCATGTGCACAGTACGATCTTTAACATGATTGTCCTGTGCACATAGAATAGCATTGTTCTTGGCAGCGTGTGTTCACAGGACAATATGCGGCTAAGAAAGATGATATTTAAAGGCGTCTGTCACCCCCCAAATGCCAATTAAACTGTACAAACATTTATTTAGGGAACGAAGCCCATATAAAAATAATGCCATGTATATAGAGTTTAACCTAATAATGAAAAATCTTCTTTTATTTATTTTTTTGCAGTGAGGAGGCATTGGTGCAATTTTGGCATGGCCTATGCCATAAATAAATGTGGATTTTTTTTTTTAGCAAATGTTAACTTAAACTGTATACACATGGTAGGATATTTCTATGGGCTTTCTTCCCTATTACGGATGTTTATGGAGGGTGATTGGCATTTTGTGGATGACAGATTCACTTTTAAACTTAAAAATGTCACTATGCAAACAAATGTTTTGCTCCTGCATTGGGTGATTGACAGCTTGTTTAGGTAGTTCGATATTTGGCTGCCGTGTAAATGCACCTTAAAGAGTAAATGTTTTGGAAATTATTTTATATGTTCTACGGTCATTATTTTGAGCAGATCTGACAGGAACACGGTCCAAAGAGAGCGCACAAAGCGGAGCAGAGGTAGTAGAAAGTCATTGTCCTGTCTCCTGAGCCGTGAACTTCATCTTTGGGGTCTCAGGACACATTACTGCACTAATCTGCTAAGAATTAATGGACCCAAAACAAGATATCTACCAAATGTTAAAGGGGGATCCTAAAGGCCCCGTTACACGCAGCGACATCGCTAACGAGATATTGCTGGGGTCACGGAATTCGTGACGCACATCCTACCTCGTTAGCGATGTCGTTGCGTGTGACACCTACGAGCGACCGCTAACGATCAGAAATACTCACCAAATCGTTGATTCTTGACACGTCGTTCATTTTCAAAATATCGTTGCTCGTCCAGGACGCAGGTTGTTCGTCGTTCCTGAGACACCACACATCGCTACGTGTGACACCCCAGGAATGACAAAAAACAATGTACCTGCGTCCTCCGGCAATGAGGTGGGAGTGAAGTTCATGCGGCTGGTCTCCGCCCCTCCGCTTCTATTGGTGGCCAACTGAGTGACGTCGCTGTGACACCGAAAGAACCTCTCCCTTAAAAAAGAGGTTGTTCGGCGGCCACAGCGACGTCGTTAGGAAGGTAAGTTCGTGTGACGCGTACCGGCGATATTGTTCGCCACGGGCAGCGATTTGCCCGTGACACACAAACGACAGTTCGGGTGCGATCGCTAGCGATGTCGCTGCGTGTAAAGCAGCCTTTAGGCAAAGTAATTTTCATTCTAAATCCCTATCTATTTACAGCCATAATTAATCTATTTTCTAATATACTTGCATTAAAAAGTCCCTATTGTTCCCTAACTATACTAATTGCTTTTCTATTTTTTCCCTACTTCTTTTTTGATGCTTTGTTTGAGACTCTAAGCGGTCTTTACACGTGTGACGCCCTGGACTAGCCAGGTAGTCACAAACATACCAACTTACACACCCCCACCCTAGGCAGTTACAGCAGGCAAACACAAATCCCTTGTTGCCTCCCTCCAGGGTCTGATGTCCACACCAGGTGGGGCGGAGCCAGACGGTTGGCCCCACCCACCGAGGAGTTCACAGGCCTGGAGGCGGGAAAAGCAGTAGATCAGTTTAAGAGGTGAAAGTGAGAGGACACGAACTGCAAGTGCCTGGGTAGGAGCCCAGACACTGACAGCAAGGTTGGCAGACGGTGGTGGCCGTCTGCAGGAGTTAGTGGATCTCTGTGGAACCGTAGGACCGGGGTCGGGCGTCGGCCCGCCGGCACCGGACTGGGGAACGGAGTGAAGCTAAGCACACAGGCAGGGCCATCGGACCTCACCAGGCTTGGAGCCGCCGTCAATAGTCAAATCCGTATGTGACAGGAACCCCAGGGGTTTCTCAACTACTAAGTCCCGATTGAAGGCAACCGTCCACCCAGAGAGGATATACAGCCACCGCCACAGGCTAGAGATCCAAGGGACAGCGCCTGCGGGCAAAACGGGCTCCTACGGCACCTATACGCCGGGGAGCGGACTACCGGTGGGCAACCACAGGAGTCAGAACATTCTAACAAAGTGCAGGGAAAGACAGCCACCATCACCCTGTCCGGGGAGAACACAAACACTGCAGCCGGCTGCGGGACCCGTCCATCCAGCCGTTTGGTTTACCAGAGACTCTGTGCATGAGTGAGTACCACAGTGCCATCCGGCACCACGCCGTGCTGCCCCTGCAACCCAGCCATCCAGCCTCCCCGTTACACCACCGGGCCCCAGGATCACCAACCCCTACCCACGGAGGGGACAACATCCTAGCTGAGCCCTACCATTGCTCCCGGGATCCCCGTCATCAGCAGCGGTGGTGCCCAGTATCACCACGACCCGTGGGTGGCATCACGAACTATCTCACAAAACAAACCACCCCCTTTTCACTCGTGGGCGAGGAGCGCTGCTTGAGTCCCCGGATCCGGCCCACCGCTCGAGCCACCGAGCAGCAGCAGCGGACTTGAGCGCGTCCCCTCCGCCCACGACATATGTTTTTGGAGTGTGGGAGGAAACCAGAGTACCCGGAGGAAACCCACGCAAACACGGGGAGAACATACAAACTCCTTGCAGATGTTGCCCTTGGTGGGAATTGAACCCAGGACCCCAGCGCTGCAAGACTGCAGTGCTAACCACTGAGCCACCGATACAAGGACAATAAGAGCAAAGTTGCGTAGTAGACTGCACAGATTTGGACAGGAAAAGAGGGTAAGAACCCCCCTCCCGGACAGCACGACCACCCATAAATCTTTTTATAAGGCAACAGGGAAAACTGGTGGAGGTGTTCGCTAAACAATTCTGTTCAATTGTAATTATATAGCATCAAATAACAGGGGAAACTGGTGATGGTATTAAATACCAGTAAAGTGCCACAATATGTGGTCTAAGAACAAGGGAAACTGGTGGAGATTTCACAAAAAATATTGTTATAACTTTTAAGGATGGGAAATAGCTCCAAATACAAATGAGTGTATAATCAAGAAAAACAGGGGAAACTGGCAGGTATGTATTAAAAGCATGTGGGTGGGGTGGTCATACAGCAAGGGTGAAAGACAGAGTATGTGTCTATGTGACGCCCTGGCAAAGCCAGGTAGTCACAGATGACTGTACCCTCCCCCCCACCAAGGGTACAGGAATTGCTTCCTCCTTGGGATTACACACACCCACATGGTGCATATGAGCAGCCGCCCCTCGCCCCAGTTAGGAGCTGAAGGAAGCACAGCAGGGGAGGAGTTTAGTCAGTCGGAGGAGAGCAGCAGAGCAGTCAGGAGTGTGTCTCCTGGGCTACAGAGAAAGTTGCAGAGCTGTCAGGGGTCGGAGCCCCTGGACTGCAGGAACAGGTCATGCACTAGGAGGTGACCCAAAGTGGACCGGGGCAGAGTAGTGGCCCGCTGGCATTGGGAACCCGGAATAGGGAAGATTCCCGCCAAAGTCTTCTTCCCCGCGAAAAGAGCGCGAAAGTTGAAGCCCCGCCCCCTGGGAACACAGCCGGCAAGCAAAGCCGGAAGTCGCAAAACGAAACTTTCCGGCCTGAGAGAGGAGTGCCGAAAAAAGACCAAGTGGGGGCGGGTGAAAATTCTGTGACATGTAACCAGAGCTGTAAAGTGCAGGGACACCAGGACTCTGCAAAATTCCGTTCCTGGACACAAGAGTGGCAAGATGGCACAGCAGGCTGCAACCCCGATGACATGCCATCCGGCCCCGAGCCAGACCGCAGCCCCGATGACATCATCCCCGACCCCGGCAGTCCGCCCGGCCACAACAGCAACAGAGATGACGTTGGCTCCGGCAGTCCACTTGGCCGCAACGGTGATGACGTCAGCTCTGGCAGTCCGCCCGGCCGCAGCAGAGGTGACACCCGACCGGAAGTCTGCCCCAGATGCGGCGCCAGACGCTCCCAGGTACCCCATCCCGGCTGTGGAGCAGCCGGAGTGCACCTGCAGAGAGGAGGAGCAGGCCACTGAGCAATGGGGCTCTCGGCAGTTAGCGAGGCCGGTTGAAGCCGGCGCCGAGGGCATCCGAGTGGGCCTGGCTCCTGAGCAGGAGGCAGAGCACGGAACCTGTGCCTCATACTGGGAGCAGCGGCAGCAGCAGCGTCTGCTGAATATGGACAGCTACCCGCAAATAAGTTAAAGGATTCAAGTTTAAGTGACTGCCTACCACCTTTGTTGAACCTCCCCACGTTCCCCGGGACAGGCCATCGGGGGTTGGAGCCCCAGGTGGAAGGTGGTAGAGGCCCGTTGTTCTTGTTGAACCCCTCTAGTGGGAGCCAGATGGGGCCATCAGGGTCGTGAATGGTGTATGACATGTCGGTGTCACTGGGGACCCTAGATGGAGGACGATGGGCAGTTAACTGTTTTGGTAGCGAAACCCGGCTAACCCTTTTGCCCTGTTATGCCCCACCAGGACTGTAGCACAACATGGAGTGGACTGTCCGAGGAGTGGCCTGTGATAAAGGTGGCCGAGGTCCAGTCACCATGAGGACCGGTGACCTGTTTGTTGCTGTGGACTGGTGGGAGGTGGGCTATGGGCGCCGTAACGTTTAGGACTTTAAAAGTTTGAGTAAACGTACCTCCCGATGTGGGAAGATGCATGTTTGTAATGTTTAACTTTTCTTTTTTCCCGTTAAAAATAAACGTCAGTGGTCGAACAGCCCGCGGACGGGCTGTGTTTAACCAAGGGGGTATGTGACGCCCTGGCAAAACCAGGTAGTCATAGATGACTGTACCCCCCACCAAGGGTACAGGAATCGCTTCCTCCTTGGGATTACACACACACACTCCCACATGGTGCATATGAGCAGCCACCCCTCCCCAGTTAGGAGCTGAAAAGAGCAGCAGGAGAGGAGTTCAGTCAGTCGGAGGAGAGCAGCAGAGCAGTCAGGAGTGTGTCTCCTGGGCTGCAGAGAAAGTTGCAGAGCGGTCAGGGGTTGGAGCCCCTAGACTGCGGGAACAGGTCAGGCACTAGGAGGGGACCCAAAGTGGACCGGGGCAGGGTAGTGGCCCGCCGGCATCGGGAACCCGGAATAGTGCAGGGAAGTGGACTTCCCCTGTTCTAACCAGAGGAGCTAAGCAGACTACAAGGTGCAGTGCAATAAAAGAGGGCTCCTGCTCATTGCCCCGTATGTGGGACCAGCACACTCCTCCAAAAGGCTCCCGGTCATCGGCAAGTTGGTTTACAAAGGACTCTGTGTTTTATGACCACACACATCAGATTAGCTTCATCCAACACCAAGACAACCGAACTGTGAGTTCCCTGCTCCCTGCAATCCCTGCCACCACCACAACTCCCAATTGGGCCCCGGGACTACACCTCCTTTACCCGTGGAGTGGATTCCACCTTGCTGCCCCACACCACCAGTCCCGGGCACGGTCCGCAGAGGCAGCGGCGGTGCCACCATCTTATCACCACAACCCACGGGTGGCGTCACGGACAATCTCCCTTACCTAATCCCCTTTTTGTTGTGGAGCCTGGGATCACAAATCGGCTCACGCCACCGTGATACCTACAGAAGTGATCCCTTGGCCCGGATCTGAGTACCCCCTATCCCTGGGCGACACATCTATATTATAGTTAGATGTCCAATCCACATAATAAATACACATGCAAAAAAAAAACAGTAAGGGTTAATCTTGTAGTTAAAAAATACACTGAGTGGTAAAGTGTATAGGAGTCAAGTAGAGAAGACACAAAGCAAGGAAGTAAAGAGTGAAAGAATCCACAAATTGTACATTGTGAACCAGCAAGATAGATGTTCAAGGCTCCCAATAATTACCTATAGTGGTGTGAGGTCGCTGTGGATGGGAGGGGGGTCCCCCAATGATCGTTTCACAAGAGGCACTTTTTCCAGGGGCAGTATAAAGGATATGGAGAGATGTGCTTATTTACCGTATTTTTCGGACCATAAGACGCACTTTTTTTCCCCAAATCTTGGGGAAAAGTGGGGGGTGCGTCTTATGGTCTGACTATAGGGCTGTGGCCGGGAATGAGGGTGGTGCAGTGGAGCGGGCCATCGGGGGCACGAGCAGGCTGTAGCAGCGCCTGCCGTGACCACGTGGGCCCGCTCATTACATATGCACACCCATCATCCCGCCCACCATCTCTCAGCGCTGAAGCCAGCGCTGACAGGTGGGCGGGATGATGGGCGGGGGGTGCGCCCATAGTAAGCAGCCGGCCGTAATCACCCCTAGCAACTACAGCCTGGAGTGATCATGTGCGACTGTATTCACTGCTCCCCGCATATCATTATCAGCGTGGGGGGCAGTGAATAAGTACGGAATACTCATCGTTCCCCTGCAGCTTCACGATGTCCTCCCGTCTGCCGGTCAACTGATCTGTGTAGAGAGCGGTGAGCACAGCGATGACATCATCGCTGTGCGCGCCGTTAGTCACGCAGGTCAGCTGACCGGCAGACGGGATATATATGGCAGTATATATCAGGATGGCAGTATATATCAGGATGGGGGCATATAGCAGGATGGGGGCATATAGCAGGATGCCAGTATGTAGCAGGATAAGGGCATGTAAAAGGATGGGGTACATATATAAGGCAGGAGGATCGTTACCAGAATGGGGTAGCTTAGTAGAGAATTTGGGGACATTACCCCCATAACAGTGTCAGCAGCAGATCCTCGCCCCATAACAGTGTGTCATGACCACATTTTTTTCTTAAAATTTTATTTTCCTCCTCTAAAACCAGGGTGCGTCTTATGGTCCGGTGCGTCTTATAGTCCGAAAAATACGGTATTATAGTGTGAGTACAGCTGGAAAAGATCCGGAGGTGATTGCAGACTGGTTTGGTGCACGCGCGGGCCGCAGAGGGGCGAGAGGCGGGGGAAAGCACCCCCGCCGTCATTCAGGCGCACGCCTAGGAGACAGGGAGGCGTCACCATGGCTCCCGGGCATGCGCACACGGCAGCGCAGTATACCCCCGCCGCTCGGCCATCGGCAGGCCAGTGCGTGCGCACTGCTGCAATCACAGGATCCCCTCAGACCTAACCAATGGAAGGCTGAGTATAATAGAATAATAAATATGGCAAATAGTAAGTGAAAAATGGCAGAACCAGAAGGATTATGCAAATTCCGAGTAAACATACATAGAATAAATGCAAATACATATATCAGCAATACATCAGGAAGATTATTTAGGAGAGATGTCACATCCAGAAAGACAGTCCTGTGCATAAGGTAGATGTAGAACATATATAAGAACACCTATATAAAAGAGAAATATATAATAGAGGAGAAGACAAATTAGTATTAAAATATATATATGTGGCGCCCCTGACCTGTCAGGCACCACTGAGTACTGCACCCATGCTGGGGACAGTACAATACAGGTAATCCAGAAGGCTGACCGAGGTGTGACTACACAGGCGCATAGTGATCAGGTCTCACACATGTACCTTTGAGAGGACCCCTGGGGATCCCAGGAGGGGGCAAAGCCTTCACCTCCACTTGAGGAGTGGAGGGGGCGAAGCCTCCATCTCCACTCAAGGGGTGTGGTAGAGAGCCTGGTTGCTAGGTGGCGTAGGCAAGAACAGGAGAGGAGGAGTAGTGAGTCAGTTTAGTGTGCAGCTCAGGAAGAGCAGAAGCAGACCCTGGAGCTGTTGCAGTCTAACAGCGTCCGCGCAGTGACTACCGACGGTGGAGAACGGTCACCTAGGAGTGCTACCCGAAATCCATCTTCAGCTAAAGAGAGAGCACGGAGTGGGAAGTAAGGAGACTGCTAGGGAGTACCAGGCCCAAACGGGCGGCAGATCCCGGTGCGGGGATAGATCCACCTTTCCTTGCTAAACCTGCCGGTGTGGGGCCCTCAAAGCCCACGCCACAACACCCCAAAGGCCGCAGCCACGTAGCCACAGTTAGGGCCCATAGTTCACAGGAGGCAAGCAGCTGGAGTGATCTGGTCCAGGCGACAAGCAAACGGCAAACAAACGAGGGGAGCAGCTACTTCCCTGGGTGACCCCCATAGGGACTAAAAGTCGGGGTTACCCCAAACCACCAAGGGCTAAGGAAGGCGAGTCGGTAGTCACCATCATCAGTCAGCCTGAAGGATACCTGGTTCCAGCCTGGTTCATCCCAGCTACGCCCGGGTTACTCACCCTGCCATCAACTGTGAGTAAAACCCCTGAAAGACATTCTGCTTGTGTGGAGTTATTCTGCGCCTTGTGGTTCTACACACCTACACAGGGCCCTGGGGCTTGCCTCACTCTCAGGAGGCTATTACAACTGGCTGCACCCACCATCAGCCCCAGGCATCCCTTAACCTGCAGTGGCGGTCCCCACTGACCGCAATTCTGAGAGTGGCGTCACGACAATCCTAAAAGAAGATCTCCTACCTGTGACAAGATCCAGCTGAGTGGAGTCCCTGAAGGTAATGCACCGACACTGCACTTGCGGGGCTTCACATATACAGACACCATATATCACACAGAGTTCGTGGGCATGAATTAGCCATACAATAAAGTACCTGTCGGAATCTCATACACTATGTAAACAAAATGTACATTCACACATATGGTGCTCCAAAGGAGAAAAAGAACTATACATAGATATATCATATGTGTTATTTTGAAAAACTACTATGTATGTTCAATATTAGACATACAGAACCACGGAGGGGCCCCACAGGAGTCTGCAGTAAAGGGTAAAGAATGTATAGAGCTTAATAAGAGGGATTGGGAGAAAAGTCACATCTGAATTAATTAGTCCAGGTCAAGTGCACCGAAGGAACTTCTCTAAAGATATTTACTATTACAAGAAAGGAACATAACTGACTACCTCATTTAGGCCACTAGGGGACCAAGGTGTTTAGAAGTACAATCCATTTGGACTCTCGCTGAGCGAGAGTCTTTCCAAAATTACCACCCCGAATTCCACCCTGGACTACATCGATGCCTCTGACCTGGAGAGAGCTGGGATAACTCTGATGATAAAGTCTAAAGTGGCGGGGTAGAGTCTTAAGTAAACTGATATCCTCCGCCGACTTAGCCCCTATGATATCCCTGACGTGTTCCCTGACCCGTATGTGTAGCTCACGTGAGGTGAGGCCCACATAAATCAGGGAACACACACAGGTCGCATAGTAGACAACATAAGTAGTCGCACAATTGATATAATGGTTGATAGAAAAAGATCTATTACCATCAGAGGAGGATAAGAAATTGCTTCTAACGATATTGCTGCACGCCACATAATGTCCACAAGGGAAACACCCACGGAGTGGGCCACTTGAACCGAAAAAATTTGTCCGGGGGGAATGTAATGACTATTGACAAGGAGATCCCCGAGGTTATTTGCCCGTTTGGCCGTCATGAGGGGTCGATCGGACAGCATCGCCGCTAGGGATGGGTCAGTAAGTAATACCGGCAAGTGTTTGTCCAAAATGCCCCTCATCGTGTCCCACTCATGATTAAAGGTGCTGATAAAATGAACATTATTGGCATGGCCAGACTGACGTGGGGTGTATCGAAGAAGTTGATTGCGAGGGGTATGTTTAGCGCGATTATATCCCTTCTTGATACACCTATTACTGTATACCCTCGCTTGAAACCTTCACCGGAGATCGGAGGACTGGGACTCAAAGGTGTCATTAGAGGAGCAGATGCGCCTCATCCTTAGGAACTGTCCAGTAGGGATGTCGCGGATGGTGGCCGGAGTGTGACTAGATGATGCATGTAATAATGCATTGACCGACGTATCCTTATGGAACACATCGGTCTGCACGCCACCAGAATCATCAACCACAATCCGAATGTCTAGAAAATCAATTTCAGAGCGACTAGATCTATGGGTGAGTCTGATGTTATAAGAATTGTGGTTGAGAGTATCAATGAATGAACTGAGCTGCCCAAGTGTGCCCTGCCAAAAACTTAAAATGTCATCTATGTAGCGGAGCCAGCACTGCACATGGGCGCTGGCCTGGGCGCCTCCGTCTCCAAACACCAACCTCTCCCAGTATCCCAGGAAGAGGTTGGCATACAAAGGTGCACAGGCCGCACCCATCGCAGTGCCTCGCCGCTGTAGATAATAGATGTCCTTGAAGACAAAAAATTTGGGTAAGGGCACACGTGAGCAGCTCCAAGATCAAATCATTGAGCGCGCCATCCCGACCAGAGGTACCAAGAAGAAACAGACCGCTTCCAATCCATCCTCATGTCCGATGCAGGTGTAAAGGGTTTCCACGTCGGCACAGACAATGATCATGTCTTCATCCATAAAGACGCCATCAAGGCGCCTCAGGACGTCCGTGGTGTCCTTCACATAGGAGGGTAAGCATTTGACCAATGGTTTTAAATAAAAATCAATAAATTTACAAATTGGGTCGCATAACCCTCCTATGCCAGACACAATCTGACGCCCCGGGGGGCTGAGGGCATCTTTATGGATTTTAGGAAAAAGGTAAAAAGTGGGAACACGTGGGAAGTCAGTGAGCAATCCCTCGAGCATCCTCTAGTTAATAATCCCCACATCATGGGCGCGCAGCAAGATCTTTTTTAATTCCTGGGAGAACATTTTTAAAGGACAGCAGGAAAGACGTGTATAGGTATATTTATCACAAAGCTGCCTAAGAGCCTCCTTCTCGTACATAGGAACTGGCCAGATCACGATGTTACCCCCTTTGTCCGCTGCCTAGATCACAATGTCATCGTATGTCTGTAGATTTTGAACCGCCAATCGCTGTTGATATGTAAGATTATCAAATTGACGTCTATTTGGCAGTTTTCTAAGGTCTTCCGTGACTAATCTTGCAAAAATATCAACTGCTGGGCAAAGGCACAAAGGGGGAAACCTCGTACATCTGGGCAGTAAATGTACTGGAGAGTTACCTGTAGAGGGGTCTTGTTCCTCAAGAAGGTCCTGTAGGTCTCGCAGCGCTTGTCTCTCGGTCGGGTCCATGTCACTAGTACTCTGTTTCCAAGTATGTAGTTTTTTAAGTAGTAGTTTGCAGGCAAAGAGATTAGTGTCTCTTACTGCTGTAAAAAAATAAAGAATTGGTTGGACAAAAGTTTAAGCCTTTGGATAATACATCTAGTTCAACATCCGACAGGGCACGCGAGGAAAGGTTGATTACCTGGAACTGTTTCTTGTTTCTATCGATATCCGGACGAGTATAAGTGCTTCGAGGGGCATTATTCAATTTAGTATGTATACTCCTAGTTTGGATTCTCCCAAGTTCAACCACATCCCGTGACCCGTCGGACGTACCAGATGTATCAACTTCTTCTACTGAGGATTCAGAGAATAGTGAGGTGGACCTAAACCGAGAAGGGGTGGAATGGCGAGACGGGTTGCAACCCCTTGAGAAACGATGGCTCCATCTATAAACGGTTTCAGAGGCATAATCATGTGCATCACGTTGGAATTTTTTTATTTTATCTTGACGTCACAGATCTTTTTCTCCCATTTAAGCACTTCCTGTTTCATCTCTCCATAGATCTTAGCCAAAGATTCAGCATTACAAAGATCAGAGAGTGATTTCTCCAGGTTCCCCAGTTCCGACTCGATAGAGGCCAGGGTGGATTGGTTATGTTAAGAGAGAAATTCCAGAAGATCTCTAGAGCATGAGTGCAGACTTTTCTCCCTATCCCTTTTAAAGGAATCCTCCAAGGTGGGGAAAGACGGGAAAACTTGGATATGGAGGACTCTAGGGATCCGATCATTTTCCAAATACTTAATGAGGAAACCTCTGTTCCACCATATACGGGTGCGTTTTTTATAAAGGTCCCTGTATCGATGGACCACAGACTTCTCCGTGGTTCCATTATCAGTTGAAGAAGCATAGTTTGTGCCACCACCACAGTCCTTAGTAACCTGATCAAGCTGAGTAAGCCAGGTCTGGTCTCTGGCTCGAAAATTCATGGAGGCCTGAAAAAAAGCTGTGGTAACCACAGAAAAGAGCGTTAAACACAATGTAAAAAGGGCCATAACAATTAAAATAATACACTAGGGTGCCACTAAATAGCGGCCCCCGAGTGAGTATGTTCTTCGAGAAACATGTTAAAGAATGAGAAAAAGAAGAACGAAACCAAGAAATTGGAAGTGAAATATTAAATATTTTATTGAATATGAAAAAATAGTAACAAACTGTAAAATACTTAAGATCAGATACAAGGACAATGAGAGCAAAGTTGCGTAGTAAACTGCACAGATTAGGACAGGAAAAGAGGGTAAGAACCCCCCTCCCGGACAGCACGACCACCCATAAATCTTTTTATAAGGCAACAGGGAACACTGGTGGAGGTGTTCACTAAACAATTCTGTTCAATTGTAATTATATAGCATCAAATAACAGGGGAAACTGGTGATGGTATTAAATACCAGTAAAGTGGCACAATATGTGATCTAAGAACAGGGGAAACTGGTGGAGATTTCACAAAAAATATTGTTATAACTTCTAAGGATGGGAAATAGCTCCATATACAAATGAGTGTATAATCAAGAAAAACAGGAGAAACTGGCAGGTTTGTATTAAAAGCATGTGGGTGGGGTGGACATACAGCAAGGGTGAAAGACAGAATATGTGTCTATATTATAGTTAGATGTCCAATCCACATAATAAATACACATGCAAAAAAAGAAAAAAAAAACAGTAAGGGTTAATCTTGAAGTTAAAAAATACACTGAGTGGTAAAGTGTATAGGAGTCAAGTAGACAAGACACAGGGCAAGGAAGTAAAGAGTGAAAGAATCCACTAATTTGTCTTCTCCTCTATTATATATTTCTCTTTTATATAGGTTACCACCTAATACCACCAACGATATTATGAAAAGAAGCGACGTGTCAAGATCAACGATTTTTGACGTTTTTGCGATCGTTGATCATCGCTTCTTGGTGTCACACGCTGCGATGTCGCTAACGACGCCAGATGTGCGGCACTAACGACGTGACCCCCGACGATATATCGTTAGCGATGTCGCAGCGTGTAAAGCACCCTTTAGGATTTATGTCAGATCAGATCCTCAACTTGCTGACACAGTTTTTCGGGGTGATTGCCCCACATCAGTGTAAAATACGAGATCTGATCTGGCTGTATTAGAAGCTATAGTGCGGACTAAAGGTTGCTTTACACGCTGCGACATCGCTAACGATATATCATCAGGGTCACGGTGTTTGTGATGCACATCCGGCATCGTTAGCGACATCGCAGCATGTGACAGCTAAGAGCAATGATCGCAAAAACGGCAAAAATCGTTGATCGTTGACACGTTGCTCCAAATCATAATGTCATTGGTGTTTCATTCCGCAGGTTGTTCGTCGTTCCTGCGGCACCACACATCGCTGTGTGTGAGACCGCAGGAACGACGAACATCACCCTACGTGCGTTCATCGGAAAGGAGGAAGGAAGGAGGTGAGCAGCATATTCCGGCCACTTATCTCCTCCCCTCCTTTTCTATTGGGCGGCCGTTTTGTGACGCTGCTGTGACGTCGCTGTGACGCCGAACGCACCTCCCCCTTGAAGGAGGGATTGTTCGGCAGCAACAGCGACGTCGCTGAACAGGTATGTGCGTGTGACGCTGCAGTAGCGATATTGTTCGCTACAGCAGCAATCACCACATGTCGCACGAACGACGGGGGCGGGTGCTATCGCTCACGACATTACTAGCAATGTCGCAGCGTGTAAAGCACCCTTAAGAGGAAAACTGACAAACCAATCTGACAGCAAGTGAGGAGACTAAAGGCCCCGTTACACGCAACGACGTATAACGATATATCGCCGGGGTCACAGATTCTGTGACGCACATCCGGCATCGTTAGCGACGTCGTTGCGTGTGACAGCAAGGGGCGACTGTTAACGATGGAAAATACTCACCTTATCATCCATCATTGACACGTCATTCCTTTTTAAAAAATCGTTGATTGTTGCAGGACGCAGGTTGTTCATTGTTCCCGAGGAAGCACACATCGCTACGTGTGACACCTCAGGAATGACGAAGTACAGCTTACCTGCGGCCGCCGGTAATGCGGAAGGAAGGAGGTGGGCGGGATGTTACGTCCCGCTCATCTCCGCCCCTCCGCTTCAATTGGGCGGCCGCTTAGTCACGCCGCTGTGATGCCGAACGAACCGCCCCCTTAGAAAGAAGGCGGTTAGCCGGCAACAGCGACGTCGCTAGGCAGGTAAGTATGTGTGACGGCTGCAAACGATTTTGTGCTCCACGGGCAGCGATATCGCTGCGTGTAAACCCCCTTTATAGCTGCAAAATATTTCCCAGAGGAGCATTGCAGCTATAAGTCTCCTCTCTGGCCGCCAGATTGGTTTGTCAGTCAGAGAAAAACTTTCCTCTTAGACCCCGTCTTAACCTCTCATACAGCTAGATCAGATCTCATACTTCGCACTGACCAGGGGCAAACATCCCAAAACACAGAGTCTGTAAATTGAGGTTCTGATCTGGCATAAATCCTAAGTCATATGACAAGGCTCGTTAAAGGGTCACTTTTGACTTTTAGGATTGCTACTTCCACTAGGTGGCACTTGTTTAATTGTACAAGACACATTCTCAGTTTCCACAGGGTTGTTTACTGTCTTGTAAGTCCCAATATAACCAAGACTAATACTACAGACCAACTCGTGATGGTCACTTGCCCTTCCATTGGCTCCACGTCCAGTCTCCTTATAGAGGACAGGATAAGGGTCTAGAGAAGAGCCTTGCGCTTCCAGACTCTTCCATATCAACGTCTGTTCTTATCTCATAGAATACATTAAACATTATAAAATATTACCTTAGATTACAATACATCACATTATATTTTACAATAATGCAGGATATACTACACTTTACATCAGGCAGTATTTACAAAAGACTCATGGCACAATTTACATTACACTACATGACAATACAAGGACCCGATAGTGACTTCAAGAGAAGGAACGTGTCAGAACCCAGTCCACTTCCTTACACATTTTGTAAAGATTTGATAATTGCTATAAATTCTATCATTAGGGGGGCCCCTTGTGGTGATTTTGGGAATAGAATAACTGTGAACTTGTTTATATGGGCCAGAGATGTCTGATATATGATTCACATAGAAGTTATTGATTAACACAATCATTTGGCATTTTGTGTATTTAGATGTAAGAAAAGAAGTAAATTTCAGTATTTGCATGAACAATTCAGCAATATAATGTAATTGTAGTTGAAAATGATTACATTTATTGACTGCCTGGCAGTTTTGGTCTAGTTTTCTATTTTCACTTCGTTTTTAATTTGCACCTTATTCCTCTTTTAATGTGCACAGTTTATAAAGTTTAATTTATTGTGTTTGTCTGTTTTATAAGTGTTCGTCATTATGATGCTTTCCTCTGATTCATCAATTCTGACTTTTTAAAAAGCTACTAACTTTTTTGTACACAAGTACTCCAGCTACAAACCCACCCCCACGCCCTTAACTCGTCCTTGGGTGCTTTTATATAGTGTATTTTCCAGATTATAAGACACACTTTTTACCCCCAAAACTGGGGGTGAAAATGGAATGGGGGTGTGTCTTATAATTAGGATATGGCTTACCGGGGTGGCGGTGGTGGAGCTGGATCATAGGAGGCATGGTTGGCAATACTGAGGGCTCGGAGGAGGGGGTGTTACTACAGTGGAGAGGCTCAGGAGGGTCATAGGACAAAGGGTCGGCGATACTGTGAGCTCGAGGGTATCGTGGTGGTGGCATGCGCTACTGAGCTGCCAGAAGTTGACGCGATGGACTTCAAGAAAATAGTCAATCTACGCGTACACCCCCTCTGTGACCATTTTCTTGAAGTCCATTGGGTCAACCGCCAGCAGTTCAATGGAGCCCGCAGCGCGCTGACAGATCAATAGCGCTTGCTGTTGCAATACCCCCGAGCCTGCAGTATCATAGACCCTCCGTCCACTGACCCTCCTGAGCCGTAACACTCCCTCCTGAGTCCACAGCATCGCCAACTCTGCCTCCTGTGACCCTCCTGAGCCGCAACACACCCTCCTCCTAGCCCATGGCATCACCAACCTGCCTTCTGTGACTCTCCTTAGCTGGAACACACCCTCCTCTGAGCCCGTAGCATCAACGACCCTTCCTCCTGTGACCCTCCTGAGCCGCTCCAACACCGCTGCTCCCCCCCATGGTGAGTTATTATAAGACACACTAGGATTATAAGACAAACCCTTATTTGAACATTAAAATTTTTTCCTATTTTCCTCCTTTCAATTTGGGGTGCGTCTTACAAGCCAATGCGCCAAATAAGCCAATAAGTAAAAAATATAGTTCATCTAAAACTTCCTGTCTTTCTGATTCTATTCTGCTCACTGCTCCCTCCTTGTATCCATCTCCCTTGTAACCAAGCATTCCACTGCTCTGTTTTCCTGCTCTATCTTTACAGACTAACTACCACTGCATCCCACTCCTGCACACTTAGTCACTAGTTACACTACACAAATCATGCTATCTATTAATGTTATATCTATCCTATCTTTAACCCTTTATTTACAGTACTCCTGGCTCTGCATACTCTATCTTCTGCCTGACACAGCACAAGGGGCCAGCAGTCTACATTACACATTGCATGGTATTTACAGTACTCTAAAACATTTATGTAATCAAATATATTTCCTTACGATGAAACATATACTATCTACGACCGCTAGATGGAACCAAACGCCGCTCCCATTCAGCTCTGCTACATCCTACATTATATACAATACATTCTATATACATTTCTAATACAATACTGTGGCGCCCCTAAGGCTCTGGTCACCACAGGGTACTGCACCTCAGTTAAGGTATGGTATCTATCTCAGGTAAGGTGGGGTTAACCGCCGGTGTCACCACATTTCACCTCACATACAGTTAGGTGCTTCCCACTGCAGAAGCTGTCCTGGGGCAGACAAGGGGGGTGGCCATTCAGAGACATGGGACTTTCCAGTCTCCAGGGCAACCAGCAGGGGGCGGGCACCACAGGGGTTAGAGGAAGGTGCAACACAGTCACACAGATAGATAAGTCGGGACCATAGTTCTGACCAGAAACCATTGGAACTCTTGGACTTTTCACTAGGCCCGGGGCTTGGAGGGAAACTCAGCCCGGATAGCTGACTTCTAAGGAGGTCACCCTAGGAAAGGACATTCTCTCTTTTTCTTTTCCAAAACCGGTGGTGGCTCCTCACTTGCCCGGGACTGACCGGAGCCCCCGATGGCAGAGATCAGCACCTGGGTGCAGCTTTGAAACAGTGCGTAAAAGGAACCTGGAACCGCATTTACTGACTCAGACTTTGATTAGCTTCCAAGAGACTGCCAACCTCCATCATCCACCAGGGGCCCACACCATCCCGGCTGCCATAACACCTGCCCCGGCGAGGAATTCTGCAGCGGTGGCTACTCCCTGGCCGCATACCACAGGTGGTGTCATGACAAACTTTCTCTAATTACCCCATTTCCCCATCATTTACTGCATGCCTCGGGGCAACGGAACCGGGCAAGGCCACCCGTGACATTGCCTTACCCGACCCAAAATGGCCCGGCAACGAGTAGGTTAACCACCTGCCCCGAGGGGCGCTGCAATACCACTATTACGTAGGAGTGGACGTGGCTCACCCAACTCCTACACATGTGCGGAGTCAATAGACTTGTGAGCGTGAGCAGTAAAAGCACAACAGTTTTATACATATATTACTGTATATATAGTGCTCGGCATAAATGAGTACACTCCATTTGAAAAGTAACTTTTTAATCAATATGTTACTGACCACAAGAAAAATTTCCAAAATTTTGATATGACTGAATGTCATATAACAATTTTTAATCATTAACTTGAAAATAAGGTTAATAATCTAACTTTCATTACAAAATCTTCAGTTTTACTCAAATTAGTTGATGAAAAAATGAATACACCCCATATACACCCCTCATGCAGCCTCACAGAAGGACACTGCTACCACCATGTTTCACTGTAGGTGCCATGCATTTTTATAAATTAATTTTTCCTTTTGTCATTTTTGTGTGACATTTTGATGTGTACCAAAATGTATTGGTATATTATTTGTTCATAAGAGAAAAAAAGCTATTTTTTTTTTAATTTTTTTTAAATTGAACAAGAAGCGAAGCAAAGTTAAAGTGAGTCTGTCACCACCAAAATGGATTTCAAATGAGCCTTTATAGTGTTGTAGGGGATTTAGCGCCCATAAAAAAATTATACTAGAACTGTACTTGTTACTGGTACAGTAACAGCCTGAGAAAATAACTTTTAACTCTTATGCAAATGAGGCTTTGGTGCAACCTTGGCATGGCCAAGAGTGGGGTGCCTCCTCATTTGCATATTAGGGCCGTCCCCCTCTTTTGATTGACAGTACATGCTTCGCAGAGCGAGCATTGTCTGAATGCTGCCAGCGTGTGTGCATGTGCACTGGCTGTACCCTGCTGATTGTGAACATGGGTGCATGCTCTTCCCTGTCTCCTTTTTTCTGAAGAGTGCTCGCTCCGGGAAGTAAAAACTTTCAATCAGGAGCAAGGGAAGCATAACTGTACACCAATGTCTTGGTCACACAATGGTTGCACCAAAGCCTCCACATTTGCATATGAATTACAAAATGTTTTCTCAGGTGCTGTACCAGTAACGCATATGGTGCTAGTTTTGTTTTTATAGGAGCTAAGTGTTATAGCTCATTTAAAATGCTTTTTGGGCTGCGAACTCCATTCAAATTTAGTTTATAGTCTAGTCAGTTAAAATAACACCAAATCCTGTATGTTTGCCATAAAATAACATATTGCTTGTGAAATCATGCAAGTTTGTGATATACACCCGCAGATATGGGGTTAATATGCATGTTAATAGTGTTTGGAACCGGCCCAGTGGACCCCGCTACCAGGAGGAAAAGAATTGTTGGTCAGTGTTGGGGGGGCACAGTTAGATCTGCTATTCTTCATATACAGAGCGGTGACTGAACCCACGCGGGCACCGCCCCCGTGACCAAAACTCAAACTCTGCCAGGGAAATAAAGTCCTTTTCCTCCCAGCAGCAGGGTTTGTACTGCAGGCTCCAAGCAGGTTCTTCATGCTATTAATCTGCAGATTAACCCCATACAGTTTTTCTCAAAAGTTTACATACCCTGGCAGATTTTTTGCTTTCTTGGCCTTTTCTCAGAGAATATGAATGATAACACAATTTTTTTTTTCCACTCATGGTTAGTGGTTGGATGAAGCCATTTATTGTCAAACTACTGTGTTTTCTTTTTTTAAAATCATAATGACAACCAAAAACATTCAAATGACCATGATCAAAATTTTACATACCCTGGTGATTTTGGCCTGATAACATCCACAGAGGTTGACACAAATGTGTTTGAATGGCTAATAAAGGTAACATCCTCACTTGTGACCTGTTTGCTTGTAATCAGGGTGTGTGCATAAAAGCTAAGTGAGTTTCTGGGATTCAGACAGACTCTTGCATCGTTCATCCAGCGACAGATGTTTCTGGATTGTGAGTCCAAGGGAAAGCAAAAGAATTGTCAAGGGATCTATGCGAAAAGATAGTTGAACTTTATAAAACAGGAAAGGGATATAAAAAGATATCCAAGGAACTGATAATGCCAGTCAGCAGTGTTCAAACTGTGATTAACAAATTGAAAATCAGGGGCTCTGTAACAAAAAAAAAAAAAACACAATCAGGTAGACCAACAAAAATTTTGGCCACAACTGCTAGGAAAATTGTTTGAGATGCAAAGAAAAACCCACAAATAACATCTGTTATAAGCTGAAATACACCACTCACTAGAAACTAGCGGTGTGGCTGTTTTAAGATGCACAATAAGGAGGCACTTGAAGAAAAATGGGCTGCATGGTCGAGTCGCCAGAAGAAATCTGTTACTGTGCAAATGCCACAAAGTATCTCACCTACAATTCACCAAATAGCACAGAGACAAGTCTCCAAAGTTCTGGAACAAGGTAATTTGGAGTGATGGGACCAAATACGAACTTTTTGGCCACAGCCATAAATGTTACATTTGGAGAGGTGTCAACAAAACCTATGATGAAAGGAACACCATTCCTACTGTAAAGTATGCAGGTTTATCGCTGATGATGTGGGAATGTGTGAGCTACAAAGACACATGAAACTTTGTCAAAGTTGAAAGAAAGAAAAATGCAGCACGTTATCAGCAAATACTGGAGGCAAATTTGCACTCATCAGCCGAGAAGCTACGCAAGGGACTTACTTGGACGTTCCAACAAGACAACGATCCAAAACACAAGGCCAAGTTGACCTTTCATTGGCTACAGCAGAACAAAGTGAAGGTTCTGGAGTGGCCATCTCAGTTTCCTAAACCTCAATATCATTGAGCCACTCTGGGGAGAACTCAAGAGCGCAGTTCATGTATGAAAGCCCAGGAATTTATAGGAACTGGAGGCTTTTTGCCAAGAAGAATTGGCAGCTTTACCATCTGAGAAAATAAAGAGCCTCATCCACCACTACCACAAAAGACTTTAAGCCAGCATTGATGAATAGGGGGAGCAATATATGGTATTAAGAACTGGGGTATGTGAACTTTTGATCAGGGTCATTTGGATGTTTTTGGTTGTTATGATAATTTCAAAAGAGAAAGCACAGTAGTTTGACAATAAATGGCTTCACCCAACCATTAACCATGAATGGAAAAAAAAAGATTTTGTGTTATCATTCATATTCTCTGAGAAAAGAATAAAAAAGCAAAAAATCTGCCGGGGTATGTAAACTTTTGAGCACAAATGTATCTGCAGGTTAATAGCATTTTTTTCACTTGACAGGTTCCCTTTAATATATAAAAAAAGAAGAAAAAATGGGGGACACTCAATGGTCAGTACAATAGTAGTGCTCAGTGGTAGAAGTAGGTAATTATAATACAGAATACCCCAACACAAGAGATTGCAATTGTAATAAGCTTTAATGATGAATCATGCAGCAGCAGAAGATTCAGTCTGTACAAAAAATAAAGACAACGTTTCAGTCATCCGACTTTGTTCACAACCTACAACAACATACATACCGAGTTTCTAGCGGTGTCTGGGCTTGCGTTCCAAGTGCTCAAGTGATGTTGTGAAGTCCAATCAGCGCTGGCTTCTGTCTCCCCACCTTTGGACACAGGAGTCAGCAACAGGAAGTGAGTGGCAGCCGTAGCACTCCCTTTTGTCCAAAGGTGGGGAGACAGAAGCCGACGCTGATTGGTCACAACATCACTTGAGCCCCAGGAATGAAAGCCCAGACATCGCTGGAACCGCACCACAGAGGTATAATGGAAGTCAATGGGAAACTCGAGAATTTTTACAGCAGACCCTCCCAGGAGGTCTGGAAGGCCAGGAAAACACTGAAATGGATGGAAACAGCACTGAAATGGAACGGGAACAGCATGATGAAGACACTTGGAATCATCTCTGCTCCTAAGTCACTGCTGGGAATAATGTTGTCAGAGTATTACACCACTTTTACGGACTGAAAATAAAACATACAAAACCGAAGATAAATGGATTTTATAGGAAAAAACTCTCTGAAAAAAATAATTCCTCTATAATGACATGTATATAAGGGAAATTAAAAATAATGGGGGAAAATAGCCTCCTCCACTCTGTAGGCACATTCTCATTGCTTTCAATGTTGAAAAAATGATGCAAAAATGCTAAAAGAATTGATATGTTGTTTCTTTCAAAAATGCATCAATTTTCCATTTCATTAAGGAAAAAAAGGAACTGTGTACATTAGATTTATGAAATCTCCTAAATTTTGTTGCTACTGTAAAAAAAAGCTTTTAATTTGCATTAAAAAAAAAACGCTGAAAAAAATGCAACATGTGAACATAGCTTTTATAGCTGGGCCATCTCTCACTGTATTTCACTATATTTATTTAAAGGAGTAATTGCAATACACCCTGGAAGACATATAGAGGAGAGTGTCAATACATTTTTTACAATTTTAAATAGTAGGACTCCTACAGAGGTAAAGCATAGTAAGTGCAAGGTGTAGCATAAATGTAAATAAGGGATTGCAATACTTCCTCAAAGACATGTAGAGGTGTTGAGGATAAGAATTAAGTAACCAAAAATACTTAATTCAGCCATTTCACAGACCCACATATATAGTTTAGTTGATGTAACCTAACACATATTTATGAATGCTTTTGTTTTTTTACTAACACACACATATATATATATTTCAGTGATTTTCCTTAACCCCTTCACGATCATGGACGGATATATCCATCATAGAGCGTGTCCCGTTAAGCCCCGCCCCCTGCCGCGGGCAGACGGCGTTGATCGGCACACATATCAGCTGTTTTCAACAGCTGACATGTGTGCCTGCATGTTACGAGTGGAATCGCATTCCACCCGTAACATTAACCCCTTACATCTTGCTGCCAAAGTCTGGCAGCGAGATGTATATACGCGCACTGAAGATTTTCACTTACCACCGCCCCCACCGGAAGTCACGTGAGTGATCACGTGACTTTCAGTGGTCCCCATCGTAGCGCAGGGTCATGTGATGACGCCTGCAGCTATGATGTTTCACTTTCGTTTTCCCTTGGCCGGGAGCAGAGAGAAACAGGAAGTGACTGTATCTGCTGTTTACAGCTGTATAGCTGTGATCAGCAGATAGATAAGGGCGATCGGATTGCTGATAGCTATAGCCCCCTAGGGGGACTAGTAAAATAAAAAAAAAAGTAAAAACAAATAAAAAAAAAAGACCTAAAAGTTCAAATCATCCCCCTTTTCCCCCATTGATAATTAAAGGGTCAAAAAATAAATAATTATACACATATTAGGTATCGTCGCATTCAGAAATGCCCGATCTATCAAAATATAAAATCAATTAATCTAATTAGCAAACGGCGTAGTGGCAAAACAATTCCAAATGCCAAAATTACGTTTTTTCGTCGACGCAAGTTTTACACAAAATGCAATAACAGGCGATCAAAACGTAGCATGTGCGCAAAAATGGTACCATTAGAAATGACAGCTCGAGATGCAAAAAATAAGCCATCACTGAGCCATAGATCCGAAAAAATGAGAACTCTACGGTTTTCGGAAAATGGCGCAAAACGTACGCCACTTTTATTGGACAAGCTTGTGAATTTTTTTTAACCCCTTAGATACAAGTAAACCTATACATGTTTGGTGTCTACAAACTCGCACCGATCTCAGGCATCACACCCACACATCAGCTTTACCATATAGTGAACACCGTGAATAAAACATCCCAAAAACTATTGTGCCATCACACTTTTTTTGCAGTTTTTCCACACTTGGAATTTTTTTGCTGTTTTCCAGTACACCATATGGTAAAACTTATGGATTCACTTAAAAGTACAACTTGTCCCGCAAAAAAGCAAGCCCTCATATTGGAAGATTGATGGAAAAATAAAAAAGTTACGGCTTTCAGGGAGCAAAAAACAAAAACAGAAAGTTCCCCGGGGCTGAAGGGGTTAATACAATATATTAGTATATGTAACTTTAAAGATGGCTCCTACAACCTGGGCAACACCCAAGATGATGAACACAAAGGAGAATTCTCAACGTATGGACTGACCAATCCAGCAGAGACTATGCAAATTCCTATACATCCTTAGCCCAACCTGCCATATTTGATTGGACTATTATTTTGTCTACACCATTTACTGCCCTAGAACTATAAAGGCTTCGTGGAAAATAAACTGAGCCAGAATTCACTGGCGTCCGTCATGAGAGAAAGTCATAACTGACTCGTAGTCCATTATTTAATTCTTTCTCGAAGTGCACATATGACATTATAATCTGAACATGGCAGTCAGACCTTAAGAGACCTGTTGTAGTCTCACCTCAACAGCTGGCGCCCAACGTGGGGCACCAAAAGACTGAGATCTTCCAATTTCCGGATGCTGGGGGCTACTCAGCTATCCAATAAATGCAAGTCAGAGATAAATAAGTGAAACTTTTGAAGAATTGGTAAATAGAAAGATGTAACTACCCACTAGTGATGAGCGAGTACTAAAAAGCTCGGGTGCTCGGGGCTCGGGCCGAGCATCCCAAGATACTCGTGTACTCGGCCCGAGCACCGAGCCCAATGTTATCCTATGGGAGACCCAAGTATTTTTCTGAAATGACCCCCGGCAGCATGTAGAAACCCTAAAAATGTCACAAAAGTCTCAGAAGAGTGATCAAATGACATGGCAATAGCATGGGGAAGACCCCTTGAAGCATTTATCACTCAAAAGTCACAGCTGTGAACAATTTTGTCCGAGTTTTACGCCATTTTTACGGACTCACCAGAAAACTTTCCAAAATGACACCAAAATGAATTTTCATGGCGGAAATGTTAAGGGCACATACCCAATAGCGAGATAGAGCTGGTGTATGTTACTTTTTGAGATTAATACATGAAAGATTTTACGTAAAACATTGTGTGGCACTCCGATGTCCAAAACGCACGTTTTGTGCTTTTTACTAGCGATGTCGGTCATTTATTTTTTCATTCTATCTCCCGTCGGTCAGTCTCGCTCTGTCGGTCTCTCTCTGTCTTGTCTGTCCCCCTCTCACAGTCTGTCGGTCATTCTCCCCCCTCTCTCTTACTTACCGTTCCCCGATCACTGCCGCGGCGCTGCACAGCTGTTCACTAAACTCCGGCGGCTTTTCCTCTTTTGAAAAAGCCGGCCGCTCATTAAACAATCTCGTATTCCCTGCTTTCCTGTTTTCGGCGCCTATGATTGGTTGCAGTGAGACACGCCCCCACGCTGAGTGACAGGTGTCTCACTGCACCCAAACACAGCAGCCGGTGTGTGTGTGTATACTGTGCAGTGAAATAAATAATTAAATAATTAAAAAAAACGGCGTGCGGTCCCCCCCAATTTTAATACCAGCCAGATAAAGCCATACGGCTGAAGGCTGGTATTCTCAGGATGGGGAGCTCCACGTTATGGGGAGCCCCCCAGCCTAACAATCCTATCAGTCAGCAGCCGCCCAGAATTGCCGCATACATTATATGCGACAGTTCTGGGACAGTACCCGGCTCTTTCCAATTTACCGATTTACCCTAGTGCGTTGGCAAATCGGGTTAATAAGGAGTTAATGGCAGCCCATAGCTGCCACTAAATCCTAGATTAATCATGTCAGGCGTCTCCCCGAGATTCCTTCCATGATTAATCTCTAAATTCCAGTTAAAAAACACACACACCCGAAAAATCCTTTATTAGAAATAAAAAACACTAACAAAGTCCCTCATCACCAATTTATTAACCCCGACAAACCCTCCATGTCCGGCGTAATCCACAGTCCTCCAGCGTCGCGTCCAGCTGTGCTGCATGAAGGTGACAGGAGCTGCAGAATACACCGCCGCTCCGGTCAGCTTCACACAGCAACTGAGGTGAGTATAGCGATCAGCTGAGCTGTCACTGAGGTTACCTGGATCCAGCGGTGGATGCAGCGGTGGCCGCGGGTAACCTCAGTGACAGCTCAGCTGATCGCGCTACTCACCGCCGCTCCAGTCAGCTCCATGCAGCAACTGAGGTGAGTATAGCGATCAGCTGCTGTCACTGAGGTTAATCGCGGCACCGCTGGATCCAGCGGTGGCTGTGAGTTACCTGACTGACAGCAGCTGATCGCGCTACTCACCTCAGTTGCTGTGTGAAGCTGACAGAAGCGGCGGTGTATTCTGCAGCTCCTGTCACCTGAATGTAGCAGAGCTGGACGCGAGGCTGGAGCATCCTGGATTACGCCGGACATGGAGGGTTTGTCGGGGTTAATAAATTGGTGATGAGGGACTTTGTTATTGTTTTTTATTTCTAATAAAGGATTTTTCGGGTGTGTGTGTTTTTTAACTGTAATTTACAGATTAATCATGGAAGGAATCTCGGGGAGATGCCTGACATGATTAATCTAGGAATTAGTGGCAGCTATGAGCTGTATGGCTTTATCTGGCTGCTATTAAAATTGGGGGGACCGCACGCCGGTATTTTTAATTATTTATTTATTTATTTTACTGCATAGTATATACACGCCCACCGGCTGCTGTGATTGGGTGAAGTGAGACACCTGTCACTCAGCGTGGGGGCGTGTCTCACTGCAACCAATCATAGGCGCCTGTGGGCGTGGAAAGCAGGGAATATGAGATGGCTGTGTGCAGAGCACAGCGCGCCCGCCGGTATAAAGGCTCGGTCACGCTGTGCAGGCCGGCCAATCACTGCAATTCCACAACTAACAGGGCTGTGGCATTGCAGTGGTCTGCCAGCCAATCCCTGCATGAGGGCTGGCTCTCAAAAGAGCGCCAACATGCAGGGATGAAGACCACGAGTACAGCACGAGTATCGCGAAATTACTCGGTACCCGCCGAGTAGCCCGAGTACAGTGATACTCGTGCGAGTACCGAGTAGTAACAAGCATACTCGCTCATCACTACTACCCACATAAAACAATTGGTATTTTAAAAGTCCAGCAGCATTACATATTAAAAAGAATAGAGGTAGATAAATACATATCTTTGTATCGCGTTAGATAATCAAAATAATCTTTAAAGACTTACCCCAATGATGTTAGAAGGTATCATATCCATTTGTAAAAGAATTAATAAACAGATTCAACAGCGATGTGTATTACGGACAGCACATGTTCCAAACCTATGTCTTTTTAAGGCTATGTACACATTCTGCGTTTTTTGACGCTGCATTTTTGTGCGTTTTTTGCCACAAAAAATGCAAAAACCGCACCCGCGGCAAAAAACGCATGTGTTTTTACCACGTTTGGTGCGTTTTTTTGCTGCGTTTTGCTGCGTTTTTGCGCACTGCATTTTTATGCGTTTTTTTATCATTGAACAATGCCATTAAAGATTGTTGAAAAAAGGTCTGATGTAATTTCCTTCTGCAATATGTTCTTCATTCTCCACTAGTGTATGCAGGAGAGCAGACAGCTACAGAACTACAAGGCTCAGCATGCTCCATCCAGGACTGTATGCTGGAGGCAGGGGGAGCAGAACTACAAGACTCAGCATACCCCATCCACTAGTGTATGCAGGAGAGCAGACAGCAGCTGCAGACGTACAAGGCTCAGCATGCTCCATCCAGGACTGTATGCTGCAGGGGGAGGCAGGGGGAGCAGAACTACAAGGCTCAGCATACTTCCTCCACTAGTGTATGCAGGAGAGCAGACATCAGCTGCAGAACTACAAGGCTCAGCATCCCCCATCCAGGACTGTATGCAGGAGTTTTTTGCCTCCCAAAAAAATGATGTGGGCTTCGCCATATTTTTGTATGCTAGCCAGGTACAGCAGGCAGGTACGGGCTGCCCCCAACCCCCAGCTGCCTATTTGTACCCGGCTATGAACCAAAAATATAGGGAAGCCCTTTTTTGTTTAAATTATTTCATGAATTTCATGAAATAATTTTTTAAAAAAAATGACATGGTCTTCGCCCAATTTTTGAGTCCAGCCAGGTACAACTAGGCATCTGGGGATTGGAATCCTCAGTGCAGGGTGCCCAAGCTTTCTGGGCACCCCGCTGCGAATTGCAGTCTGCAGCCACACCTTAAAATGGCGCTTTCATAGAAGCGCCATCTTCTGGCGCTGTATCCAACTCTTCCAGCAGCCCTGATGCCGGGTGGCCCGCTGGGTAAGAAAGGGGTTAGGGATAGCTGTATATTATCAGTTGGCCCTAAGCCTGAAATGCATAGTGTCACGCCAATATTAGACATGGCCACCATGATTTTCTAGTAAAGATAAAAAAAAACACAACACACAGAAAAATATTTTTATTAGAAATAAAACACAATACAATTAGTGACTCCGTCTTTATTGAAATACCCCCCCTCCGCAGTAATCCTAGGTCACGGGTCCCGCGATGTCTAATCCAGATCCGATATCATCTGATCGGTTTGCTGGAAGGCAAAGCAATCAGATGATGTGTCAGGTTCAAGGACGTGAATCACATGACACATCAGCTGATTCTATAAAAGCTGTTTATACAATCAGCTGATGCATCAGTGCAAAAAAAAAGCTAGTCACTTCTGTGAAGACTCCCGTGTCCGATCTCTGCAGGACCCGGCGGTAATCAGCTGATGAAGTCACCTGACCGCAGCAGCTGATAGTTTAAGCCAGCCGGGCGGTAAAAAGCCGGTCTCACCGCTGGACTTACATGATCAGCTGATGCCGTCAGGTGCCACATCAGCTGATCACCAGTAGGTCCTGCAGCCATTGGATGTGTCCTGGGAGTCTGCAGATAGGTGAGTATGAGATTTTTTTTTTTTTTTTTTTTACTGTTCACGTTTGATTTCGCAGCTGCTTCCACCTCCCGTCCGGACATGGCGCAGGACGGGAGCGGACATGGCGCTGGACGGGAGGTGGAAGCAGCGGTGGCGGTATCAGGAGGATTCACGCTTCTGTGTTTACCAACACAAGGAATCCTCTTCCTGTACACGCCACTGTACTACCCACCCCTTGCGTTTATAGCTGCGCTTTTAGTCATAGAAGCGCACTAAAATGCAGCTATATTTGCAATTTGTGTTTTTCATTGTGTTTTTGATCATCTCATTGAACTCAATGGGTGGAAAACGCAGTGAAAAACGCAGGAATAATTGACATGCTGCGTTTTTGCGGGCACCACAAAAACACAGCTTAAAAAAAAACGCTGTGTTCAGACAGCAAAAATGAAAACTCATAGACTTCGCTAGTGAAGCAAAGTCATGCAGTTTTCAGAACAAAAACGCACCCGGAAAATGCGCAAAAACGCTGCGAAAAATGCACTGTGCGCACAATTTTGACCGATTTTGCGATCGGTTAAGGTCGCTCATAAGTGTCACACACTGCGATATCGTTAATGACGCCGGATGTGCGTCACAAACAACGTGACCCCGACAATAATTCATTAACGATATTGTAGCGTGTAAACCTTGCTTTAGAGTTCAGGATTTCACATTTTAGTTTCCTGCTCATACCCAAATGATTAAATTACCTTTGCAGGGAAAATTAGATTTCTTGAGATATGTGAATTAGTTTGTTTTTTTGGGTTTTTTTTATGGTGATTTATTCGGACAATATATTTTTATTTTGTGTCCCTGCATACAGACTGCCAGTATTTTTATTAATATTTTGTTTGCTTTTTCTTTCACAGATATTAGTGTACAGTATATTCGAACCGTGTTATCTATCGTAAGGTCTTAAAATTCCCCTGCAATGTATAAGGTTGCAGAGACATGGGTTATATCCAGTGTTTGTTTTAATTGAGCTTTATAGTAATTTATTGTCTTCTGTTTTATTTTCCTTTAGAGAATGGCATCATAAAAACTGTGAACTTTGCCAGTTTGGTACATAAAAACAAAAAAAGAAAAAAGGGGGAGAAGTCATCTATTGTATTTCTCCAGCAGTAGAGGGCGCAGCAGACAATAAGACATATTATTTATTTAGTATTTTCAATCATGTGGAAATATAGATCACCACTAACTGTATCATGGTCAGCGTTAAAGGTATAAGAATGATCTAATGCATATTTTTAGTTTTTTGTTTTCATAGATGGAACAAGATGTTGGTTGATTCTACACTGGAAATGCTACAGTTTACACAACATGAGGTAATCAATATTTGAACCACTCCCTACCCTCCTATCGGTACAGGAGGCAGTGATGTATTAATGCCCTCTCTAGATGGGTAGAACAGAAGTAGGTAAGATGGTCAAATGTGTATGTAGGATGTAGATCTTTCTTGTTGTCAAATGAGCTAGGTATGCCGAAGATAAAGTCTAGATCTGAGCTGCCAGAATTGGATGGAGATCCCCGCAGAGGTGCAGCTGACCAAGAAGCAGTGAACGGGCCTAGAGATGAGGAGTCCTTTAGCAAGGCCGACGGACCATACCTCGGTGACACCTGTCACATCAGTGACATTTGTCACTCCTTGTTTTCTTAAATCCCTACAGGAACAAGGGAATCAACAAGGAATGGAGTGTGAGACGCAGAAAGGTCTGTGTATAAAGGATGGTAAGCTTTCTCTGCCATGAGATCTCTTCTCATTGATGGCCCAGGTAATCTATGGACTAACATTTGTGAAAGACAGTTATCAGTGGGTGCTTTGGTGACAGCAGGGTTCAGTACCCAGGTGGGCAGACTCACCCAGTCTTGTAAGACACGTGCCTAAAATAATGTGAGAAAAACTGAAAAGAGTTCACAGAAACACACCCTGCACCTGCTCTACCCATTTCAGAGACTGCAGACTGATTATAGATGTACATCATGAGCAGGTTTTATGCAAGTTTGTGCGTGTTGTGTAGATTTCTTTCCAGGTTTGGTCAGAGGCATTCCAGTGCAGAAAACAACGTTATTGATGAAAAGCACATGATGAAGGTGGTATGTAAAAAATGGGTTTACAAAAAAGTGTATATTTTATAGAAAGGTGGGAACTGGCAAATCGTGAACCAAATGTATGTTTTGTTTCCTTTTCGTAATAAACAGGTCTCTATGTAAGATACTTTTTGGTTTAGCACAGGCATGCACACGTTTTTAAATGATTGACTAAATAGTGTAATAAACAGGTGTATTCTCCAATTCCAGATCTAAAATCAGAGCTAGTAGCATATGGTCTTCAGTCAGGAGACTGATTGATCCTTAAAGGACAAGCGAGAGAGAGCCATGAGTCAAGACTAGATGAGCTGATCCAGTTTCTCCCAACCACAGAAATTTCGATGAAGCTCGAAGGCAGGACAACATGGATTCACGCCTTGCATTGCAGAAGGGTCGACCCACCAGAGCTGCACTGAGTGTCCTGCTCATATTTATCCTTTTCTAAAGACCTGTGCAGTATTAGGCTACCATTGCCAAAACAGGTAGAAGAGAAGACTTAGAGAACCTTGAGACATAGGAAAGTCCAACTACAAAGGGTGAAGACTCGCCTAGGAGTCCTTGGTCTCAAACCGGTGAAGAAAACCCCTTTCCCTCTCCGCTCATGCCTCAACGTTCAGTCAGGCAAGTTCTCTCAACATATATTTTCTTCCTCTCTTCCTAAGGGAACACAGTACCCTTAGTATTCAGAAATGGCAGAAATAAGTCGTTAGGGGGGACTGTTGAGGATAAGAATTAAGTAACCAAAAATACTTAATTCAGCCATTTCACAGACCCAAATATATAGTTTAGTTGATGTAACCTAACACACATATTTATAAATGCTTTTGTTTTTTACTAACACATATATATATATATATATATATATATATATATATATACAGTACAGACCAAAAGTTTGGACACACCTTCTCATCTCTAGAACAACTATTAAGAAGAGACTTTGTGTAGCAGGCCTTCATGATAAAATAGCTGCTAGGAAACCACTGCTAAGGACAGACAACAAGCAGAAGAGACTTGTTTGGGCTAAAGAACACAAGGAATGGACATCAGACCACTGGAAATCTCGCTTTCGTCTGATGAGTCCAAATTTGAGATCTTTGGATCCAACCACCGTGTCTTTGTAGAAAAGGTGAACGGATGGACTCTATATACCTGGTTCCCACCGTGAAGTATGGAGGAGGAGGTGTGATGGTGTGGGGGTGCTTTGCTGCTGACACTGTTGGAGGCATAAATTGAAGGCATACAGAACCATCATGCCTACCACAGAATCTTGCAGCGGTGTGCTATTCCATCCAGTTTGCGTTTAGTTGGACCATAATTTATATTTCAACAGGACATTGACCCCAAACACACCTCCAGGCTGTGTAAGGGCTATTTGACTAAGAAGGAGAGTGATGGGGTGCTATGCCAGATGACCGGGTCTCCACAGTCACCAGACCTGAACCCAATCGAGATGGTTTAGGGGTGAGCTGGACATCAGAGTGAAGGCAAAAGGGCCAACAAGTGCTAAGCCTCTCTGGGAACTCTTTCAAGACTGTTGGAAAACCATTTCTGGTGACTACTTCTTGAAGCTCATCAAGAGAATGCCAAGAGTGTGCAAAGTAGTAATGAAAGCAAAAGGTGGCTACTTTGAAGAACCTAGAATATAATACATATTTTCAGTTGTTTTACACTTTTTTAAGTATTTCATTCCACATGTTTTATTCCATAGTTTTGATGCCTTTAATGTAAATCTACAATTTTTAGAGTTATGAAAATAAAGAAAACTCTTTGAATGAGAAGGTGTGTCTAAACGTTTGGTCTGTACTATATATATACAGTGCCTACAAGTAGTATTCAACCCCCTGCAGATTTAGCAGGTTTGATAAGATGCAAATAAGTTAGAGCCTGCAAACTTCAAACAAGAGCAGGATTTATTAACAGATGCATAAATCTTACAAACCAACAAGTTATGTTGCTCAGTTAAATTGTAATAAATTTTCAACATAAAAGTGTGGGTCAATTATTATTCAACCCCTAGGTTTAATATTTTGTGGAATAACCCTTGTTTGCAATTACAGCTAATAATCGTCTTTTATAAGACCTGATCAGGCCGGCACAGGTCTCTGGAGTTATCTTGGCCCACTCCTCCATGCAGATCTTCTCCAAGTTATCTAGGTTCTTTGGGTGTCTCATGTGGACTTTAATCTTGAGCTCCTTCCACAAGTTTTCAATTGGGTTAAGGTCAGGAGACTGACTAGGCCACTTCAACACCTTGATTTTTTCACTCTTGAACCAGGCCTTGGTTTTCTTGGCTGTGTGCTTTGGGTCGTTGTCTTGTTGGAAGATGAAATGACGACCCATCTTAAGATCCTTGATGGAGGAGCGGAGGTTCTTGGCCAAAATCTCCAGGTAGGCCGTGCTATCCATCTTCCCATGGATGCGGACCAGATGGCCAGGCCCCTTGGCTGAGAAAGAGCCCCACAGCATGATGCTGCCACCACCATGCTTGACTGTAGGGATGGTATTCTTGGGGTCGTATGCAGTGCCATCCAGTCTCCAAACGTCACGTGTGTGGTTAGCACCAAAGATCTCGATCTTGGTCTCATCAGACCAGAGAACCTTGAACCAGTCTGTCTCAGAGTCCTCCAAGTGATCATGAGCAAACTGTAGACGAGCCTTGACATGACGCTTTGAAAGTAAAGGTACCTTACGGGCTCGTCTGGAACGGAGACCATTGCGGTGGAGTACGTTACTTATGGTATTGACTGAAACCAATGTCCCCACTGCCATGAGATCTTCCCGAACCTCTTTCCTTGTTGTCCTTGGGTTAGCCTTGACTCTTCGGACAAGCCTGGCCTCGGCACGGGTGGAAACTTTCAAAGGCTGTCCAGGCCGTGGAAGGCTAACAGTAGTTCCATAAACCTTCCACTTCCGGATGATGCTCCCAACAGTGGAGACAGGTAGGCCCAACTCCTTGGAAAGGGTTTTGTACCCCTTGCCAGCCTTGTAACCCTCCACGATCTTGTCTCTGATGGCCTTGGAATGCACCTTTGTCTTTCCCATGTTGACCAAGTATGAGTGCTGTTCACAAGTTTGGGGAGGGTCTTAATTAGTCAGAAAAGGCTGGAAAAAGAGATAATTAATCCAAACATGTGAAGCTCATTGTTTTTTGTGCCTGAAATACTTCTTAATACTTTAGGGGAACGAAACAGAATTCTTGTGGTTTGAGGGGTTGAATAATAAATGACCCTCTGAATAAACTTTTCACAATTTAAAAAAAAAAAAAAAAAAAAAAGAAATAACATTCTTTTTTGCTGCAGTGCATTTCACACTTCCAGGCTGATCTACAGTCCAAATGTCACAATGCCAAGTTAATTCCGAATGTGTAAACCTTCTAAATCTGCAGGGGGTTGAATACTACTTGTAGGCACTGTATATATATATACACCTTTCCCTTGGGTGGTGGGTGGTGGGTTGTGGTGGGGGGTCTTACCATCAGGGACAAGGACAGGAGATAGGCGTAGGTTGGGGGCCCGGATCTCCATACCTTCAAGGGTACCTCCGGGTGTGAGGGTGAGCACAGGGGCCCCAGCTTAAGGGCCAGTATAGGTTTCCTTGTGCTCCTCAGTCACCCGTGACACCAGGTCTACAAATGAGAGGTGGACCTGAGGATTTTAGAAGATAGGATTGCTATGTTCTCATCCAGCAGACATGGAACAACTCATGGTGGGGCAACCAGACAAGCACCCTGAGAAGTAATTATCTATAATAAATATACTGTACATAATCAATATTATCTATTGTACATATGTAATAGGTTCCCCATTGATCATCACAAGGTATTTTTTCTTAATCAAACCAGTCAACATTTTTGTGAAATCATTCTAGAAGAATTGCTGAGATACATTTAGTTCAGGCTGTAAACTTGTGTCGCCTTTGTCAGCATTTCTAAGTCATAACCCCTTCTCCTAAACTCCCGTATTTATCTCCTAATGACATGCAGCGAGCTGCGCGCGATCAGAGATTTCCTGCTGACTTGTGACACGTGGTAGCGCCACATTTCTTCATGATCCGAAAAAAGAGATGGTTCAGAAAGCAAACTAATAGGACCATCACACCCATGATTTTCACATAGGAAGGAACGCCACAGGAAAATTGCAGCTTTGCGAACTGAACTTCAATTGACACTTCCACCAAGAAGAATATAATCTTCAAAATGTCTCTGGGAGAAGTAGATTAGCAGTGACATTGGAAGGAGAGAATGGAAGTCATTAGTATTAATTGCCTATTAATTCACACTGATTACAGATCCCCCTCAGATAGGAGTGCCTATCACACCATAGCGCCCCTTATATATCGTTCCGGAAATTATTGCAAGGCCATATACACTTAATTGAACTGATGGCATTTCTAAAACTGCAAAAACACTGATCTGACACAATTTATCTACACAAGAAGCTCCTTGAGACTGACTTCTGTGCTCTCATTTATGTCATTAGAGCACAGATTAATGCTTCAATTACTTAGGTTGAAATGGGCTTGAATGATACTTTTTATATAAAAGTTGTTAGAAAGTACAAACTACGGCCATCGAAAGCTAAGTGCTCCATACAATCAATTAACCTTGTGGTTGTGGGCGTTTTTTGTGGTTTTCACCACAAATCTGAAGCAAAATCTGCAGAGTTGAGTCAATAAATTTAACCTGATCCAGAAGCACATCAGTATAACGCCTGCCTGGAACCACAGACTCAGAAGGGCTGTAACGGACAGGCTAGAGGAAAGCCGTTTACAAAGCAGGATCACAAGAACCCTGAAACCCTTTAACCCCTATACAGGGATTAGAAATTACACAGGGCCCCGGAGATCACTACCTGTGGAAGGCTGCAGTCTAATGAGAGTAGTCGTCAGGCAGGGTCAAACCAGGAAATGCAGAACATGGACAGAATCGGCAGGCAAGGACGTAATCAGAAAACAAAGCAGAGGTCAAATCCGGATCGGGTAGTGAGATACAAAAACGGTAGGCAGGAAGGTAGTCAGAGAACAGGCAGAAGCAAAAGCACAGGAATCACAAACAGCACAGGAACCAGGAGTACAGAACTATCTCTGGCAGTAAGCAGCAGACAGGAGGGGAATTAGAAGGGTGTGGTGTCTTCCCATTGACTGTAGCTGAATGGTGGTAACTTCAGCTGGAAGACACACGCCACCTACAGTCAGCCTGTGGTACTACAGGTCCCAGCGAAACCCAGCTTAGTGGATGAGCGCCCACCAGAGCCACTGGCACTTACTCCTCTCCTATCACCAGCAATATCCACAGCGGGAACACGGTGTCATCTGGTGATCGCAGGAGTGGACTCTGGCAGGGACCTGACAATCAGCAGCCCTGCAAACAGCCTCCTATGTTTTTATCTGGTGCAGCAACATCATTGATAGTGGAAAACACATATCAGGAGGACACCAGTGGATGGAAGGGGGTTCTCAGGGTTACTGATCGACGGCTACAGGATACTTATATAGAAAAGGCCCCTTAATATCCACTTGATTATAACACAATGCAAACTGCATACATGATCAAGTAGATCATGTATCCCAAATAAGGCTGGTGTACTTACTATTGCAGTCTATGTAAGAATGAGTGTATAATCCTGTGTGCAAGTTTAAAGGGAACTTGTTAATTGAAATATGCACCCAAAACCACAAGCAGTTCTGGGTGTATATTGCTAATCCCTGCCTAACCGTCCCTGTATATAGTAGCATAGATAAAGAGATCTTTTGAAAAAGTATTTCTAAAGATCCTTTATGATATGCTAATGAGCGCAGGGACTAGTCGCAAGGGCGTTAGTTTCTGCGCTCATTCCACCCTCTTAGCATGACAACACGGCCACAGGGGTCCACAGTAGCATGCTAACATGCTACTCAATGCTAATGTAGCGCCCCTGTGACTGGTCGCTACAGGATATATCATTATATCCTCCCCGGCCAGGGCATACATAGAAATCATGGGGCCCCATAGCAAAATTTCTAATTGCCCCCCCCCAAAAAAAGGTATGTATATTCACTTATAGCCATCGAGAGCATATCTCACACATATCTAACCTTGAAGACCTTACAAACTAATTTTCCTCCCATTGAGACCCTGGATTTCCCTTTCATTGCGCCCAGAATGTATGATGCCAACAAAAGTGTCTCACAAGCACTGCACAATACGCCCACAGTGAATTCCTCCACATGCAGAGTATAGGATGCTTTACACGCTTTACACGCTGCGACCTTGCTAGCGAGCGTTAGAACCCACCCCCGTTGTTGGTGCGATATGTGGTGATCGCTACTGTGACAGCCTGGCAGAACCCGGTGGTCACACAAAAGGCCCCTGCATAACACCTTCCCTCACAGGTTTACACACAGCCAACCTGAAACCCTAGCCACCCCCCTCAAGGCAAGACAGGCACACCAGTGGGCGGGATCAGGTGGATGAAGAACGACCACCTAGGGGTCTAGACAGCCCGGGGAGGGAAAAACATCAGATAAAGTCTACAGTAGAGTTCAAGTTGAGAGGAGTGGAATCTGGGGCTAGGTGTAGCTCCAGCGGAGGTGAAGCTCAAGTTGACTGGCGCCAGGGTTGGAGCCCTGGTGAATTGGCTAGCTGGCATACGGTAGTCTCCATCAGCAAGCGACGGGAAGATGGCAGCCGGAGATCCGAGGGGGACCGGGACAGGGTTGCAGCCCGCCGGTACTGACCCCGGAGAACTGACCCGGAAACTGTGCGCAGAGGGGGTACTTGGACCCTGAAGCCAGGACCGGAACCAACGGCCTAGCTAATTCACTAATTGAGGGCAGGATTTTAGGTCCTGTCCCAACCAAAGTCCCAAAAGCAGACAACCACCCACAGAGAGGAATAGGGCATCCACCAGGGCCCGGTAGATCCCACGGGTTAGCATCAGCGGGCACGGCTCCTCAGGTACACAATACACCGGGAGTGGACTCTCGTGCTTCACACCGGGAAGTCTACGCAAACAAAACAGTGCAGAGGGAAAAGACGGCAACCACCAGCCCAGGTGGGGGACCAGAGTACAACCAGCCGCGGCGGCCAGCCACCAGCACCTTGATTTACCAAAAGACTTGTGTGATTTATTCAACTGTGAGTAACCAAACATCCCCTGGTACGTCTGGGCGCACAGGCCACTGCCATCGCCATCCCTTGCACCAACCCACCGTGTCCCGGGGCAATCATCCCTAGCCACAGAGGGGTTAACATCCAGCTGCCATCACACCTCCCCCAGGTATCTCGCAACAGCAGCGGTGGTGTTACACTTCACCACACACCGTGGGTGGCATCACGAACTGATTACGGCCAAGCCCGTACAACTACGTCCCCCTTTTCATTTGGCGTGTCCGCGTGAGCCCCGGGTCCGGAGGATCCCTCGAGCCACACAGCGGGTCCAGATCCAAGCAGCTCGGCTGCTACAGGCGTGGGGGTGGCACACTACCATAGCGAACATTATCGGTACGGCAGCGTCACACGCACATACCTGTTCTGCGACGTCGCTGTGCCCGCCCAACAATCCCTCCTTCAAGGGGGAGGTGTGTTCGGCGTCACAGCGACATCACAAAACGGCCGTCCAATAGCAGAGGAGGGGCGGAGATGAGCGGCCGGAACATGCCGCCCACCTCCTTCCTTCCTCATTGCCGGTGGACGGAGGTAAGGAGATGATCGTCGCTCCTGCGGTGTCACACATAGCAATGTGTGATGCCGCAGGAACGAGGAACAACCTCGCAACGTATGAGATAACGATTTTTGGTAAATGAACGACCTCTCATATACCAACGATTTTTGTCTCTTTTGCGATCGTTTAAGGTCGCTCCTGCCTGACACACGCTGCGATGTCGCTAACGGCGCTGGATGTGCGTCACAAACACCATGACCCCGACGATATATCGTTAGCGATGTCGCAGCGTGTAAATGGCTTTTATGATGACCCTACTGTACCGCCCTTCAACTACAACACAGTATGATCCCCAACTGTGACCCCCCACACCTCTCCACACTGTATAAAGAACCCTACATACAGTAAAATGTACCTACTTAAAGTATAATGGCCTCAACATTGTATAATGGTCCCCACTAGCCCTCCATATCGTATAATGCCCCCTGCATAGTCCTCCATACATTGTAATGCCCCCCGCATAGTCCTCCATGCATTGTAAGGCCCCCCGCATAGTCCTCCATGCATTGTAATGCCCCCCGCATAGTCCTCCATGCATTGTAATGCACCCCGAATAGTCCTCCATGCACTATAATGCCCCCTGCATAGTCCTCCATGCTCTGTAATGCCCCTCGCATAGTCCTCCATGCATTGTAATGCCCCCCGCATAGTCCTCCATGCATTGTAATGCCCCCGTATAGTCCTCCATGCATTGTAATGACCCTGAATAGTCCTCCATGCATTGCAATGCCGCATAGTCCTCCATGCATTATTGACGGGATGGAGCATACACGTTACTGGGGGGGTAGCATATACATTATCACTCTAGCCATACCTGAACAGAGCCCCTACACTCTAGCCATACCTGGACGGAGCCCATACGCTCCAGCCATACCTGGACGGAGCCCATACACTCCAGCCATACCTGGATGGAGCTAATACGCTCCAGCCATTCCTGGATGGAGCCCATACGCTCCAGCCATACTTGGACGGAGCCGATACACATAGCCCATACACACTAGCATCTACCCTAGATTATTACAAACGCTGGGCCAGGGTCACTGTCTCCAGAGGCAGTACTCCTGTTTTGTGACTGTACCTGCCTGCCTCCCTGCTGAGTGTCATCGCAGTGCAGAGCCGCCCACGAGCAGTAGTAACCACCAGTGGCTGCCACTCACTTATCTGCCACCGAGTCCAAAGCTCCACTCTCTGGCTGGAATGCTGCGTCAGCCAAGGGGCGTGTCTTATGCATGCAAATTCAACCAGAGAGCGGAGCAACAGATCAGGAGAAGCTCCTTCTAGCACACTGCTCACGCCGCGCTGAGAGTCAGCCTGAGATTAAAGTGAAAGTGGGCAGCTGCTGCAGTCCCCCAAAGCTCATGAGGCCCCATAGCAGTGGCGAGGCCTGCCTCTATTGACGGTACGCCACTGCTCCCCGGGCAGGTGAAGATGTTAATCTGGTAAGTTCTACACACACCTCACACTACCATACAGCAGGAAGAAGCAGTCACTAGGAAAGGGTTAACAATGTTTCTAAACCCAGTCAGTTCCTAGCAGACTCAGGTCGCCATAACAACTTGCAAAGGTGGGGGCATGGGCAGTTAGGAGTAGAGAAAATTGCATTTTCACTTTTAGCCAGGTAGAACAAGCTTGGACACAAGACAGAGCAGATGCACAGTGTGTAGCTCCCTGAAGGGGAGGCAGAACAGAGCTGTCTAGATGTGACACCGAACAGACAGCACAATCAAGTCGGGGCCAGTAACATACAGAGAGACGGGACCCGGCACCTGTAATCGTGGACTTAATGACAGTAGTCGGTAGAGCATGGGAGTGGGCACAAGAGAGGTACAGAGCCCCAGTTCAGGTGGCCGTGGCGCAGCAGCAGAGAGGGAGCCTGGGGAGATGGGACAGAGGTCCGACCTACGAGAGGCCCAGGCTGCCGGCCTGTACGGGCCAGGACCAGGGGAGAGTACAGAGTTGTGCATGGAGGAGAAAGGCCACAGATTACCAAACCAGATCCAGCCTCTGATCTGCCCGGGAAGCGACCGGAGTCTCTGACAGCGAGGACCAGCACCCCAGGTACGATACCACCTGAGCCAGTAAATAAAGTGACTGGAACCCACACCTGGTGACTCTGTGAGTAACTGCCACCGCCCTGCACTCCGTTGCTCTAGTGGACTGCCGCCCAGGGCCGTATTTGCCATTAGGCACTTGAGGGCACGTGCCTAGGGCGGCGCCTTCCAGGGGGGCGGCGCCCAAACCAAAATTAAAAAAAAAAAAAAAAAAATTTTTTTAAATCTTCCTCCCTCCCTCCTCCAAACTCTTTATTAAATCCGGCGCCTTTTTGGAGGAGGGAGGGAGCGCACAGTCATTTATAGTCGCGTCTATAACACGCGAATATAAATGACACTGTGAGCGTGCCGGCACTTACTTCCGGGGTCAGAGGAGCTGTAATCAGCTCCCCGCCCCGACGTGCTGCCGTGCGCTCACTGTGCAGAGGTCACAGGAGCGTGAGGCCGCGCAGAGGAGGACGGGAGCCGCCGCCGAAGATGGAGCCGCCGCCGGAGATGGAGCCGCCGCCGCCGGAGATGGAGCCGCCGCCGGAGATGGAGCCGCCGCCGGAGATGGAGCCGCCGCCGGAGATGGAACCGCCGCCGAGCAAGATGTCAGATGCCGCCGCCGCCACCGCCACCGTGGAGAACGGGAGATGCAGCCTGGAGCAGGTAAACGCTTTACAGCCGAAGACAGCGCCGAACAAGCAACCCGGGGGGGGGCGCAACATGGAGGATGGGGGGATGGAACATGATATGGGGGCGCAACATGGAGGATGGGGGGATGGAACATGATATGGGGGCGCAACATGGAGGATGGGGGGGATGGAACATGATATGGGGGCGCAACATGGAGGATGGGGGGGATGGAACATGATATGGGGGCGCAACATGGAGGATGGGGGGATGGAACATGATATGGGGGCGCAACATGGAGGATGGGGGGATGGAACATGATATGGGGGCGCAACATGGAGGATGGGGGGATGGAACATGATATGGGGGCGCAACATGGAGGATGGGGGGGATGGAACATGATATGGGGGCGCAACATGGAGGATGGGGGGGATGGAACATGATATGGGGGCGCAACATGGAGGATGGGGGGGATGGAACATGATATGGGGGCGCAACATGGAGGATGAGGGGGATGGAACATGATATGGGGGCGCAACATGGAGGATGGGGGGATGGAACATGATATGGGGGCGCAACATGGAGGATGAGGGGATGGAACATGATATGGGGGCGCAACATGGAGGATGGGATGCAGCATGATGTGGGGGTGCAACATGGAGGATGGGGGGGGATGCAGCATGATGTGGGGGTGCAACATGGAGGATGTGGGGATGGAACATGATGTGGGGGCGCAACATGGAGGATGGGGGGGATGCAGCATGATGTGGGGGTGCAACATGGAGGCTGGGGGGGATGCAGCATGATGTGGGGGCGCAACATGGAGGATGGAGGGGATGCAGCATGATGTGGGGGTGCAACATGGAGGCTGGGGGGGGGATGCCGCATGATATGGGGGCGCAACATGGAGGATGGGGGGGATGAAGCATGATGTGGGGCGCAACATGGAGGATGGGGGGGATGAAGCATGATGTGGGGGCGCAGCATGGAGGATGGGGGGGATGAAGCATGATGTGGGGGCGCAGCATGGAGGATGGGGGCGATGAAGCATGATGTGGGGGCGCAGCATGGAGGATGGGGGGGATGAAGCATGATGTGGGGGCGCAACATGGAGGATGGGGGGGCGCAACATGGGGATGGAGCATGATGTGGGGGCGCAGCATGGGGGATGGAGCAGAATGGGAAAATGAGGGAGGGTGGTGGACAGTATAGCAAATGGGAGTTACAGTATGGAGAATGAGAGGCATGGTATGGAGAATGGGGTAGCATGGGGGGGGGCATGGTATGGAGAATGGGGTAGCATGGGGGGGGCATGGTATGGAGAATGGGGTAGCATGGGGGGGGGGCATGGTATGGAGAATGGGGTAGCATGGGGGGGGGCATGGTATGGAGAATGGGGTAGCATGGGGGGGGGCATGGTATGGAGAATGGGGTAGCATGGGGGGGGCATGGTATGGAGAATGGGGTAGCATGGGGGGGGGCATGGTATGGAGAATGGGGTAGCACGGGGGGGGGCATGGTATGGAGAATGGGGTAGCACGGGGGGGGGCATGGTATGGAGAATGGGGTAGCACGGGGGGAGGCATGGTATGGAGAATGGGAAAGCATGGGGGGCTCGGTATGGAAGGGGAACCATGGTGGGCTTGGTATGGGGGGGGCTTGATATGGAGAAGGGGCAGCATGGGGAGCGCTCAGTTAGGAGCCTGGGAGGGCTCGGTATACAGAATGCGAAGCATAAGGCTCATTATAGAGTGGGGACAGCATGAGGGGGGCAGTGAAGTGGGGGATGCATGGAGAGGTGGGGACAGTGGAGGTCATAGTTCATAAGTGAGGAAGGTCTGGAGGGTATAATTCAGTGGGGAGGACAGTGGGGTTTTCATGTGAGGGGGCAGTGTAGTGGGAATGTTATAGGAGAGAATGTGGAGGCTGTATACTGTAAGTGACACGGTGTGTGGTCATTCTTTGTGCTGTGAGCTCAGTGATGGGCAGTTATTTATTCTTGGGCTTACTTAGGGTGGTTACTCTTTAGTGAGGAGAATTATGAGTCTGTCACCAGGTTTTTGCCACCTAATTTGAGAGCAGCATAATGTAGGGGCAGAGATCCTGATTCTAGTGTTGTCACTTACTGGGCTGCTTAGTGTAGTTTTGATAACATCACTGTTTAATCAGCAGTAGTTATCATTACAGGACTACTTGGTGTGCTGCAGGTAGTCCAGCATATTCATGAGCTCTGTATAACTGCGAGATCTGCAGCAGAGAAAACGACAGCAAACAGCTCAGTAAGTGACACATCACTGGAATCAGGGGCTCTGTCTCTACATTATGCTGCTCTCAGATGGGGGAGAAAAACCTGGTGACAGATTCCCTATACGGGCACCATTGCAGTGTTTGCTGCAGCAGACCAAACAAGAGGGGAGTCTTGGGAGACGCAGGACAATGTGTTGCTAAGAGCGATGACATTTTACTTTTACTCCCAAAATGGCAATTAATCTGCAGACACATTTATACAGGGGACGTCACTCTGGCATGTACAGTTTTACCTTAATATTATATATATGCAAACTGTTCTGTCCCCCCTGGTGCGGCCGATGTCTTGGTGCAGATGTGCACCGTCCTATTTGCATATTAAAGACAGTCCCTCGCCCTTAGGTGAGTCAGTGCTGTTTAAAATCACTTAGCATTTCTGCACGTGTCCTGACACTGGAGGAGCAGAGTAGCACTCCAAGTGTCAGTGTGTGTGCGCACGCAATGTGACTGCAGTGTCCACGTGGGTGCGCCTGCAATGTGACTGCAGTGTCCGCGTGGGTGCGCCTGCAATGTGACTGCAGTGTCCGCGTGGGTGCGCCTGCAATGTGACTGCAGTGTCCGCGTGGGTGCGCCTGCAATGTGACTGCAGTGTCCGCGTGGGTGCGCCTGCAATGTGACTGCAGTGTCCGCGTGGGTGCGCCTGCAATGTGACTGCAGTGTCCGCGTGGGTGCGCCTGCAATGTGACTGCAGTGTCCGCGTGGGTGCGCCTGCAATGTGACTGCAGTGTCCGCGTGGGTGCGCCTGCAATGTGACTGCAGTGTCCGCGTGGGTGCGCCTGCAATGTGACTGCAGTGTCCGCGTGGGTGCGCCTGCAATGTGACTGCAGTGTCCGCGTGGGTGCGCCTGCAATGTGACTCCAGTGTCCGCGTGGGTGCGCCTGCAATGTGACTCCAGTGTCCGCGTGGGTGCGCCTGCAATGTGACTCCAGTGTCCGCGTGGGTGCGCCTGCAATGTGACTCCAGTGTCCGCGTGGGTGCGCCTGCAATGTGACTCCAGTGTCCGCGTGGGTGCGCCTGCAATGTGACTGCAGTGGGTGCGCCTGCAATGTGACTGGCAGTGTCTGCGTGGGTGCGCCTGCAATGTGACTCCAGTGTCCGCGTGGGTGCGCCTGCAATGTGACTCCAGTGTCCGCGTGGGTGCGCCTGCAATGTGACTCCAGTGTCCGCGTGGGTGCGCCTGCAATGTGACTGCAGTGGGTGCGCCTGCAATGTGACTGGCAGTGTCCGCGTGGGTGCGCCTGCAATGTGACTCCAGTGTCCGCGTGGGTGCGCCTGCAATGTGACTCCAGTGTCTGCGTGGGTGCGCCTGCAATGTGACTCCAGTGTCTGCGTGGGTGCGCCTGCAATGTGACTCCAGTGTCTGCGTGGGTGCGCCTGCAATGTGACTCCAGTGTCTGCGTGGGTGCGCCTGCAATGTGACTGCAGTGTCCGCGTGGGTGCGCCTGCAATGTGACTGCAGTGTCCGCGTGTGTGCGCATGCAATGTGATGCAGGTACGTTCTGACACCTGGTTGCTGCCTGTATTTGACTGCCGATTCAATGAGGAAGGTTGTTGAAGTGAGCAGACAGCACATCACAGCGCCGTGTGCCCCTCCTCACTGTGCTCCTCCTGTGTTGGATGCACACATGCACTGACGCTTGGAGTGTGCCGCTGTGCTCCTCCTGTGTTGGATGCACACATGCACTGACGCTTGGTGTGTGCCGCTGTGCTCCTCCTGTGTTGGATGCACACATGCACTGACGCTTGGCGTGTGCCGCTGTGCTCCTCCTGTGTTGGATGCACACATGCACTGACGCTTGGCGTGTGCCGCTGTGCTCCTCCTGTGTTGGATGCACACATGCACTGACGCTTGGCGTGTGCCGCTGTGCTCCTCCTGTGTTGGATGCACACATGCACTGACGCTTGGCGTGTGCCGCTGTGCTCCTCCTGTGTTGGATGCACACATGCACTGACGCTTGGTGTGTGCCGCTGTGCTCCTCCTGTGTTGTGTGCACACCCGCACTGACGCTTGGAGTGTGCCGCAGTGTTGGGTGCGGTGCAGACAGGAGATCTGGTGTTACGGTGCTCACTCTCACCAATGGATCACTATTAATCAAGACAAAGGCCTGTCTAGTATTTTCCTATATTAGGTGGTATTGTGCACCCAGGCTTAGGCCGCGCAGAAATGTCCTCATTTTCATATCAAATGTGGCTTTTTCAGTGAATATTAAAGGGAACCTGTTAGACCCTTTTTCAATTCTAAACTGCCCCCCCTCTTGTTAGTGACGCAATGTAAGTGATGCACATTTTCTGACTATAAGGACAATGGAGCAGTTTAATATTAAAGGTCGTGACCAGTTCCTTTTAAGCTGAACTCTATATGGGTGGGTTTATTTCTCCACAGATCATGTCCCCCATATAAATATTTCCGCAGTCTAGGTGTCATTTTGGGGTGACAGGTTCCCTTTAAGTCAGCTTAAAAATCATCTCACCTGACGAATGAAAGTTTTTTGCTCGTGCATCGGGTGATGGACACTGTTTAGATAAATCAGGTTCCCATCTTTGGCTGCAGTGTGAATGCTGCTTTTAAAGGGGTTTTCTCACATTGGGAACTTGCCCCCTATCCTTGGGATGGGGAATAACTTTCCAATCGCTGGGGGTCCGACTACCGTGGCCCCGAGTGTTTCCCAGAACCAGAACATGCAGACAGAATGGATTCCGGGAGTAAAATTTCATAGTCCTGTCTCCTGAGCTGTGCACTTAAGAGGTCTTTTGAGCAATTGGTGGGGGTCTCAAGTCCCACCCCATGATGCCCCTTCTCCCTACTGAGCCCACCTCTGCCCTACTAATCTCCTCAGAATTAATGGACCTAAACCTATAAGATCTCGTCCAAAAGTTAAGTCTACTGCCTGGGACTAATCAGTATTGTGGTTCTTATATGGTCCACAGTCTAATGATGGCTGGTAACAACTACCAGCATCTCCTTACCATTGTTAAGGACATACTGAGAGTTGTACGTTAATGCAATACATAGATGTATATGGGTCTAACCTGACACTGCACTTGATTGCTGTGTGAATTTGGCATTGTATTCATGTACTGATGGTGGTTTTGGCGATGTATTGTCTTCAGGGTGGGTTTGGTGATGTGTTATTGTGTTTAGGGTGGTTTTGATGATATTACTGTATTGACAGTAGTTCTGTTGATGTATTACTGTACTAACTGTGGTTTTGGTTACGTATTATAGTATGTAGTGTGGTTTTAGTTATGTATTACTGTACTGATGGTGGTTCTGGTGATAGTCATGTGGCTGTTGTAATCTTTACCTTATCAGTCTTGATCCTAAAACATAGGGTCAGCGTGCTGGACTAAAAATACAGCTTTCTGCATGTCTGTCAGCCGAAGAAGTAATAGACTAAAGCCCCCATACACTATAGTCTGATTTTTAGGCCGGCAGCTATCTTGCTCGGCTCTCCCATATACAGGAGCACTCATTCTGCCAAGTGTTTCTGTGTTCTTTATTAGAGCCGCTGCTGGACATCTCCGACAGCAGCTTATCATTTAGAGGATAATAGGATCTACACTCCGTAATTGGACATGCTGGATCCTTATTCCCCTGACAATCAGAATTGAGAGCCCCTGTTCACATTGGGCTATCAGCAGAACCTGTCGATATTGGCGGGTTTAGACAACTTTAGGTTAATGTGTATGGAGGTCTTAACTACTATCTGAAGGCTCTGGGCTCTATCAGGGAATGTGCACACGTCTTGTAGATGTCTGTGAACCCCCGGAATTATTCAGACAGAAAACACTTTAGGACAGTCATCATTTTATCCTGAAGCAAATATTTATTTTTTTTGCTGTGGCTTTTTGGTTGTTTTTTCCAACATCTTTTAGCTACTGGATTTTACTTATTTTTTTAAATGAAGTAGTAAGCGGCATCCAAGCAGCAGGCGCCATATAATGGACCGGTCACAACTAGTAAGCGGCATCCAAGCAGCAGGCGCCATATAATGGACCGGTCACAACTAGTAAGCGGCATCCAAGCAGCAGCCGCCATATAATGGACCGGTCACAACTAGTAAGCGGCATCCAAGCAGAAGCCGCCATATAATGGCCGGTCACAACTAGTAAGCGGCATCCAAGCAGCAGGCGCCATATAATGGACCGGTCACAACTAGTAAGCGGCATCCAAGCAGCAGGCGCCATATAATGGCCGGTCACAACTAGTAAGCGGCATCCAAGCAGAAGCCGCCATATAATGGCCGGTCACAACTAGTAAGCGGCATCCAAGCAGCAGGCGCCATATAATGGCCGGTCACAACTAGTAAGCGGCATCCAAGCAGCAGGCGCCATATAATGGCCGGTCACAACTAGTAAGCGGCATCCAAGCAGCAGGCGCCATATAATGGCCGGTCACAACTAGTAAGCGGCATCCAAGCAGCAGGCGCCATATAATGGACCGGTCACTGTCAGCCGCTTCATGTCTGAGGAAACCTGACGCGCTTAAAAAAACTCCAAAGACTGAACATATGGACAGCAAGTCGTTTTACATTGCAGTGTATGAGTTCATTTCTTTAATATTTAGAGTTTGGGTTTTTTGGGCGGGTTATAGGGCGGATCTGTCTGGAAAAAAAAAAAAAAAAAAAGCTGTGTGCATATAACCGTAATCTGACTGATCAGAAGGGGGCGCCACCACTGACAGTGCCTAGGGCAGCAAAAACCCCAAATACGGCCCTGCTGCCGCCCCCGTTATTACCAACCTCCCGGGGTCCCCCGCTCCACCCATGGGGAGAGATACCATCCCGGCTGCACATAACATCTGCCCTGGAGAGAGACTGTGCAGCGACGGCTAATTCCTGGCCGCATACCGTGGGTGGCACTGCAAAGCATCCCCATTCCACATCCAGTACTGCCTCTGGGAGAGGAGTAGTCGCAGGAAGGGTCGGCGGCAGAGGAGGCCGAGACCCCAGTCACCGCTGCAACCGGTGACACGCTTCCCAGGGGCCCGTCACCCTCCTTCCATCCCCATCTGTATTGGACATTTGTCCGTTTGCTGTTTTTGTTTATCATGTAGACGACAAGGTCACGGAACCGGGTCAGGCCAGTCACAGCCACCCCAAGGAACCACTGGCCCGGTGACGAGTACCCTAAGGCCCCGTGGATGCTACACTAACATGCTACCCATGTCCGCTGTGACTGCTCTTCTGAATGCCGGGCACTTCCAGTCATGAAACAGTATGAAGCCGGGTGTACGCATCCTGGTTTCAGAGAGGTCAAGTGCACATGACCGGAAGAGCAGGGCATTCAGATCGGTGGATACAGTTACATGCCTCACCACTGATGATGCTGCATTGAATAGCATGTTTGCACGCCCCTGTGTGCTAGCACGAGTGGCTGCAAAGCCTTGCTAGGGAAAACTTACTATCTAATATGGAGTTGGCAAATGACAAATCAACCCCCAAATGAGGGTTTCTTCAAAGATTTCTCCTTTGGAGGGGGCAAGGATGAGATGGGATGAAAAAAGGAGTGAAGGAAGAATGGAAATGTGGAGGGGCATGGACACAACCCTATTGTAAAAGGGTTGTGGATACTGTAAAAAAAACAAAAAACACATTCCTAGGGGCAAAAATACCCAATTCTGCTAGAAATTCTTGCTTCATTCTTGGTCGGCATGAAAAATAATCATTTTTTTCAACTCTTTTGCTCAGAGGTTCTGGTCATCTGGATCCGCTTCATGTCTTGCTTGACTCTTGTTGGCTGAGATCCTGATTGCTGTCTTGGCTGCATGGTTCTCATCTACGTCCTGCGCTTTTATCGAGTTGTCTCATGGCCTTGTTAGTATCAGCACAATCTGTCTGCTCTAGTTTTATTCCTGACTTGTCTCACAATGTCACCTTAGCTGGAGTTCAACTTAATTGCTGGGACTGTTTCTGTGCAGAATTAGGTAGAAGATTCAATTCTGTCTTGGTTATTTCCATGGTATCATTTTAACAGCTTTCCCAATCCTATAGATGTAATGATGGACAGGTTTGATGTGGCTTCCTGAAACAATGCATAGTTTAATTATTAGTATTGATGCACAATCTTTCCATGATGCTCCTATTCTCTTCTTGCCTTTTTGACCCTCTTTTAGCAATTGTTGGCCATAACATGCAGGTGGCCACTAATCAAAACCTGCTGTCATTGTAAATGATCATGGAATAAAAGACACAGGATGGAAGTTATCATAGGAGAAATTTATGAAACGAGATTATGTCAAATTGTGCCTCATTTATCAAAGTGGTGCACAATTTGTAACACATTTGGTGCATCTTTTATACAAGCAACAGATCCTCCATTTAGAGCTGTTTTACCCTTTTTACTTTTCCCCTAATAAAGTGAGAAATTTAACTTTTTTGCAACTTTTTTTAAAAGCTGTGATTTCTAAAACTGGCTTAAAGGGAATCTGTCAGCAGGTTTTTGCTAGCTTTTCTGAGAGCAGCAGAATGTCGGTAAGGAAGTCCTGAATCCAACAATATATCACTTAGATTACAGGCTACAGCCGTTCTGACACAATCAGAGGTTTAAGGCTGGGGACACATGGGCATTATTGCGAGTCAATCACATGACACTCAGCTCCCACTCTGCTGGAGTGTAAGCTGAGTGTTATGCATCAGTCATGCCACTGTGATGCGATCCTGCGAAGAGAGGGAGGGACTAATCTCCCCACCTCCTCCATTGTACTACACTCGTATTACTCTGGTGTAATGCGAGTGCAATGTGCTGATTCTCTCACACCCATAGACTTGCATGGATGCAAGTGAAAACAAATCGAATTCCACCTACAGCATGCTGCAATTGTTTTCTCAGTCTGATTAGGGCTAAGAAAAAAAAATCACTCATGGGATCTACCCTATAGAGTAACATTGGTCCGGGTAGAATGGGATTTTTTTATCACATTCCACTTGCTCCATTATTCTTGCCGCGTGTGCTTAGCCTTAGATTTAGCCATGTAGCAGAGCTGAGAGAGCTGTCCCTGCCCATATCAGGCTCTCTATAGAGAGTGTACATTGACAGTGATGTGTCAATTACAAGAGGGGGTGTTCCGGACTGCCATGCAAGAGTGACACTGTAGTCAAAGCCATGAGAAGTCCTGCTGGTTTTAAAAACATAGCAAATAAGCAACAGATCAAACCTTAACAAGACTGACATCCCTGAATTCTATGTTTTAACCCTTGCAGCATGGTGTCTTCAGATTACATAGCAAAAACCTGCTGACAGATACCCTTAAAACCTTATTTGCATCACTAAAGGAATTGTCCACTACTGGTTGTCACTGTCTGAAATGGAAACTGTCAGTCAATTTATGCTGCCCAAACCATGGACAATATTAATTGGAGCCGGGATGCACAATTGCTGCCAAGAATATTAATCTCTGAAATGCTCCAGCATTTCAGAGAAAATAAAGTGTGAATATCCATCTGGAATCATAGCCAGAGACAACACTAGTCGAGTGCAGACCGCGGCCGGCTTTTCTAAGCACCGCTCCAGGTGATTGACAGGTTTCTCCCTAAGTATGCACATGGAAGGGAATGGTCAATCACCTGAAGCAGTAGAGGAAAAAGTTGGTCAGGGCCAGCACTGGACTTCAGGGTGCTTTACACGCTGCGACATCGCTAACGATATATCGTCGGGGTTATGGTGTTTGTGACGCACATCCAGCGTCGTTAGCAACATCGCAGCGTGTGACACCTATGAGCGACCTTAAACGATCGCAAAAGAATCAAAAATCGTTGGTCTGTGACACATCGTTCATTTACCAAAAATCGTTGTCTGGTCAGTAGCGAGGTTGTTTGTCGTTCCTGCGGCGTCACACATCGCTATGTGTGACACCGCAGGAATGACGAACATCTCCTTACCTGCGTCTACCGGCAATGAGGAAGGAAGGAGGTGGGCGGCATGTTCTGGCCTCTCATCTCCGCCCCTCCTCTGCTATTGGGCGGCCGCTTAGTGACGTCGCTATGACGCCGAACGCACCTCCCTCTTGAAGGATGGATTTTTCGGCGTTCACAGCAAAGTCGCTGCAAAGGTATGTGCGTGTGACGCTGCCATAGCGATAATGTTCGCTACGGCAGCGATCACCAAATGTCGCACGAACGACGGGGCCGGGTGCTATCGCGCACGACATCGCTAGCTATCGCTAGCGATGTCGTAGTGTGTAAAGCACCCTTTAGTCTCATCTCTCCCTATAGTTCAAGGCTGGTCCTTCAAACTACGGTATATTTTTTGAGCATTTCAGAAAAAAATATACCTATCTGCAGTCATACAGTCAGGTTCTGATTCGTGTTGACTGTGGTATGGGTGCCATGAATAAACTGACAGGTTTCCTTTAAATACTACTATTCCAGCCAATAAAAATGAAAAAAAAAAACATTTACTCACCTCCAGGACCAGCACTATTTCAGCTATGTCAGTGTGGCACCCCTGCGGCTTCAGGCACCACAGGGTACTGCACCTCTGGTGAAGTATTCATCTTGGATACGGAGGAGGTCATCACCAGAAAAACACCAACAACACACCAACCAAAAAATAACACGGGGGCTCTTTCACTGGGACTGGGCTAGGGTAGGTGCTGGGGTGGCCATCATGAGGTATGGGACCTCTTGCCCACTAGTTCAGGAACCCGGGAGGTGGGGCACCACCAGGGGAGTAAGGAGCCATCACACACATTAGTTAATCGGTTCCGGGCACAGCAAGCGCCAGGTCGCACTCAGGAGGAGAAAAGCAGAGACACAAACAGTTCGGGGCCCGTGGTCTGAAGCTGGAGGCTCGACCCGGGTTCTTAGGAAAGAAGGGGGATCCCAGAGTTCGCGGGGCGTGCGGAAGGTACCTGTGACCCGTTCCACGGCCCAGGAGCAGGGGGTGGAGGGAAATCGAAGGAAGGAGACACACAGAAGGAAACACCGCCCTCAACCTCCGAAGTATTCAGGATCAGCTGAAGCCAATCACAGCGTAGCTCAGTGCTCCAACAGCGGTGTTCTTCTAGTGAGTAAAGATCTTGAACTGCAGCCTCTGTGTCGTCCCGCTAGTGCCGCCGCTTCCAACATCGCGCCCCATCTGCAACTACAACCACCATCATCCTCCCATGGGGCCTAGCTCTACCTGTGGAGAGCTGCAACATCTGAGCTGCTTCTCAATCCACCCCAAAAGAGAGAAGTTCCGCAGCGGCGGCTAATAATTGGCCACACACCACAGGTGGCGTCAGAAACAACTACTCCCATGATCCTCATCCCCAAATTTATTGACACCGCCGGGGTCACGGAACTGGGCAAGCCCACCACGGCGACCTAGTTGAAGAACCGTGGCTCGGTGACAGGTAGCCCCAGACCCCGGGGGCACGTCATCAGCGCAGTGTCTCCTTGCGCTCACGTGACATTGTTATGTTACTGAGTACTAACTGCAGCATTCAGTTGACATAACAATGTCAGGAGACACAGTGCTCACATCACTGGGACAACACCGGCCTGGAAGGTGAGTATAAGGGTTTTTTTTTATTCTGTATAGGGGCACTGCAGCATTTTTAGAAAGGTTTGTCTAGTAATGGATAACCCCTTTAATGCATGCTCACTTTACACCCCATTTTAAAAATGTGACTATAGCAAAAAGTTGGAAAATTTTGTGTAAATAAAACATGACAATATTTGTACAATTTTTAAGATAAAACAACATTGAAAATGCCTGGATTACTTCCAGTAAAAGCTAATCTAGTACACCGATCTGGATCAGTTTATTTAATCAAAACATCCGATACAATTATCCCAGTAAGCATTCCGCAATGTGTTTCAAACACGCAGTTCATTTTTAATTCAATGGCATTTACTGATTATGTGTTCAAGTCTCTAGCGCTTGCCAACATAGTAAGTAGAGATGAGCGAACCGGTCGCGGTTCGGCTCGAGGTCGGCTCGCCGAACGGGGGTCCCGTTCGAGTTCGGTTCGTCGAACGTTCGACGAACCGAACTCGAGCCAATAGGCTATAATGGGAGGCAATCACAAACACATAAAAATGCATGATAAATGTACACAAACAGTTAATAAACATTGCCATAACACTTACCGGTCCTCGCGATCCCTTCTGCACTCTGTCTCCTGCCGCTATTCCATCCGATGATCGCTGAATCCTCCCGTGACCGGCACTGCCAGCAGAGATGCAGGACCTGTCATGACGTCAAAATAGCCATGTGACCAGTCACGTGGCTATTATCTCATTGGCTACAGACTGGTCACATGACTATAACGCGTCATGTAGGACCTGCGAGTGCATCTCTCCGGTACACGGTGCACATATGTGTATCGCCGTGTACCGGCGACATGCTCTAGCACACGGTCGACTCCCCGTTCCGTTAGGGACCGGCTGACACAGCCGGTCATTAACGGAGATCACCGTTGCCATAGCAATGCAGTTAGCGGTGACGCCACCGCTTACCGCAGCTCCGAGAGCACCGTTGCTATGGTAACGCGTCTGTCAGCGTTACCGCTGTTACCGCTGACAGCCAGCACTGATCACTCACGGAGTGAAGGCTGCACGCTGCTTCCCGATTGTAGTGAGGATTGTACTGAGGATGAGGTTCCCCAGCCCCAAGTGATGGGCTGGTGAACCTCATCCTCACTACAATCGTCACTACTACTACACTAGTGAGGATTGTACTGAGGATGAGGTTCCCCAGCCCCAAGTGATGGGCTGGTGAACCTCATCCTCACTACAATCGTCACTACTATTACACTAGAGAGAAAGAAGACAGAAGAGCAGGATCGTGGAGGGCTGACAGGGGGTAATAAAGATGGAGTCTCTAATGTGTCTGTGTATTTATTTCTATTAAAGTATTTTTTCTCTGTGTGGTGTCTTTTTTTTAACCCTTTATTGGAGATTCTTAATGGCCGGGTCAAACGTGCCTGACATTAAGAATCTCTGGCTTAATACTGGCTAGTAAAACAAAGCCAGTATTAACTCATGATTACCCAACAAGCCACCCGGCTCCAGGGCTGTTGGAAGAGTTGGATACAGCGCCAGGTGATGGCGCTTCTATGAGAGCGCCATTTTCTGGGACGGCTGCGGACTGAAATCCGCAGCAGAGGAGCCCAGAAACCTCGGGCTAACCTGTGCTGCGGATTCCAATCCCCAGCTGCCTAGTTGCACCCGGCTGGACACAAAAATGGGGCGAAGCCCACGTCATTTGTTTTTTAATTATTTCATGAAATAAGTGAAATAATTAAAAAAAATGGGCTTCCCTATATTTTTGGTTCCCAGCCGGGTACAAATAGGCAACTGGGGGTTGGAGGCAGCCCGTGGCTGCCTGCTGTACCTGGCTAGCATACGAAAATATGGCAAAGCCCACGTCATTTTTTTGGTGGGCAAAAAACTTCTGCATACAGTCCTGGATGGAGTATGCTGAGCCTTATAGTTCTGCAGCTGCTGTCTGCTCTTCTCCATACAGACAGACAGCAGCTGCAGAACTACAAGGCTCAGCATACTCCATCCAGGACTGTATGCAGATGTTTTTTGCCCCCTGAAAAAATTATGTGGGCTTCGCCATATTTTTGTATGCTAGCCAGGTACAGCAGGCAGGTACGGCTGCCCCCAACCCCCAGTTGCCTATTTGTACCCGGCTGGGAACCAAAAATAAAGGGAAGCCCTTTTGTTTATTATTTCATGAATTTCATGAAATAATTAGAAAACAAATGACGTAGGCTTCGCCCCATTTTTGTGTCCAGCCAGGTACAACTAGGCAGCTGGGGATTGGAATCCGCAGCACAGGTTGGCCTGAGCTTTCTGGGCCCCACTGCTGCGAATTGCAGTCTGCAGCCGCCTCAGAAAATGGCACTTTCATAGAAGCGCCATCTTCTGGCGCAGTATCCAACTCTTCCAGCACCTGCCTGCTATACCTGGCTAGCATACAAAAATATGGCGAAGCTCACGTTCATTTTTTGTAGTTTTTTGGCAAAAAAAATAAAAAATGCTTCCCTGGATTTTCCATTGCCAGTGAAGGTAACACCAAGCAGTGGGGGTTAGCAGCCAGTAGCTGCTTGGATTACCCTTAGCTAGCAATACAAAAAATGCAGCGGGAGCCCATATATATTTTTTTTAATTATTTATTTAAATAACTAAAAATAAAATGGGCTTCCCTGTATTTTGATTGCTGGACATCACAGTGCTGTAAAAATAAATCTTTAAAAAAATGACGTAGCGCTCCGCGGTATTTTTGATTTTCAGCAGATAAAGCAGACAGCTATGGGTTGCCACCCCCATCTGCCTGCCGTTACCTTGGTTGGCAATCAAAATACAGGGAAGCCCATTAATTTTTTCTATTTAAAAAATAGTTAAAAAAAAAATGACGTTGGGTCCCCCCATTTTTGATAGCCAGCTAGGGTAAAGCAGACGGCTGTAGCCTGAAAACCACAGCTGGCAGCTTTACCGTGGTTGGGGATCCAATGTGGAGGTCCCCTCAGGCTCTTTTTTATAATTATTTTATAAATATTAATAATTACACAATAAAAGTAGGGTCCCCCCCAAATTGGATCACCAGCCAAGGTAAAGCGGACAGCTGTGGTCTGGTATTCTCAGGGTGGGAAGGTCCATAGTTATTGGGCCTTCACAGCCTAAAAATAGCAGGCCGCAGGCACCCCAGACGTGGCGCATCCACTAGATGCGCCAATCCTGGCGCTTCACCCCAGCTCATCCCGTGCCCTGGTGCAGTGGCAAACGGGGTAATAAATCGGGTTGATACTAGCTGTATAGTCACCTGAGATCAAGCCCAGCAGTTTGTGATGTCATGGCGTCTATTAGATACCCAACATCATAAACTGTCAGTACTAACAAAAAAAAAAAAAAAATCGACAAAAGAAATTTATTTGAAAAAACAGTCCCCAAAACATTTCCTCTTTCACCAATTTATTGTAAGAAAAACAATAAAGGGGTCCCACGACGACTCTGGACCGTCTAGAATATCGGGGGGGGGGACACTCAGGGAACGTATCCCCCATTTTCTAGGAGTGCGGACCCTTCATGTGAGGAGTGTGGGTGCAATGAATCTGCACTCACTCTCCCCGGGTCCACAGCAGCAGAGTCCATGTCGTAATGGTTGCTACCAAAGCTGCAATGCCCTGCTCATGAGGTAAGGGCATGCCTAATCAGGAGAACTACTGTAGAGGAAGCTCTGCTCACTGGTATATAAGTGCTCAGAGGTAATAATAGATAAAATTAGTGAGTAACCTCGGCACTCTAAATCTCCCAGACTAAGTCAGTAAGTCACAACGGATAGTAATGCAAAATCACTCTTTATTGGTCCGTATTAAGAAAAAAAAATTTTCATAAGCATATATGTTTTTGTCCAAAACAAGTTACAAATGACGTTTCGGCCTGAGCCTTCGTCAGATTGGACTTATCTGCTTGTAATCATGAAAAATGACAATAATCAGTATCACATAAGAGTGAGAGAACAATAACATAAACTCGAACAATGTAGAGGTACAATTGGGATGCAGCAAAAAAATTGCAACACAGCAAGAAATGAAACACATGATACAAATGTCATAATACAGTACAAGGACAATATAGTAATGACAAATATGGGGTCAGAGTAGGCTTAGACAGCTCTGGTACGAAAGAGATGTCAATCATAAAGTAACATGTGCAGTAGGTGTAGAGCTACAGTATGCATGGCAGAGCTAATGGGTAGACTGACCATAGAAAAAGAACGGAGAAAAAGTGGAGAAAAAGTGGAGAAAAAGTGGAGAAAAAGTGGAGAAAAAGAAGAGAAAAAAATGGAGAAAAAGTGGAGAAAAAGTGGAGAAAAAGTGGAGAACAAATGGAGAAAAAAATGTAGAAAAAGTGGAGAAAAAGTGGAGAAAAAAATGGAGAAAAAGTGGAGAAAAAGTGGATAAAAAGTGGAGAAAAAAATGTAGAAAAAGTGGAGAAAAAGTGGAGAAAAAGTGGAGAAAAAGTGGAGAAAAAATGGAGAAAAAAATGTAGAAAAAGTGGAGAAAAAGTGGAGAAAAAGTGGAGAAAAAGTGGAGAAAAAAATGGAGAAAAAGTGGAGAAAAAGTGGAGTAAAAATGGAGACAAAAGTGGTGAAAAAGTGGAGTAAAAATGGAGAAAAAGTGGAGAAAAAGTGGAGAAAAATGGAGAAAAAGTGGAGAAAAAGTGGAGAAAAAGTGGAGAAAAAAATGGAGAAAAAGTGGAGAAAAAGTGGAGAAAAAGTGGAGAAAAAGTGGAGGAAAAAGTGGAGAAAAAGTGGAGAAAAAGTGGAGAAAAAGTGGAGAAAAAGTGGAGAAAAAAATGGAGAAAAAGTGGAGAAAAAGTGGAGAAAAAGTGGAGAAAAAAATGGATAAAAAGTGGAGAAAAAGTGAAGAAAAAGTTGAGAAAAAATGGAGAAAAAATGTAGAAAAAAATGGAGAAAAAAATGTAGAAAAAGTGGAGAAAAAGTGGAGAAAAAGTGGAGAAAAAGTGGAGAAAAAAGTGGAGAAAAAAGTGGAGAAAAAGTGGAGAAAAAGTGGAGAAAAAGTGGAGAAAAAGTGGAGAAAAAGTGGAGAAAAAGTAGAGAAAAAGTGGAGTAAAAATGGAGAAAAAAATGGAGAAAAAGTGGAGAAAAAGTGGAGAAAAAGTGGAGAAAAAATGGATAAAAAGTGGAGAAAAAGTGAAGAAAAAGTGGAGAAAAAATGGAGAAAAAATGTAGAAAAAAATGGAGAAAAAAATGTAGAAAAAGTGGAGAAAAAGTGGAGAAAAAGTGGAGAAAAAGTGGAGAAAAAAGTGGAGAAAAAAGTGGAGAAAAAGTGGAGAAAAAGGGGAGAAAAAGTGGAGAAAAAATGGAGAAAAAGTGGAGAAAAAGTGGAGAAAAAGTGGAGAAAAAGTAGAGAAAAAGTGGAGTAAAAATGGAGAAAAAAATGGAGAAAAAGTGGAGAAAAAGTGGAGAAAAAGTGGAGAAAAAGTGGAGTAAAAATGGAGAAAAAGTGGAGAAAAATGTAGAAAAAGTGGAGAAAAAGTGGAGAAAAAAATGGAGAAAAAGTGGAGAAAAAGTGGAGAAAAAATGTAGAAAAAGTGGAGAAAAAGTGGAGAAAAAGTGGAGAAAAAGTGGAGTAAAAATGGAGAAAAAGTGGAGAAAAAATGGAGAAAAAAATGTAGAAAAAGTGGAGAAAAAGTGGAGAAAAGTGGAGAAAAAAATGGAGAAAAAGTGGAGAAAAAGTGGAGGAAAAAAATGGAGAAAAAGTGGAGAAAAAGTGGAGAAAAAATGGAGAAAAAGTGGAGAAAAAGTGGAGAAAAAAATGGAGAAAAAGTGGAGGAAAAAGTGGAGTAAAAATGGAGAAAAAGTGGAGAAAAAATGGAGAAAAAAATGTAGAAAAAGTGGAGAAAAAGTGGAGAAAAAGTGGAGAAAAAGTGGAGAAAAAAATGGAGAAAAAGTGGAGAAAAAGTGGAGAAAAAATGGAGAAAAAATGTAGAAAAAAATGGAGAAAAAAATGTAGAAAAAGTGGAGAAAAAGTGGAGAAAAAGTGGAGAAAAAAGTGGAGAAAAAGTGGAGAAAAAGTGGAGAAAAAGTGGAGAAAAAATGGAGAAAAAGTGGAGAAAAAGTGGAGAAAAAGTGGAGAAAAAGTAGAGAAAAAGTGGAGTAAAAATGGAGAAAAAAATGGAGAAAAAGTGGAGAAAAAGTGGAGAAAAAGTGGAGAAAAAATGGAGAAAAAGTGGAGAAAAAGTGGAGAAAAAATGGAGAAAAAGTGGAGAAAAAGTGGAGAAAAAAATGGAGAAAAAGTGGAGAAAAAGAGGAGAAAAAGTGGAGAAAAAAATGTAGAAAAAGTGGAGAAAAAGTGGAGAAAAAGTGGAGTAAAAATGGAGAAAAAATGGAGAAAAAATGGAGAAAAAAATGTAGAAAAAGTGGAGAAAAAGTGGAGAAAAAGTGGAGAAAAAAATGGAGAAAAAGTGGAGAAAAAAATGGAGAAAAAGTGGAGAAAAAGTGGAGAAAAAGTGGAGAAAAAGTGGAGAAAAAATGGAGAAAAAGTGGAGAAAAAGTGGAGAAAAAAATGTAGAAAAAGTGGAGAAAAAGTGGAGAAAAAGTGGAGAAAAAGTGGAGTAAAAATGGAGAAAAAATGGAGAAAAAATGGAGAAAAAAATGTAGAAAAAGTGGAGAAAAAGTGGAGAAAAAGTGGAGAAAAAAATGGAGAAAAAGTGGAGAAAAAAATGGAGAAAAAGTGGAAAAAAAGTGGAGAAAAAGTGGAGAAAAAGTGGAGAAAAAATGGAGAAAAAGTGGAGAAAAAGTGGAGAAAAAGTGGAGAAAAAAATGGAGAAAAAGTGGAGAAAAAGTGGAGTAAAAATGGAGAAAAAGTGGAGAAAAAATGTAGAAAAAAATGTAGAAAAAGTGGAGAAAAAGTGGAGAAAAAGTGGAGAAAAAATGGAGAAAAAATGGAGAAAAAGTGGAGAAAAAGTGGAGAAAAAGTGGAGAAAAAAATGGAGAAAAAGTGGAGAAAAAGTGGAGAAAAAGTGGAGAAAAAATGGAGAAAAAGTGAAGAAAAAGTGGAGAAAAAATGGAGAAAAAATGTAGAAAAAATGGAGAAAAAAATGTAGAAAAAGTGGAGAAAAAGTGGAGAAAAAGTGGAGAAAAAAATGGAGAAAAAGTGGAGAAAAAGTGGAGAAAAAGTGGAGAAAAAGTGGAGCACCCTTTGGTGCCTTTCATGTGGCACTAAGGGGTGCTTAGCTTTGTATTTAGCCAAAAAAATGAAAAAAAAAATGACGTAGGGTTCCCCCTAGTTTTGTAGCCAGCTAGGGTAAAGCAGACGGCTGCAGCCTGCAGACCACAGCTGGCAACCTCACCTTGGCTGGTAATCCAAAACTGAGGGCACCCCACGCTATTTTAAATTAAATAAATAATTAAAAAAAAAAAAACACGTAGGGGTCCCCCAAAATTGGATCACCAGCCAAGGTAAAGCAGACAGCTGGGGCCTGATATTCTCAGACTAGGGAGGTCCATGGTTATTGGACTCTCCCCAGCCTAAAAATAGCAGGCCGCAGCCGCCCCAGAAGTGGCGCATCCATTAGATGCGCCAATCCTGGTGCTTCGCCCCAGCTCATCCCGCGCCCTGGTGCAGTGGCAAACGGGGTAATATATGGGGTTAATACCAGATGTGTAATGTCACCTGGCATCAAGCCCTGGGGTTGGTGAGGTCAGGCGTCTATCAGATACCCGACATCACCAACCCAGTCAGTAATAAAAAAAATAGACGACAAACACATTTTTATTTGAAAAAACACTCCCCAATACATTCCCTCTTTAACCAATTTATTAGAATGAAAAACAAATCCAGGTCTGCTGTAATCCAAGGGGTTGCCATGACGATCCACACTGTCCCAGTCAATGAAGAGCAGGATGTTCCCCATTGGCTGGGAGAGCAATGCAGTGACCTGAGCTAACATCAATGGGTCAGCCCAGGTCACTGCAGGGCATGACAAGTGCTGCTGTCAGCGAGGTACATTACCTGCGCTGATCTCCAGCACACTGACAGCACCTGTCACTGAGTTCAATGACCGGCGTCTTCACACCAAGTATCGCGAGAGGCCCGTGACGTCACCGCTAGTCAGTCTCGGGTCGGAAGCGAGAGGTGATGTGACAAGCGGCGGCCATGGAGGACAGTGACAGCGCTGAGGTCGGGATGGCGGGACTTCATCACCGCAGGTAAGCCGAGCGGGACCATGTGTGTGTGTGTGTGTGTGTGTATGTGAGTGTGTGTGTGTGTGTGTGTGTGTATGTGTACATGCCGCGGGCAGGAGGGGGCGGAGTGAGCTGAGCGGGGAAGTGTGGGCTTCCTGCACGTAACTAGGATAAACATCGGGTTACTAACCAAAGCGCTTTGCTTGGATACCCGATGTTTATCTCGGTTACCAGCTTCTGGCAGGCTGCCAGCGATGGCTCCTGCACACTGTAGCTGTATAAACCCCTGCTTTTTGCTGCTAGAACCGTTCTCGAACGTATCTAGAACTATCGAGCTTTTGCAAAAAGCTCGAGTTCTAGTTCGATCTCGAACAACCCCCAAAATCACTCGAGCCTAGAACTGGAGAACCACGAACCGCGAACCGCGCTCAACTCTAATAGTAAGTAAATATTGGATTCTCTGCTTTTTGAGTCTCACAATAATGGTCCAACCCAAGGCATCCCCCTGCTGAGATCCTAGCAGTCAATTGTAATCTGGAGGATCTCATCCACTGTTTCGCGGTGTGTACTGACCGACCAGGGCTTCCTAAACTGGCCCTCAGGCTCGAGACCCTGTGCTGTAACTTATCTCGGAGGTAAGTTTGATGGTAGCCAGGTCCCCAGTGTGACCATGACTCCTGTCTGAGCCATGATCTTATGCTCCCACTCTCGGAGAGGGCAGGAAACCCAGTAACCAAACCCCACAGAAAAGACACAGACAAGGGAGAATGAAACCTCATACACACTGCACTCAAACACAAAGGAGAGACTATATGTGTACAGGTGAATAAAGAAAAGGGTAGGAAATAAACTCACAATAGGGGAATGTTCACACCATGCAGAAAAGCAATTGTAGTTGACTATGAACTGGACAACCACCGAGACCGGGGTCGCTGGAGCTACGCTGAAGCTATCTTCGGTGATCTCCTACTACACTCCCCAGCCTTAAATTGGGAGAGACCAGCCATAGAGGGTAATCAATAACCCGGCTCTCAGAAGAGTTGCACACACAGCTCCGAAAGGATTAGCTCCTGCATGACTGGTAGCAGTAAAACAACTCAGCCGACGCCCAGCTGAGCTGAGCACTTAAGAGAGACCAGGTTGCTTGTCAGACTTTGCAATGTGAACGGAGTCCGACGCAGTATTAGTAATCCACGTGTGTGGATTCGGACATGGCATGACAGCCACAATGTTTAATGTTCTCTACAGCACACCCACAGGCATAATTTAGTATTACAGTTTCCATCCTCCAAACACTGTGCTCCGAGTGAGAGATGTAGCTAATCTCTATTCTGCTGTGCAAGTCAATACCCTGAAGGGGTATCCATTTAACTTAAAAGTTAAAAGTTAAAATGAGCATTCCATACTAGACAACCCCTTTAAAGCTAGTGACCGGTACTTGTGGATCCTGAATCTTTGACGTGGAATTAAGTAGGTAAAAAAATAGTTTAAATGTTTGGTTTTTGATCATCTGGTCGGGACACTATACATGCTTCAAAATTTAGATTAAAGGGGTTGTCCTGATCCAAGTTCCAACATGTTATCGATATGGTCATGAATATCAGAATGGTGAGGGTCCAACAATCGGCACCACCACAACTATGCTTCGTCGGTGGCTGGTTGTAAATCATATGGAGCAGGAACAGCTCAGGTCATATGCTGTTAGTGGCGGTTAAGGACAGGTCATCTGTTAGTCCTGGAAAACCACTTTCCTAATTTCTCAAGTTTATAGAATGTCTAAATATGTTATCCCATCAAAGAGAAAGAAAGCTCCCATTACAGATTGTGGTTGTGGTTTTCATCGGTCCTACATTGTTAGCAAAGCGGAAAGATCACGATGATAGGATGGGGCACCAGGAGCTTCTGTTGAGGATCGTTATGATTGTGCTAGTGTCAGGCAATTCCTGAAAAGAGCCTAATTTTTATCTTTACTATGATCTTCAACCATCATTTTAAGGGACAGCAACATGTAAATATGAAGTTGAGTCATCAACTCCACCACTTATGACCACTACTTTGGAAAATGTGAACGATTCCCCTATAGGTTGCATTATACTTTTCATACTAATATGTTCAATTAGCCATCTTCCTGTGGTCTCATTTCTTGAGGTATGATTCAATGAGTCTTGTTAGTCATTTACAAGCTCATTTGTCAACTAATGAACTATTTTTCATGAAAGTTTAATTTAAACCTCTTCAGACCATTTAGTGCCACCCGTGTCTAAGTAATGAATGATATTCACATGTGCGTCTTGTGAAAGTAAGTAATTATCCTGTTCTTCCTGCTATTAAACATTGTGTTAGTCTGTGACAAGTGAAAGAATCCATTTAAAATGCCACCAGGACATAAAATATAATTATGGAGCTACATTATTTTCTAGAAAATGTCACAGAAGAAGTGTTTACACAATGTTATACATTTATTTGCTGGGTTCTTCATGGTTACCAAGAAACCAGAGCTCGTCGATCGTACACATTTTAACTTCATACATAAATGTATATTTATGTATATTATCTATAATATACAGTGCCTACAAGTAGTATTCAACCCCCTGCAGATTTAGCAGGTTTACACATTCGGAATTACCTTGGCATTGTGACATTTGGACTGTAGATCAGCCTGGAAGTGTGAAATGCACTGCAGCAAAAAAAGAATGTTATTTCTTTTTTTTTTTTTTAAATTGGGAAAAGTTTATTCAGAGGGTCATTTATTATTCAACCCCCCAATCCACCAGAATTCTGTCTGGTTCCCCTAAAGTATTAAGAAGTATTTCAGGCACAAAGAACAATGAGCTTCACATGTTTGGATTAATTATCTCTTTTTCCAGCCTTTTCTGACTAATTAAGACCCTCCCCAAACTTGTGAACAGCACTCATACTTGGTCAACATGGGAAAGACAAAGGAGCATTCCAAGGCCATCAGAGACAAGATCGTGGAGGGTCACAAGGCTGGCAAGGGGTACAAAACCCTTTCCAAGGAGTTGGGCCTACCTCTCTCCACTGTTGGGAGCATCATCCGGAAGTGGAAGGCTTATGGAACTACTGTTAGCCTTCCACGGCCTGGACAGCCTTTGAAAGTTTCCACCTGTGCCGAGGCCAGGCTTGTCCAAAGAGTCAAGGCTAACCCAAGGACAACAAGGAAGGAGCTCCGGGAAGATCTCATGGCAGTGGGGACATTGGTTTCAGTCAATACCATAAGTAACGTACTCCACCGCAATGGTCTCCGTTACTGACGAGCCCGTAAGGTACCTTTACTTTCAAAGTGTCATGTCAAGGCTCGTCTACAGTTTGCTCATGATCACTTGGAGGACTCTGAGACAAACTGGTTCAAAGTTCTCTGGTCTGATGAGACCAAGATCGAGATCTTTGGTGCCAACCACACACGTGACGTTTGGAGACTGGATGGCACTGCATACGACCCCAAGAATACCATCCCTACAGTTAAGCATGGTGGTGGCAGCATCATGCTGTGGGGATGTTTCTCAGCCAAGGGGCCTGGCCATCTGGTCCGCATCCATGGGAAGATGGATAGCACGGCCTACCTGGAGATTTTGGCCAAGAACCTCCGCTCCTCCATCAAGAATTTTAAGATGGGTCGTCATTTCATCTTCCAACAAGACAACGACCCAAAGCACACAGCCAAGAAAACCAAGGCCTAGTTCAAAAAGGGAAAAAAGGGAGGGAAAAAATCAAGGTGTTGCAGTGGCCTAGTCAGTCTCCTGACCTTAACCCAATTGAAAACTTGTGGAAGGAGCTCAAGATTAAAGTCCACATGAGACACCCAAAGAACCTAGATAACTTGGAGAAGAGCTGCATGGAGGAGTGGGCCAAGATAACTCCAGAGACCTGTGCCGGCCTGATCAAGTCTTATAAAAGACGATTATTAGCTGTAATTGCAAACAAGGGTTATTCCACAAAATATTAAACCTAGGGGTTGAATAATAATTGACCCACACTTTTATGTTGAAAATTTATTAAAATTTAACTGAGCAACATAACTTGTTGGTTTGTAAGATTTATGCATCTGTTAATAAATCCTGCTCTTGTTTGAAATTTGCAGGCTCTAACTTATTTGCATCTTATCAAACCTGCTAAATCTGCAGGGGGTTGAATACTACTTGTAGGCACTGTATATATATGTATATATACTGTATATACTCTACATATATACACAATAAAGAGCAAAAGGGTAACAATGTTTTGAACGTTAGACTTTCAGGCTCCATATCTCATCATCCGCTACAGCTTTGAGCGTGATACTACCTTCATTTTATAGACAGTCATCTTGGCTATCTCATACATACATTTTACTTGCAATTATTTAGCATATGATTAGTTATGCAGATTCTTGTGATGTCACTGCATTTAATTTTTATTATTTTGTTAGTATTATGTAAATCCACCTTTGGCTTTCAACCCTGCCTGAATCCTTCTGGTGCGGTGGCAAATGGAGTAATAAATGGGGTTGATGCCAGCTGGTATCAAGCCTTGGTATTAGCAATGGGTGGGTGTCTAGCAGACACCTCCATTACTAAGGCCCCTTTCACATTGCGTTTTTCCCTACGTCCACAGGTCCTGTCGGGGCATCCGTCCGGACCGCCCCTCCCCCACTCTGCAAAGCCTGCTCCGGACGCATGCGCCCGACAGGGCCATTCACTGCTATGGAGCGCACTGCATTAGCGTGTGCTCTGTTTTGTGGCATTTTCTGCACATATACGTTTCTGCAGACGGACACCCGAACGTAGGTGGTCTACGTTCGGGTGTCCATCTGCAGAAACGTATATGTGCAGAAAATGGCACAAGACAGAGCACACGCTAACGCAGTGCGCTCCATAGCAGTGAATGGCCCTGTCGGGCGCATGCGTCCGGAGCACGCTTTGCAGAGTGGGGGAGGGGCGGTCTGGACGGATGCCCCGACTGGACCTGTGGACGTAGAGAAAAACGCAATGTGAAAGGAGCCTAATCCAGTAGTTGAAAAAAGAAAACTAAATTTTATTTGGAGTGAACATAGACTAAAAAATTCTGGCATCACTTGGACATTTCACATGAATGTGTGAATTTGGCCTAAGGGAGGTTGTTTTATAAACAGCAGAATTAGTCCAAGTCATACAGTACAGAAACAGAATAATGTTTCCATCCAGTGACTTATCGCTGACGTCTCGTCTAATTAGAAACTTTTTCTGTTGATTCTTTTCCATCTGGTCGGATCTTCATGTTGACATTTATCAGTCACGGCTCATCTTGTCACTGATCACCTCAACCCTGAAAATAACAAGGTCACATATTGTATATACTGCATATATTTGTCTCCTGAGTAAAAAATTCCCCCCCACTGTGCCCCCCCCCCGAATGCAACTATGTACCCCACCATTAATATACAATTAGCCACTTACTATTCAAAATATAAATGGATAAACTAGCACTATGCCCTATAATTTCCACTGCTAAATAAATATAAATGAATCAGTCACTGTGACGCTTGCCCCTAATTAATTTTTAAGGCTATGTTCACACATTGCATTTTGGTTGTGCTTTTTATGCATGGATTTGTTGCGGAAAACATGCCATGTTTCCAGTACACATTGTCTAATTTTTTTCCTTGCAGATTTGTAGCAGATTCACATCTGCAGGTTGTCAGGTCTTGCACTGTTTTTGTAGCGAATTTCACCCATACTAATAAGTGGGGAAAAATATGCAACAAAATCAAGACAAAAACACTTATTTCCCATAGCGTTTTTTCTGCCAATACATCAGAATTTTCTGCTGCAAATTCTGAATGGGCGCACATCGTCTTAATCCCTGTCTTGTATCTCCCTACATAGACAAATTCAATATACAGTCATATGAAAAAGTTTGGGCACCCCTATTAATGTTAACCTTTTTTCTTTATAACAATTTGGGTTTTTGCAGCAGCTATTTCAGTTTCATATATCTAATAACTGATGGACTGAGTAATATTTCTGGATTGAAATGAGGTTTATTGTACTAACAGAAAATGTGCAATCCGCATTTAAACAAAATTTGACCGGTGCAAAAGTATGGGCACCTCAACATAAAAGTGACATTAATATTTTGTAGATCCTCCTTTTGCAAAAATAACAGCCTCTAGTCGCTTCCTGCAGCTTTTAATGAGTTCCTGGATCCTGGATGAAGGTATATTTGACCATTCCTGTTTACAAAACAATTCCAGTTCAGATAAGTTTGATGGTCGCCGAGCATGGACAGCACGCTTCAAATCATCCCACAGATGTTCAATGATATTCAGGTCTGGGGACTGGGATGGCCATTCCAGAACAATGTAATTGTTCCTCTGCATGAATGCCTGAGTAGATTTGGAGCGGTGTTTTGGATCATTGTCTTGCTGAAATATCCATCCCCTGCGTAACTTCAACTTCGTCACTGATTCTTGCACATTATTGTCAAGAATCTGCTGATACTGAATTGAATCCATGCGACCCTCAACTTTAACAAGATTCCCGGTGCCGGCATTGGCCACACAGCCCCAAAGCATGATGGGAACTCCACCAAATTTTACTGTGGGTAGCAAGTGCTTTTCTTGGAATGCCGTGTTTTTTGCCTCCATGCATAACGCCTTTTTGTATGACCAAACAACTCAATCTTTGTTTCATCAGTCCACAGGACCTTCTTCCAAAATGTAGTTGGCTTGTCCAAATGTGCTTTTGCATACCTCGGGTGACTCTGTTTGTGGCGTGTTTGCAGAAACGGCTTCTTTCGCATCACTCTCCCATACAGCTTCTCCTTGTGCAACGTGCGCTGTATTGTTAACCGATGCACATTGACACCATCTGCAGCAAGATGAAGCTGCAGGTCTTTGGAGGTGGTCTGTGGATTGTCCTTGACTGTTCTCACCATTCTTCTTCTCTGCCTTTCTGATATTTTTCTTGGCCTGCCACTTCTGGGTTTAACAAGAACTGTACCTGTGTTCTTCCATTTCCTTACTATGTTCCTCACAGTGGAAACTGACAGTTTAAATCTCTGAGACAATTTTTTGTATCCTTCCCCTGAACAACTATGTTGAATAATCTTTGTTTTCAGATCATTTGAGAATTGTTTTGAGGAGCCCATGATGCCACTCTTCATAGGAGATTCAAATAGGAGAACAACTTGCAAGTGGCCACCTTAAATACCTTTTCTCATGATTGGATACACCTGCCTATGAAGTTCAAAGCTCAATGAGGTTACAAAACCAATTTAGTGCTTTAGTAAGTCAGTAAAAAGTAGTTAGGAGTGTTCAAATCAAGAAATTGATAAGGGTGCCCATACTTTTGCACCGGTCAAATTTTGTTTAAATGCGGATTGCACATTTTCTGTTAGTACAATAAACCTCATTTCAATCCAGAAATATTACTCAGTCCATCAGTTATTAGATATATGAAACTGAAATAGCTGTTGCAAAAACCAAAATTGTTATAAAGAAAAAAGGTTAACATTAATAGGGGTGCCCAAACTTTTTCATATGACTGTAAGACCCTGATTGCGTCATTATGAATTAGGAGGTCTGAGAAGATGTTATCAGGGTCTTATAATGAATTGGCGGTGTGGGAGAGGATGTTATCACAAACTTAGCAAAATTAGGACTTGGGCCCCCACCTGCATGTTGGTCAGCCATTTTTTACGCAAAGATGTATTAAGTGTAAGGGCTACTGTGAAATCTGATGGGTAGAAGCCCCTACGGTACTGTCATACAAAGCTTTGCACAAACTGCGCCGACTGTCATGGTGGTATTGGGCTCTGTTCAGATTGCAGATTCTAACACTTCGCTTGATGGTTTCTCTACTGTTTGAGATCAATACAAGGAGACTCAGGTGTCAACCTGCTGTGTGCTGATTCATAGGCAGGTAAGCAAGTTTTTCTGCTAGTCTGCTTGCTCCTTTGATCACATGTTGTGGGGAGGCCTATCACATCTGCTCCCCTCCTATTTATACTGGTTGAATTCTTCCACCCATGCCAGCTATAGTTTGTCTTTCGTGGTCTGGGAGGTGTGGTGTCCCAGACTTTCTGGTGAAAGTTGTGCCTATTGCTTGGTGCTGTTGTGGAGTTTACCCCTGTTGGTTTTCCGCCTGAATCTCTGTTCAGGAGCAGTGCCAGGAAGGAGACTCAGCCATCTCCACCATCAGCAGAATCCCTGAGTTTAGGGATAGCATAGGGCCCCCTAGCTTGAGGGACATGTTAGGAGCCCCAGCTTCCCGCTATTCCATATTCATCGTGACAGGAAGAACTACCAAGCCCAGGAGAAGCAACCCTGCTTCCCTGGGATGGAGTGGTGTTGGAGATCAAGGAGGCCAGCCAGTATCTTCGCTGTGGTCGCTATTGGCACTCCAGCAAAATCTGTACAGTATCATGGAACATAATGTTCTGCGTGGTCCCAGAAGTGCCCAATTGCCAGCCACCACCAGTTAGGGATCACAAGAACGATCAGAAGTCTGGATACGATCAAGAGTTATTGGGAAGAGAGCTGAGGTACTTATCCAATAAAGCTGAGGTGCCATGGATGCCAAGGTCCGGGCTAAGAGGAGATGTTTTAGTGCATATATAGTGCTATAACCAGCGAGAGTGAGGAGAGCTGCTACACATCACCAGCAAAGAGCTGGGATCATCACATGAGGGGCTGTCAAATCTGTGTACTAAATAACTGTGTAGAGCGGTAATCATAATTATCGTCAATTGCTCCAGAAAAAAGTAAGTTTTTTTCTGTTGCACCTGAGGTCTGGACATTGCTTATTGAGACGGGCTAATCCTGCACCCCGTTCACGACTTTCGCCCCCTTTTTTTTATTATTCTACTGAGGATGGACCGCCATAAAGTAGCAGGTGAGTTTAGGAAACTAGCTATGCTCTACAATAGGGGTCTCAAACACCCCTTAGGTTTCTTCTTGCTACCTGCAGACCCCGGAGCTCACAGTAGTCAGCGCTTTATTTCATTTGAATGAACCGCTGGCACCGTGCAGAATTCTCTGCAGAACTATACCTAAGGCAGCCGACGTTTTGATATGGCGTCAAGCGCTTGGATCTGATTGGCCGGTGACTGCCATTGATTTAGGGCTGCAGAGAGCTCTGCGCGGTGCCAGCAGTTCATTCAAATGAAATAAAGCACTGACTATTACAGGGCACCGTCCACGATCATCACGGGGTCTGTGGGCCGCAAGAAGCAGGGAAGAGTACACCGAGGGAACAGCGGACAGGTGAGAAGAATGTTTTTTTTATGTGCATATGAAGCACAGCATATAAGGGGAAATTACTACAGGATGGGACATTACTATAAGAAGCGGACAAGGATGGGCACATTACTACAAGGGACAAGGATGGGCACATTACTACAAGGGACAAGGATGGGCATATTACTACAGGATAGGGACAAGGATGGGCACATTACTACTAGGGACAAGGATGTCATATTACTACAGGATGGGGACAAAGATGGGCACATAACTACAATGGACAAGGACGGGCATATTACTACAGGATGGGGTGAAGGATGGGCACATTACTACAGAATGGAGAACAGGATAGGCATATTACTACAGGATGTGAACATTACTACAAGGGGACCAGGATGGGCACATTACTAAAGAATGGAGAACAGAGCAGGATGGGGACATTACTATGGGATGGGGACAAAGATGGACACATTACTACAGTATGGGTACAAGGATGGGCACATTACTACAGGATGGGCACATTAATAAAGGGAACAAAGATGAGCACATTACTACAAGGGGACAAGGATGGGGCACATTACTACAGAATCGGAACCAGGATGGGCACATTACTATAGGGTGGAGAGCCCATAGGAAAATAACCACAAGATATTGGCTATTACTATATGGTGCTAATTGTCAAACGTTATTACTTAGAAAAAGGAGATGAAATGTAAAAACATAAATACATCCTAAATAAAGCATGGAAATTTCTATTTACCATTAAAAATGCTTATTTATATATCAATTAAAATAAACAAAAAAGTGCATCATTGCCACATCCGTAACGATTCAAGCTATAAAACTGCATCATAACACATACGATGAATGCCATTTAAAAAAAATTAAAAAACAACCGAAAAATTCAAAAAAAGTGATCCTAAGGTCTAAAGAAAAATGTATATGGTATTGCTAAAAATGGAACTTTGTCCTGCAAAGAATGCAGCCCAAAAATATTTTTTTTTCTATTTGTGGCCCATATATCCAGCAGAGTTTTAGACCTTTGATCTACATTGTATGTGTGCCTCCATTGCGGTCTTTCAAAGTTGGAATGCACTGTATATTTTACACCTAAATGTTATGACTTAAGGTTAACGTGTCCCAAATGTGTCAAGGACCCAGATGACTATTTGTTTTATCCTTTGATATCGTATAGGAAGATTTAATGGAAGAAGGAACAGGAAGCAGAGGAACGAATAAATTTCACCTTAGTCACACACATACTGTATATCTGCGTTATTCCAGCAGATGGCGCTATACAGTAAAGCACCAATGAACTAAACCTTATTTTCTTTTAGAAGGAGGTTGTAAAAATTTTTTTGCACTTACATTACAAAGTATTACAGAAACAGAGACGGCACTCATAATTTTAATTAAAGGTGATGTGTAGAGATTAAAAAAACGGTAATGCAAGATTTGAACTTTACATCTTGCCTAATTATATTAGGAATACTGCTCCCAATATGGAGCATTTAGACCTCTTAAAGGGAACCTGTCAGGTGCAATATGCAGCCAGAGCCACAAGCAGTTCTGTGTGCATATTATTAATCCCCTGCCTAACCGTCACTGTATATGTACCGCCCTAAGAGGGGCCCGGCCGCTTCTCCGCTTGCTCGGGCCGAGCTGCTCGAGGTCCGGGCTCGGGTTGTCGGTGGCACGAGCGCCTCCGGACCGGGGGCCACGTCGCTCTGTTAAGGGGAGAGGCAGTGGGGTGGTGGTGGTGGTGGTTGGACGAGGTGCGCAGCCGGGGGGGGCCACGCTGTCGTCCAACGGGTCATGACGCCACCCACGGGTCGTGGTGACGGGATGCACCACCGCTGCGGCTGGAGTGAAGGCGAGCTCGTCCGGGATCGGTGTTGCGGCCGCAGCCTAGATGTTAACCCCTCCATGGGTAGGGTGGGTGTGTCCTGGGGCCGGGTGGGAGCGGGGGCGCTGAAGATACTGGAGCGCGGGTGTTGTTGTCGGGGTGCAGGGTGCTGTGCTGCGGTGCAGTGCCGTGCCCGGATGGCACTGGTGTACTCACGATTAATTCACACTCAGAGTCACTGGTAAACCAAAGTTCGGGTATGATCGGGTCCCGCAGCCGGCTGCTCGTGTCCCCTGTGAGGTTGATGGTGGCCCATTTCCCATGCACCTCTGGTTGTGGTTTGTTCGGCTCCCCTGCCTGAGCAGTGGTAGCCCGCTCCCTGGCGTGGAGCTGCCGGAGGAGCCCTCAGTTGCTCGCAGGTGCTGGCCCGTCGGGTGTTTGGCCCTTGGCGGTGGCGCTCACCCGGTCTTGGTGGGCTTTTGCCTTCTTTCGGGACTTTGGGTGTGGATGAACCCGTGAGGTCCAGCCAGCAATCAGTCAATTTGCCTAAACTCAGTGGCTTCTAAGCTAGGACGGGGTCTGAGTACCCGGTTACTGGTGCTCCGGTACACGGTTGACTCCCCGGTTCAGGGCCGGCGGGCTCCAACCCTGACCCGGTCCCTATGGTTCTGCCGGTTGCTGTACCGGTATTCCTGCAGGCGGCCACCACCGTCTGCCTGCCTGACGTTTTCCAAGGGGCCCAGGCTCCAACCCGGGTCCCTGACAGTTTCTCTCCTTTTCACCTCCTGTCACTGTCACACTCTAAACTGTTCTGTTTGTACTTCCTGCCTCAGGACAGTAGTCTCCTCGGTGGGTGTGCCGTTCCGCCTGACTCCGCCCAGCTGGTGTGCCCTACTGGCCCTGAGGGAGGCATCAGGTCTCCCATTCGGGTGACTGGTGTATGACCTCACAGGGGGTGGGTGTGTGTGTGTAAGTGGTAGGTGATATTACCTGTGACCCCTGGGGGCCCAGGGCGTCACATTCCACCTTGTTTTAATGCAGACCATCCGCGGGCTGCCCGACCAACTCCGGTTTATTTTTATTTTTCAACTGTAAAACGGGAAAACGGGAAAACACTTACAATTATAATAACATTTGTACAAACTATGGTTACTGAAGGTCTTCCCATAACAGGAGGCATTTTGCTTTAACGTTGCATAACTTTATTAAACGGAACGGGTTCATGTCCTTTCGCCTTTCCCACCCAAACAACCTAGCCTTGATGCTGCCCCGAAGAAATGGGCAGCACCCCTTTTCCCCAGTCCGGAAACAAGAACATGGCCAGATCACCCAGGCGGGAACAGGTACTGTGCGGCGCACCCCGCAGTTGTCAAAGGGTTCCCCGGAGGATGGTCACTGGTCCCGGTGGTGACCGGACCCCAGCCTGCTCTGCTGCAGGTCCTACCTCCAATCTTCCTCTCGGGAGGCTAACGGAACGGGAAGGCATGTAAAAAGGGGCAGATAGGGCAATATTTACAAGCCCAAAAGTTTTTGGGTGGCCGGCAAGTCCATGGCCTTGTCAATGAGAAGTCACTCACACAACAGGGGCAAAATGGAGGTCAACGGGGCAACACAAGTCCCAACGGGGACGGGCACTTCATAGCCAATGGGCTACCAGGCAGCCGGAACTGCTACCTCACTTCCTTTCTTTAAACAGCGATCTCGTGGTGCAGCTGCCGTAGCTGCCGCTCCCAGTATTGAGCATCTTCAATCTGCTCCGGGTCAGCTTGTGTGAGGGACGGGCCCAGCTGGAATCCCTCCGTGCCGGCTACGACTGGCACCTTCGGTAACGAGGGACCCTGCTGTGACGTGGCCTGTTCTGCCGCTTGGCAGCTACATCCCCGCCGTGCCTCAGCCTGGGCCGGGTGTTTGGGAGCGGGCATCGGGACTTGCGGTGCTGGCTTCGGGTCGAAGATCATCTCCGTTGCGGCCGGGCGGACTGCCAGGGCCGTCGTTATCTCCGTCGCAGCCGGGGTGGAAGCCGGGACGGGTGCCAGGGCAGTGACAAAGGTAAGGCCCGGGGGCCCCAGGTCTGGGCCCTCTCCCTCAGGCGCTGCGGGCTCCGCTACCGGTGACAGGGGTAACAGGTTGGTCGGGGCGGTGGCCGCGGGCATGGGCAGTGAGGGAGGTGGTGTGGTGGATGGCAGCAGGCCGGGCCCCTCAGCCGCAGCCGCCGTTCCCTCGGGGACATAGGGGCATGGGTCGCTTACCCGCTCCTCGGAGACCACCTCCACTTCATATGCCCACACGGTTGCAACCAGGCCCTTCATCTCCGACATCCACTCCGCCATCATGGAGTGGACTGTGGCCTGGAGCTCCTGGCACATCTTGCTGCTGGGTCCAGGAACGGGTTTCGGCAGAGTCCTGGCGTCCCTGCACTCTGCGGCGCTAGTTACATGCCGCCATTCTTCACCCGCTTTCCCCTTGGTTTTTTCTTTTCACTCCTCCTTTCGGGGGCGGGGCTTCACTTTCGCGCCTTCACTGCTCGGGGAAGACGACTCGAGCGGGAAACTTTCGCGCCAAGATGGCGGGGCTTCAACTTTTTCGGCAGGACGCCGCTGACGGATTTCTCTAGGCGCACTTCCACAGGTAAGTGGACTGTCCAAATCCTGTTCGTGACGCTAGAAGAGTCAATGTGTACCGCCCTGAGAGGGGCCCGGCCGCTTCTCCGCTTGCTTGGGCCTAGCCGCTCGAGGTCCGGGCTCGGGTTGTCGGTGGCACGAACGCCTCCGGACCGGGGGCCACATCGCTCTGTTAAGGGGAAAGGCAGTGGGGTGGTCGTGGTGGTGGTGGGACGAGGCGCGCAGCTGGGGGGGCCGCGCTGTCATCCAACGGGTCGTGACGCAACCCACGGGTCGTGGTGACGGGATGCACCACCGCTGCGGCTGGAGTGAAGGCGGCTCGTCCAGGATCGGTGTTGCGGCCGCAGCCTAGATGTTAGCCCCTCCGTGGGTAGGGGCGGTGTGTCCCGGGGCCCGGTGGGAGCGGGGGCGCTGAAGATACTGGAGCGCGGGTGTTGTTGTCGGGGTGCAGGGTGCCGTGCTGCGGTGCAGTGTCGTGCCCGCATGGCACTGGTGTACTCACAATTAATTCACACTCAGAGTCACTGGTAAACCAAAGTTCGGGTATGGTCGGGTCCCGCAGCCGGCTGCTCGTGTCCCCTGTGAGGTTGATCGTGGCCCCTTTCCCATGCACCTCTGGTTGTGATTTGTTCGGCTCCCCTTCCTGAGCAGTGGTAGCCCGCTCCCCGGCGTGGAGCTGCCGGAGGAGCCCTCAGTTGCCCGCAGGCGCTGGCCCGTCGGGTGTTTGGCCCTTGGCGGTGGCGCTCACCCGGTCTTGGTGGGCTTTTGCCTTCTTTCGGGACTTTGGGTGTGGATAAACCCGTGAGGTCCAGCCAGCAATCAGTCAATTTGCCTAAACTCAGTGGCTTCTAAGCTAGGACAGGGTCTGAGTACCCGGTTTCTGGTGCTCCGGTACACGGTTGACTCCCCGGTTCAGGGCCGGCGGGCTCCAACCCTGGCCCGGTCCCTACAGTTCTGCCGGTTGTTGTACCGATACTCCTGCAGGCGGCCACCACCGTCTGCCTGCCTGACATTTTCCAAGGGGCCCAGGCTCCAACCCGGGTCCCTGACAGTTTCTCTCCTTTTCACCTCCTGTCACTGTCACACTCTAAACTGTTCTGTTTGTACTTCCTGCCTCAGGACAGTAGTCTCCTCGGTGGGCGTGCCTTTCCGCCTGACTCCGCCCAGCTGGTGTGCCCTACTGGCCCTGAGGGAGGCATCAGGTCTCCCATTCGGGTGACTGGTGTATGACCTCACAGGGGGTGGGGGTGTGTGTGTAAGTGGTAGGTGTTATTACCTGTGACCCCTGGGGTCCAGGGCGTCACATATATGTAACGCCCCACGGGGAAGGTGGTTGAGCTACTCGTCGCCGGGCCTTTTCAGGTCGGGTCTGGCAATGTCACGGGTGGCCTTGCCTGGTTCCGTTGCCCCGAAATGGTGGGAAAAGTGGGGTTATTGGGGAAAGTTTATCGTGACGCCACCTGTGGTATAAGGCGAGGGAGTAGCCCCCGCTGCAGAATTCCTCACCGGAGCAGGTGTTATGGCAGCCGGGATGGTGTCGCTCCCCACAGGCGGAGCGGTCCCCAGGTGGATGATGGTGGGATGGCGTCCCTTGGAAGTGCCGGAGGGTGGGACGGGCGACGGCGTTGCTAATCAGAGTCTGAGTCGGCAACTGCGGTTCCAGGTTCTTTTACTCACTGATTTAAAACTGCACCCAGGTTCCGGTCTCTGCTGTTGCGGACTTCGGTCAATCACAGACAAGTAAGGGGGCCACCACCGGTGTTTGAAGAGAAGGAGAAGGAGAATGTCCCTGGTCTGGAATGTCCCCTTCCGCAGTTAGGTACCCTGGCCGAGCTCCCTCTACAAGCCCCGGGCCTAGTACAGTCCAAGAGTTCCAAAGGTGTCTTGTCAGGTGGCTGGCTTCAGTGACTGGGAAATCCCATGCATCGTGATAGCCACTCCCCTGCCTACCCTGAGCCATCCCACCCTGTGAGAAGGTTCCGAAGCTGTATGTAGCGTGTGAATGTAGAACACCGGTGATTAACCCCCTCCTTACCTGAGATGGATACCGCACCTTAATTGAGGTGCAGTACCCTGTGGCGACCACAGCCTCAGGGGCGCCACACATACACTAGCATAGATAAAGGGATCTTTAGAAATACTTTTTCTATCATTTATTATATGCTGAGGCCAGGGACTAGTCGCAAGGGCGTGACGTCCCTTGACAAGTTGCGCCACATAATATGTTATCACGCCCCTGTTGGCATGTGCCCCTGATGAATGCGCAGCAACACTGCACGTACCTCAGTCATGATGGCAGCCAGCGAAGGATGGATGTGCACTGCACGTGATCCGGAGTCACCGGAACTTCAGGTCATGCGGACTATACCTCACTGAAGCCGGGAAGCTTACACCCGGCATCAATTTAGTGCGCATGATCAGAAGTCCAGGGGACTCTGAATCATAACTGGACCAGGATTTTACCAGTTGGTTATCTACCTGAAAATGTAGTAGTTTTGTTACCAGTAGTTTGGCTACACCAAGCCTGCTTGCCTCTTTTTTGTTTGCTGTCTGCCCTTAGGATAATTGGCATTATTTGATATATGAGACCCCACCAGTGTTGAAAATGAGAAATTTGTCTATTTCTGATGTAGTAATGGCTAATATAGAGCGATAGATAGTAACTATACAGTGAAACTAAAGTACTTAGATATTTAAATGGAGTCTGTTACCAGATTTTTGCTACCCCATCTGAGAGCAGCATAATGTAAGGAAAGAGACCCTAAGTCCAATGATATATGTGAGTTGTTTGTTGTCATTTTGGTAAACAAAAAAAAATCATTGTTTTATCTGTTGCAGGTCGACGAGCTTTCTAAATGCTGAGCTCTGTATAACCATGCCCACTCCACTGATTGGTAGCTTTCTGTGAACACTGTGCATAGCCAGAAAGCTGCCAATTAGTGGTGGGGGTGGGGTTGTATTACATGGCAGCAGGTTTACTAGTCTTTTAGTCTCCTGCTGATAAAACAGTGACTTTGTCAAAACTATAGCAAGCAGAGTATTAAGTCACACCTGGGTGGAATTAGGGTCTCTGTCTCTACAATATGCTGCTCTCTGATTAGATGGCACTAAGCTGGTGATATATTCCCTTTAAATGAGTGGAATTTTATTAACAAAGGCTGTTCATTAGGAATAGGCCATCAATGTCTGATCAGAGTAGGTTCGACACATCAGAAACCTTACCATTTCTAAAAATGAAGTGCTGCAGTATACTGGAAAGAAGAAATACCCATTTAAAGGGAATCTGGCAGCAGGTTTTTGCTTTCTTATCTGAGAACAACATGATGTTGGCAAAGAGGACCTGAGTTCAATGATGTGTCACTTAGATTACTGGATGCAGCCGTTCTGACACACTGAAAGATTTTAGATTTTGAATGTAGCAGAGCTCTGGGAGGTGCCCTGCCCACACCAGGCTTTCTGTGCACATTTCCATAGACACAATCTGCTAATCACAGAAGGGGCAGAGTCACACACTGCTGAGACCCACTAATGATAAAGATAACAGGATTAAACTAAAATTGCAGGTAAACAAAAAAAGACTGTGAGATAACAGATGCAGGGCTATAGTCTCTGTTTTAACTGTTGCAGCATGCTGTCTTCAGGTTACATTGCAGAAATATCCTGACAGAGTCCCTTTAAGCATAGCTACAGTTTCCACAGTACAATGTACTACATGTTTATCAGTAAAATATATAGAAATTCTATACAGGTAATGTCTTGAGATGCTCCAGCCTTTGAAGTGTTTGGTGGCTCATTGTCACATGCACATAAGGAAGGGTTACTGACGTGGGCGTGACAGCAAGAACTCAAGGAATGTTGTTTTTTTTTATATGGCTCCTCAAGGTTTCCATTATGGTTTCATGGTGACACAAGACCCATCACTATGATTAATAGAGCCATGTAAACTAAGGCTGAACAATAACAGTTCCACCCGATCTGCAATATCACGCTTAAAAACTGAATAAACATTGATTAGAGGGAATTTATCATCTGAAATTAAAGAATGTTTAAAAGAAAGCTAAACACAAATAATTGCACAAAAAATGTAACACTATCCCAGAATGTACTCCCTTTATTCCCTATTTTATCTCATACTGCAATGTCAGTTTTTCTTCTTGTACGTAAAAAAACAACAAAAGAAACACTATTTTTCATTAGTGTCCAGCATCCGGTTCTCATACGTTTTTGATCCATGTGGCTGCCGCAAAACTAATGGACTGTGAGATACATATTTGAGAAACCTCCAAGTACGGACAGCAATGCCGTCTATCTAGCTATCTATCAGGTCTCCTGGCCCGAATTTGACTGCCTTATGTATGCCTAACGTCACCATAACTTTGTCACCAAGGATTTTCCAGAGGTTTTCTCTTGGGATTAGATCAGGACTCTAGGCGGTCATTTCATTGTTTCAGTGTTTTCTGTTTCAAGGAACTGTTTTACTTATTTTGCTGTATGACAGGGGGCATAGTGCTGCATGAAAATTGCTGGCTAATTGACTGATGAACGCAAGAAAGGAATCACATGTTGTTGAAGAAGGTTCTGATCCACACTTGCATTCACTCTGCCATGTAGCCAGAGGCATAACTACCGCGGTCGCAGAGCTTGCGACTGCGACCGGGCCCGGCCGCTTAGGGGCCCGCTCTGCAGATCAGCAAGTAGCTCCTTTCTGTGAGAGGAGCTGCGCTGATCGGGCGCAGACTACGCGGCCGCTATATGACCCGGTGCCGCCGCCGCTGACATCGGGCCCCCCTCCACCGTCATCACGCACAGCAACAATGAAGAAGCGTGTTAAACAACATAGAGAAACAACACTGGATCTCATAGTGTGGTTAAAGGGCAAAAAAGTTCATATACAGTGCTGGCCAAAAGTATTGGCACCCCTGCAATTCTCTCAGATAATACTCAGTTTCTTCTTGAAAATTATTGCAATCACAAATTCTTTGGTATTATTATCTTCATTTAATTTGTCTTCAATGAAAAAAAATTGTCATAAAGCCAAATTGGATATAATTCCACACCAAACATAAAAAAGGGGGTGGACAAAAGTATTGGCACTGTTTGAAAAATCATGTGATGCTTCTCTAATTTGTGTAATTAACAGCACCTGTAACTTACCTGTGGCACCTAACAGGTGTTGGCAATAACTAAATCACACTTGCAGCCAGTTGACATGGATTAAAGTTGACTCAGCCTCTGTCCTGTGTCCTTGTGTGTACCACATTGAGCATGGAGAAAAGAAAGAAGACCAAAGAACTGTCTGAGGACTTGAGAATCCAAATTGTGAGGAAGCATGAGCAATCTCAAGGCTACAAGTCCATCTCCAAAGACCTGAAAGTTCCTGTGTCTACGGTGCGCAGTGTCATCAAGAAGTTTAAAGCCCATGGCACTGTGGCTAAACTCCCTAGATGTGGAAGGAAAAGAAAAATTGACGAGAGATTTCAACGCAAGATTGTGCGGATGGTGGATAAAGAACCTCGACTAACATCCAAACAAGTTCAAGCTGCCCTGCAGTCTGAGAATACAACAGTGTCCCCCCGTAATATCCGTCGGCATCTGAATGAAAAGAGACTATATGGTAGGATACCCAGGAATACCCCACTTCTTACCCCGAGACATAAAAAAGCCAGGCTGGAGTTTGCCAAAACTTACCTGAGAAAGCCTAAAACGTTTTGGAAGAATGTTCTCTGGTCAGATGAGACAAAAGTAGAGCTTTTTGGGAAAAGCCATCAACATAGAGTTTACAGGAAAAAAAAAGAGGCATTCAAAGAAAAGAACACGGTCCCTACAGTCAAACATGGCAGAAGTTCCCTGATGTTTTGGGGCTGCTTTGCTGCCTCTGGCACTGGACTGCTTGACCGTGTGCATGGCATGAAGTCTGAAGACTACCAACAAATGGCCTGTATTTTCCCCTGAGGAAGCCACCATTATAGGTGGCGATACGCGTGGGGTCACCACGCCAGGAACCTTTCACTCTCCCCATTATCTTTACCCACATGGTTGCTATCCATTCCTGATAGTAAGTATAGATCCGGAACTGCTTTGCTCTGGGCAAGAACTTTGCGCTAGCTTGCCTTATAGGGCCAAAACAGCCTGACTACCTAGTGATAGGGCTGATAAGGATTTGCCTAGGTACTTGGGACCCTACCTATGGGTTTTATATCCTAAATTTGTTTACCATCACCATCTACTATTGGTTTATAGTGCACAGTCCTGTGGGTATGATTGATATTGATGTGTCTAATTGTGTCATACATGTAATCATAGACCAGTATGTACTATAATTATGCCTCTTTAATATAGTGTCAGCAAAAAAATTTGTTATTGGTCCACAAACTATGTAGGTATGATTGATATTGACTAGTCTAAATTGTGTTAGACATACAACCATAGACTAGTATGTACTATAACCTTGCTTTCTAATATAAAGTGTCAGCCTATATTTTGCCAATTGGTCCACAAACTACATGGCTTATAGCTTTTTCTGAAATACTGTACACTGGCATATTAGCTATATGGCCAGACATACATTCTGTCTATAGGAGAGTTCTATACTATTCATTTATATTGTGATTCCATTATGCCGATTCCTGGCGGGTTGGTTCATTATGCCTCTGGCTTTTTAAGTGTTTTTAATTATGTTTCCTTGTGTGCCTCTTAGTGTGGAGATGTGTGATTTACTTCTGTTGCAATAAAGTCTTTTTCTATTTATTTTGACGGTGTTGTGATCCTTTTTGGTATACCTTTCTCTGCTGCAAGACTACCAACAAATTTTGCAGCATAATGTAGGGCCCAGTGTGAGAAATCTGGGTCTCCCTCAGAGGTCATGGGTCTTCCAGCAGAACAATGACCCAAAACACACTTCAAAAAGCACTAGAAAACGGTTTGAGAGATAGCACTGGAGACTACTAAAGTGGCCAGCAATGAGTCCAGACCTGAACCCCATAGAACACCTGTGGAGAGATCTCAAAATGGCAGTTTGGAGAAGGCCCCCTTCAAATCTCAGGGACCTGGAGCAGTTTGCCAAAGAAGAATGGTCTAAAATTCCAGCAGAGCATTGTAAGAAACTCATTGATGGTTACCGGAAGCGGTTGTTCGCAGTTATTTTGGCTAAAGGTTGTACAACCAAGTATTAGGCTAAGGGTGCCAATACTTTTGTCTGGCCCATTTTTGGAGTTTTGTGTGAAATGATCAATGATTTGATTTTTGTTTCATTCTCTTTTGTGTTTTTTCATTGCAAGCAAAATAAATGAAGTTAATAATACCAAAGAATTTGTGATTGCAATAATTTTCAAGAAGAAACTGAGTATTATCTGACAGAATTGCAGGGGTGCCAATACTTTTGGCCAGCACTGTAGCATGAATGAACACCAACAAAATTAAAGGTAGTCTTTCACTTTGCCAAATAAGCACCCCCTTTTTATGTCATGATTGACTCAACTAAGTTGGAACAACAAAATGTATATGAAATAACAAAAATTTCAGCAAGTACAGGGGATACAAATATTACAAAATGTATACAATCCAAGTACACAGGACACAGAAGGGTGAAAGAAGACCCCCGGAGGTCTACACATTACACATGAAAGGTGCAGTCATTTGGACCATCTGAACACCACTCAGTTTTCACGGTCCCACGACTAAGCAACACACGAAACACATGTTGGGACTTTTCCCCCCACTGGTCTACACTTATTATTTTTGCATGGTAAGCAATTTGTATATGACCTGTTTTTGTACCTATCTGCCACTATGTGCTTGTCCCATATGTTAGTACCTTGTTGGTTTGATTATGCAGTGCTTTGCTGCTAATATAATGCAGCAGCCTGTAACTTAGTTAATTTAACTTGGGAACACACTCAATCCTTATAAGTGGTGTTGAGATGGTCCAAATGACTGTGCCTTTCGTGTGTAATGTGTAGACCTGTGGGGGTGCGTAACTCTCCCATTGGGTACCACATATCTGCACAGGAAGCAACGTGTCATCAGTCCAGGATTAAAACCCTTGAGCCTGTGCCTTGTGGTTGGTTTATCTATCCACTGAACCACAGCAGATAAACCTTTTCCCTGGGTGTTTATAATCTGTTGCCTGGCCTTAGTCTTTTATGTTAACATGTGTCTTATACTCGTTTGTCTGTCCAGTCACCTTTCGGGCGTGACTATACAGTGGGGAAAAAATGTATTTAGTCAGCCATCAATTGTTGTAAGTTCTCCCACTTAAAAAGTAGAGAGGCCAGTAATTGACATCATAAGTAGACCACAACTATGAGAGACAAAATGAGAAAAAAAAATCCCGAAAATCACGTCTGATTTGGCAAGATTTGTTTTGCAACTTATGGTGGAAAATAAGCATTTAGTAACCTAAAAACATGCAAGATTTCTGGCTCTCACGGACTTGTAACTTCTTATTTAAGAGGCTCCTCTATCCTCCACTCATTACCTGTAGTAATGGCACCTGTTTGACCTTGTTATCAGTATAAAAGACACCTGTCCACAACCTCAGTTACACTCCAAACTCCATTATGGTGAAGACCAAAGAGCTGTCGGAGGACACCAGAGACAAAATTGTAACCCTGTACCAGGCTGGGAAGACTGAATATGCAATAGGCAAGCAGCTTGGTGTGATGAAATCAACTGTGGGAGCAAAAATAAGAAAATGGAAGACATACAAGACCACTGATAATCTCCCTCGATTTGGGGCTCCACGCAAGATCTCACTTCGTGGGGTCAAAATGATCACAAGAACAGTGAGCAAAAATCCCAGAACCACACGGGGCACCTAGTGAATGACCTGCATAGAGCTGGGACCACCGGAACAAAGGCTACCATCAGTAACACACTACACCACCAGGGACTAAGATCCTGCAGTGCCAGATGTGTTCCCCTGCTTGAGCCAGAAGAGTATTGGGAGAATGTCATATGGTCTGGTGAAACCAAAGTAGAATTGTTTGGTAGAAACACAGCTCATCATTTTTGGAGAAGACAGAAGGCTGAGTTGCATCCAAAGAACACCAGACCTACTGTGAAGCATGGGGGTGGCAACATCATGCTTTGGGGCTGTTTCTCTGCAAAGGGACCAGAACGACTGATCCATGTACATGAAAGAATGAATGGGGCCATGTATCGTGTGATTTTGAGTGTAAACGTCCTTCCATCAGCAACGGCATTGAAGATAAAACATAGCTGGGTCTTTCAGCATGATAATGATCCCAAGCACACTGCCAGGGCAAGGAAGGAGTGGCTTCATAAGAAGCATATGAAGGTCCTGGAGTGGCCTAGCAAGTCTCCAGATCTCAAGCCCATAGAAAACCTTTGGAGGGAGTTGAAAGTCTGTGTTGCCCGGTGACAGGCCCAAAACATCACTGCTCTAGAAGATATCTGCATGGAGGAATGGGCCAACATACCACCAACTGTGTGTGCCAACCTTGTGAAGACTTACAGAAAACATTTCACCTCTGTCATTGCCAACAAAGGATATATAACAAAATATTCAGATTAACTTTTGCTATTGACCAAATACTTTTTATTCACCATAATTTTCAAAAAAAACCTTCACAAATCAGACGCGGTGATTTTCTGGATTTGTTTCCTCATTTTGTCTCTCATAGTTGTGGTCACCTATGATGTCAATTACAGGCAAATCTCATCTTTTTAAGTGGGAGAAATTGCACAATTGGTTGCTGACTAAATACTTTTTTTCCCCACTGTAAATACCTTCCCTCATGAACGATGTGGACACACAGTAAGCCTTGTGCCCACAGGGCGTTTTTAGGCCTTGTGCCCACAGGGAGTTTTTTTCTTGCTGAAAAAAGAAGCAACATGTCAATTGTTTTAGCATTTTTCCTGCTTTTTTCCCCAATTGACTTCAATGGAGTAGGGAGAAAAAGCAGGAAAAAATGCATGTGTAATGCCCACGTTGCTTTATATTTTATGCGTTTGGGCGTTTTTAGGGAGAAAAGAAAGCTATGACTATGTAGATTCCTTCATGGAAGAATGCCACATAGCCAGCGTCGGCAGCTATTTCCTTATCTCCCATTGTTTGTGGGAAACCTCTCCGGAAACCCACGCTGACGTCACAAGGTAAAGAGTTCATCCCAGCGGGGATCTCCAGGAAATCCCCCAGTAATCCTCCTGCATGAATTGTATTCACCTCCTGACATCCCTGAACTTATACAGCGAGGTGTCGCGGTAAACAATGCAGGGACCCCCGCTGACGTCACAAGGTAAAGAGTTCATCCCAGCAAGGATCTCCAGGAATGCGGGGGGGGGCATTGCTCGGTAATCCCCCTGCATGAATTGTATTCACCTTGTGACATCCCCGAACTTCCCTGCAGGGACGTGTCGCGGAAAACAATGCAGGGACCCCCGCTGACGTCACAAGGTGAATAGTTCATCCCAGCGGGGGATCTCCAGGAAAGCCCCCGGTAATTCTCCGGCATGAATTGTATTCACCTCCTGACATCCCCGGACTTCCCTGCAAAGAAATGTCGCGGAAAAACACTGCAAGAATACTGAATGCCTGGTGCACAGCCTATGCCACATAAATGCAGGCAACCCCCGTTGACGTCAAGGTGAACCCCGAAAAACTCCGGTGATCCTCCTGCATGAACTGTGTTCACCTTGTGCTGTGCACCAGGCATTCAGTATTCTTGCAGTGTTTTACCGACACCACTCTACAGGGAGGTCCGGGGATGTCACAAGGTGAATACAGGGGTTTCCTGGAGATCCGCCGCTGGGATGAACTCTTCACCTTACTCACCTCTCTGCAGACTCCCGGGTCACGTCCCATTGGCTCCAGGACCCGCCGGTAAGCAGCTGATTGTTTACGTCCAGCGGTGGAAAGCCTGCCGGCTTTTTAACAAGCAGATGATGAATCAGCTGATCTTCGCTGAACTTAAACGATCAGATGATGCTATCAGCTCATGGGACTTTTAAACAATCAGCTGATGTGTAATCTGATTCAGGTCCTTGAACCTGTGTCAAAGACCTGAATCCAATATCATCTGATCAGAAGGCAAACCGATCAGATGATGTGTCATCATCTGATCAGTTTGCCTTCCGATCAGATGATATTGGATCCGGATTGGACATCGCGGGACCCTCGACCTAGGACTATGGCGGAGGGGGGTTCTTTAGTTCAAAAAAGATGGAGTCACTAATTGTGTTGTGTTTTATTTCTAATAAAAAATATTTTTCTCTGTGTTGTGTTATTATCTTTACTAGAAATTCATGGTGGCTATGTCTAATATTGGCGTGACACCATGAATTTCAGGCTTAGGGCCAGCTGATAATACAAAGCTGGCCCTAACCCCATTATTACCCAGCGAGGCACCCGATACCAGGGCAGCTGGAAGAGTTGGATACAGCGCCAGAAGATGGCGCTTCCTATGAATGCGCCATTTTCTGGGGTGGCTGCGGACTGCAATTCGCAGCGGGGGGGCCCAAAAAGCTTGGGCCACCCTGTGCTGCGGATTCCAGTCCCCAGCTGCCTAGTTGTACCTGGCTGGACACATAAATTGGGTGAAGCCCACGTCGTTTTTTGTTTTTTTTTAAATTATTTTATGAAATTCATGAAATAATTAAAAAGAAGGGCTTCCCTATACTTTTGGTGCCCAGCTGGGTACAAATAGGCAGCTGGGGGTTGGGGGCAGTCCATACCTGCCTCCTGTACCTGGCTGGCATACAAAAATATGGCGAAACCAATGACGATTTTTTTGGTTTTATTTTTTTTTTTAAATTCATTAAAAACAAATAAAAAAAACAAACCCCTAACCCAAAAGGGTTAGGGGTAAAGAAAAAAAATGCGTAGGCTCCCACTGCATTTTCTATTGCTAGCTAAGGGTAACCCAAACAGCTACTAGCTGCTAACCCTTACTGCTTGGTGTTACCTTAACTGGCAATGGAAAATCCAGGGAAGCCCTTTTTTCTTGAGTTTTTTTTGAATTTTTGTGTCCAGCCAGGTGCAACCAGACAGCTAGGGACTGGAATCCGCAGCGCAGACTGGCCCAAGCTTTCTGGGCCCTCTGCTACATATTGCAGTCTGCAGCTGCCCCAGAAAATGGTGCTTTCATAGAAGTGCCATCTTCTGGCGCTGTATCCAACTCTTCCAGCGGACCTGGTGCCGGGTGGCACGCTGGGTAATAAGGCTTTAATACCAGCTTTGTTTTACCAGCTGGTATTAAGTCCGAGATTCTTAATGTCAGGCCAAGTTTGACCCGGCCACTTAGAATCTCCAATAAAGGGTTAAAAAAAGACACCGCACAGAAAAAATACTTTATTAGAAATAAATACACAGACACACTTAGGGACTCCATCTTTATTACTCCCTCTCATCCCTCCTCGATCCTGGTCTTCTGTCACCGATCTAGCTCTGCTACATCAGAAAGCACGGGGGAGGAAGAACGCTTCTGCTCCTCGTGCTGTCTAATCACTCAATGAGTGAGCAGAGACTGCGGGTTGGTAAGTGGTGACATCACCGCTGCCACCATTGCCATAGTAACATAATGAGCGAGTTACTATAGCAACAGTGATCTCTGAGTACCTGATTCCTGGCGCCGCTACTCACCTGCATGAGTCGGTGAATAGCGGCGCCGGTAAACGATCTAATGGATCATCATTTTCCTGTCACTTTTATTCCAAAATGGAGATGGAAGAAAATGGGTTGAATAAGGAAATAATATCAGAACACCTTTTTTTTTCACATCCAACTTTAATGAGCTGAAACAAGCATTCAATAGTAAGAAAAAAAGCATGAAAAGAAGCAGGAAAAAAAAGCAGGAAAAAAAGCACGAAAGCATGAAAAAAAGCAGGAAAAAAAGCATGAAAAGAAGCATGAATAGAAGCATGATAAAAAGCAAGAAAAAAAGCATGAAAAGATGCAAGAAAAAAAGCATGAAAGCATGAAAAGAAGCATGAAAAAAGCATGAAAAGAAGCACAGAAAAAAAGCAGCTTTTTTGTGCTGAAAAAAAAGCACCGTGGGCACAAAAACGCACCCGCGGCAAAAAATCACGTCAAAAAACGCATGTGTGTTTTGCCGCATTTTGGTGGTTTTTGCCTGCTTTTTGCTGCGTTTTTGATCACTGCGTTTTTCCAATGCATTGCATGACGGGAAAACGCAGAAAAACGCAGGAAAGAATTGACATGTCCATTTTTTTTTTTAAAGCTCAAAAACGCAGCTTAAAAAAAAGTTGTGTGCGGACAGTAAAAATGAAAACTCATAGACTTTGCTGGGGAAGCAAAGTCATGCAGTTTTGAGGCCAAAAACGCACCCGAAAAATGCGCAAAAACGCTGCGAAAAGCGCACTGTGTGAACTTACCCTTATACATTGCTACGGAGGTTTTAGTCCACTCAAAGCTGTCTTCGGAACCTAAGGTAAATTTACTAGATAGCTTTGATGGGGACTGAAGTAAGTTTTCCATCTTTTTTTATGTAAATTGTATTTTTGTCTACATCCTGCCTCATGCGAAGGAGAGAGTCTCATGCGAAGGAACGAGTGGGCATGTTCCTATCGTTGCTCCATGGAGAACTTCAGACTTGGGCATTTTCTTTGCTGGAGGATTCTCCTCCAGTTTTTTACTCAGTTGATACTTTATTCTCTGCTTATGGGGACCGCGATAAGGTTGCTGTTGCTGAATCAATGATTTGCAGATTGGTTCATTGAAATCATAAATTGGAAGACTACAGTTCAGACTTGGATAATGGAAATCTCATGGAATGACTTAGATCTCCACAGTCAATTCTGTCAGGGACTTGCAAGCCGGATACGAGATTATTATTATTATTATTATTATTTATTATTATAGCGCCATTTATTCCATGGCGCTTTACAAGTGAAAGAGGGTATACGTACAACAATCATTAACAGTACAAGACAGACTGGTATAGGAGGAGAGAGGACCCTGCCCGCGAGGGCTCACAGTCTACAGGGAATGGGTGATGGTACAATAGGTGAGGACAGAGCTGGTTGCGCAGTGGTCTACTGGGCTGAGGGCTATTGTAGGTTGTAGGCTTGTTGGAAGAGGTGGGTCTTGAGATATGATGGTTTATAGTCCCTCCCCATTGTCTCTGGAAGAAACTGTCACTGACAGTGTATTTGACAGATGTCTTAAGGATAAGAGTATACTTAAGGGTGTTTCAGTGACTTCCTGCGCTCTCAAATCTATTGAGGCAGGAGAACCTATGAAAATTGGGGCCTACAGAAAGTCCAAGGAGGAAGTTAAACTTGGTCCACCTGCTCGTCTGTCTGTACCGCCCCACTCTTGTACCGCCCCGCAGGCTCGGCTGCGACCGCCGAGCCGCTCGGATCCGTGCTCGTACTGCGTGTGGTGGCTCGAGCCTCTCACGGACCCGGGGGTCACGTCGCTGTGCAAGGGAGTTAGCGCTACACGTAGGGATTTGGGTGTTTGGTTTGGGATGATAGTTCGTGACGCCACCCACGGGCTGTGGTGATTGTGGACACCACCGCTGCGGTGAAGGTATGGGGCTCCCGGGAGCGATGTAATTGCGCAGCTAGGTGTTGACACCTCCGTGGGTAGGGGTTGTTGGTCCCGGGGCCCGGTAGGCGAGGGCCGGGGTGCAGGGTGAAGTGTTGCGGTGCAGTGCGGTGTGGTGCCTGATGGCACTGGTGTACTCACTCTGACACAAGACACTGGAGTCTCTGGTAAACCAAACGGAGTGATGAACGGGGCCCCCAGCCGGCTGCAGCTTCTCCCAGAGTAGGTTGGTGGTTTCCGCCTTTCTCCTGCACCTCTGTGTGTAAATGTTTGACTCCTATGCCTAGACACCGGTAGTCCGCTCCCCGACTTGTATATGCCGTAAGAGCCCGTTTGCCCGCAGACGCTGGCCCTTTGGGTCTCTATCTCTTGGTGGTGGCTTTACCCTGTATGGTTGGGCTGTTGTCTTCTAAAGGGACTTGTGTGGGATAGGTCCTAAGGTCCAGTCCGCAATCAGTTGATTTGACTCGGCCCTGTTGGTTCAGGGCTTTGTGCTGGGTCTGAGTACCCTGCCTGGCGCTTCGGTATCCAGTTGGCTCCCCGGTTCGGTCCCGGTGGGCCACTACACTGTCCCGGTCCCTTACGCTTCCACCGGTCGTATTCCCGGTCTCCTGCAGGCGGCCACCACCGTCTGCCTCCTTGCCAATGGTGACTGGGCTCCGACCCAGCCACCTGGTAGTCTCTTATCAGGGCATGGACACAGGACTGCCCGTGACCTTAACTGCTCTCGACTCTGAACTTGACTAGACTCCACTGTTTTCCCGCCTCCAGGCCTGTGAACCCCTCGGTGGGAGGAGCCAACCACTTGGCTCTGCCCCCCCCTGGTGTGGACATCAAACCTGGAGGGTGGCGACAAGGTTTTTAGGTTGGCTGTTACCTAACTGGGAGGGGGGGGTGGTGTTGTGTGTGTGTGACTACCTGGGATGACCCGACTAGTCCGGGGCGTCACACTCTCAGCAGCCGAGCTGCTCGGATCCGGTCCTTCTGTGGGTGGCTCGAGGGTCTCCGGACCCAGGGGTCTCACGGTCACTTCAAATGAAAAGGGGAGTGATGGGATGGTGGGTGTAGGACGTATATGTACGGGCTGAGCCGTACGGAGTTCGTGACGCCACCCACGGTATGTAGTGATATTGGACACCACCTCTGCAGTTACGGGGCACCCAGCTGAGATGTTGTGCAGCAAGTTGTTAACCCCTCCGTGGGCAGGGATGGTGTCCACGGGACCCGTTGGGGTTTGGTGGTGCAGGGAGATGGGCGACCGCAGGGTGCTGATGTACTCACTATTATAAAAGCACACGAGTCTCTGGTAAACCAAGGTGATGGTGGTCGGTGCCCGCAACCGGCTGCGTTCGGGTTCCCCCCCCGGCTGGTGGTCTCTGTCTTTCTCCTGCACCTGTTTTGGAATGGTGCACTGCCTGTGCTTGCAACTTTAGGAGTTCGCTCCCACCTAGTTGTCGCCTAAGGAGCCCGTTGCTCACAGATGCTGGCCCGTGGGATCTCTGAGCCGTGGCGGTGGCCTGTTATCCCTCTCGGGGGGCTGTTGCCTTCAATCGGGACTTTGGGTGGGACAGGACCTCTAGTCCTGGCCGCAATCAGTTAATCAACTAGTTCAAGTCACTTCTGGGCCTAGCTTCAGGGTCTGAGTACCCCCCTGTGTGCTCCAGTTTCCGAGTCGGTTCCCCGGGTCGGTACAGGCGGGCCACTACCCTGTCCCGGTCCACCTCGGTTCCACCGAGCCGTCTTCCCGGATCCTGCAGACGGAGACCGCCGTCTGCCTCCTAGCCAAAGACACCAGGGCTCCTACTCTGGTACCTGTCCAATTTGGGGTATTCGCCTCTGCTGGAGCTGGACACAGCTCCAGCCCACACTCCTCTCCAACTTGAACTCTCAACACAAAACTGACTTTTTCCCGCCCCGGGCTATCTAAAACGTCTAGGTGGGCGTCTTCCAACCGCTTGGTTCCGCCCCCTGGTGTGTCTATCAAGCCCTTAGGGGGGTGACTAGGGTTTTAAGGGTTGGCTGTATGTTACCTGTGAGGGAAAGGTGTAATGTGGGGCCCTATTTGTGACGACCTGGCCCAGCCAGGGCGTCACATGTCTATACTGTGATCGAACGGGTCATGTAATGATTCAGTGTTTCAGATACAATAATTAAGTTTTTTAAAGGTAAAGAGAAAAATAAAGAATCATTAATATGTAAGAACACTGGTTCTACAGGTTTGAAGTTATCGCTTATGCATACCACTGTTTTTGTTTTTTTAAAGAGCCTTTGATGACCAAATCTGGCGTTATAATTACCTCTACATTGTTGATTCAGGTTCCGCCTTAGATCTTTGTGTGTGGGTACACAGTGTAAACCCTCTGTCATCCTATTCAAGTATCTGTGTTTGACAATTCTCCCCTTACCCAAGGTCATGTTACTTCTAAGGTTAAGAATGTGGACATGAGAGTGGAAGCGTATCTCACGGAATCTATTTTATTCATGGTGTTTCCTTCGTTACCTGCCAAAATTGTGTTGGGAATGCTCTAGTTGGTTAATCCTACCATTATTTGGGAGACTCCTGATGTTAAGTCTTGGGGAGATTTTTGCTTTACCAGTTGTTTATCTAAATCGCTAGTATCTTTGAGATCTTTTCTTCCAGATTTTATTCAGGATTTTGAGGGTTTTCTTTTTCTGAGACTGAATGCGAAGTTCTTCCTCCACATAGGTCTCATAATTGTGCTATCGACTTTATACCAGGGACCAAATGGCCTAATTCTGTCTGTTTAACCTCTCTCTTCCTTGAAAAAGATGATTTGAAAGAGTACATTTAAAATAGTCTCTGCAAGGGTCACATAAGGCCTCCACCTTACCAGTCACCGTGGGATTTTTCTTTGTTAGGAAAAAAGATGGAGGGCTGTGTACATAATCCTCACTCTCTACCTCTCATTCCTGACCTCTTTAACCAACTAGCGGGATCCAAGTGGTTTTGTAAACTGGATCTGAGAGGGGCATATAACCTTATGCGTGTTTACCAAGGTGATGAGTAAAAGACTGCCTTTAATACACCCAAGGGTTACTTTAAAAATTTGACAATGCCATTTAGTTTGACCAATACTCCAGTGTATCACAGGTGACAGACAGTACTGTAGTGTCCGACAATAGAAGGTCACAGTGTTTGGCTGCGCAAAATGGTCCCTGACTTTATATGGTTCCAGCTGTCAGTATTCAGTGTACTAAGTAAGTCCTCTGCTGGGTTTTCATCTTTTTTCCCTTAAGACCCAGCAGAGCTCCTCTTCCCTTCAGCTACCAATCATCTGTATTTCCACTATGGTTTAAATACTCTCATTTTCCCTGGAGTTGATCTGGTGAAATTCAGTTCATTCAAGCTCTGGGTGCAAGCAGGTGGCTTGCTCTCATGTGTGGTGTTGTTGCTGTAACTTTTTCGTGAGTCAACTGTGGTAAGTAGTTCATACACTTTTCCCCTGCGTGTCCTCCTTATTGTCTTCTTTAGTGTTTAGTGGGGTAGACGAAGAGCTCATCCCATCTGTTTACTGTTTAGGGTCCAGTACTAGGGATACCTAGGGTCAGGTATTCGGCTTGGTGCATAGGTACCCATTGCTTCCTGTTTAGCTGCGCTGTACTTAGTGATGTCAGAGAACCAATAGTATCGTACTCGAGTTTCTAGTGGGTCAGTTTGTGATATTTCTGCATACAGCATAACTCAGAGTTTACTTGTTTAAAAAGGCTGACCATTCGTGACTCTGTTAGACAGTGACGCTGACAGATATACGTATCTGACCATAGTTTAACCTGGGTTTGAAGTTTGCATAGTGGAAAAATGGATACAGCTTGGTTATCTTCATTAGAAGCTGTTCAGAAATTAAATGTTTTGTAGAGTTTATGTGCAATGTATTTATCGTGGGATCTATTGCATTGATTCTTCTGTATTGTGTTATACAGTGGAACCTTGGATTACGAGCATAATTCGCTCCGTGTGGGCTCTTAAACCAAGTTACTCTTATATCAAAGCGAATTTACCCATAGGAAATAATTGAAACACAAACAATTCGCTCCACAACCCAAAAATATTTACTGTATTTATACAAACTTATTACAGCAATACAAAATAATGTAGTGTATTCATATAAAATTATTACAGTACACTAATAGAAAATACTGCACAGTACAGTAAAAAGCATATAGAAAAAATTAAACTGTACTTGATCCCATTCAACCCAAACACTTGGGAGTTACATGACCCAATATTTATTAAACCACCATATTTCAGTATAATCACTCAAAAACTTAATAATTTATTACAAATTTTATTTAGAAAAAATACAAAAACAGTTTATTGCATTAAAAAGTATCTCAATATGGGGTTAAAGATATGAACGCATTAATTACACCATTAAATTTAGTCCATAGACAACAAGACAAATGTGAGAACACCAATAAAAGCCCTATAGGACACAACTGAACATCTAAGCCTGCACACACCAAAAATTGTGTATAGGTGAGTAGTGGTAAACAGCTAAATATATCTCACACATTGGAGCATGGGTGGATATATAAATCCAATTATATTGACCCGATCTATCCACAAACAGTCACTAGGTGGCGCTCTAGTAGCATACTAAAAACCTATTCATACTGTGTGACTGTTTGTTTCAAACAGGAACTACAACTACCCTCCTCCAGACTCACCCATGACGTGTAAGTGTGCAGCACAGACACCGGGTTATGTCCCAAGCCCGACGCACGTTTCGATGTATTCTTCCTCGGGGGCTATTAAACTGTACGTTCGCTTACAACAGAATTGTTGGTGTGTGGGAGGTAGAGTACAAGCAATGTGCTGTGCTGGTTATCAATAAAAATTTCCAATACTGTATCCACAAATGCAAATTGATAGAAATGCTATATAGCATATACTGTACTGCACAATGGTATACAGTATACAGTACATATGTACATAAATTTACCTCCAGCGGGTCAAAGCACGGTGAAAAGACAGAACCGGAAGTGTGCACAGTGAGTATTTGCTCTTATTGCAAAGTTACAAATTTTTAGAAAGCTTTGCTTGTCTTGCTAAACGTTCTAAAACCAAGTTACTCTAATCCAAGGTTCCAATGTACTCCCATTTGTGTAATACACCTTATTTTTAAGTCACCACTGGCTTCTTTCAGTGTCGTTGCATCCTCAGAACCTGTACTTCATCAGCAAAGGAACAGGTTTTTTTTTAAACACATCTAATTACGTAACTCATTATTATTCCAAGATCTATTGATTAATATGAACTTTAAAATTAACTTTGTTCATGTGAAAACCCCTTTAACACAAAGCGAGATATATAAAAGATATAATTGCAATATCTGTATACTTGGTTTCTTATAACACTAAATAACAGATGTTACTGAGGTTAACTTAATCCCAGCCTCTCTGTCAGGGAAGCTCCAGTATCCACTCAGCTTTTGTCACAATCCCACTTATGTAAATAATTCAATCTATCAACACACAGGCCAGTGGCGTAGCTACTGTTTATGCCGCCCGGGGCGGTCGTAAAATTTGCCGCCCCCCTCCGTTGGCCGTTGATATTCCAGAAATTTTCAAAAATTTGGAAAACCATCAAAATATTTATTTTTCATGGAACTACAATCAAAGATCTAATTGTAGACTGCTGCTATTAGTCCTAGACTTTCACCTTTTTACACACATGTAGGCCTATTATACACACACAGCTCTGCTGCATACATACAGACACACACAGCTCTGCTGCATACAGACACACACAACTGTGCTGCATACATATAGACACACACAGCTCTGCTGCATACAGACACACACACAACTCTGCAGCATACATACAGACAGACACACACAACTCTGCTGCATACATACAGACACACAAAACTCTGCTGCATACATACAGACACACACAGCTCTGCTGCATACAGACAGACACACACAGCTCTGCTGCATACAGACAGACACACAGCTCTGCTGCATACAGACAGACACACAACTCTGCAGCATACATACAGACAGACACACACAACTCTGCTGCATACAGACACACACAACTGCATACATACAGACAGACACACAACTCTGCAGCATACATACAGACAGACACACACAACTCTGCTGCATACAGACACACACAACTGCATACATACAGACAGACACACAACTCTGCAGCATACATACAGACACACACAACTCTGCAGCTGCTGCATACATACGGACAAACACAACTCTGTAGCTGCTGCATACATGAATACATACAGACACACACAACTCTGTTGCATACATACAGACACACACAGCTCTGCTGCATACAGACAGACACACACAGCTCTACTGCATTTATACAGACACACACAGCTCTACTGCATACAGACAACTCTGCAGCATACATAGACACACAACTCTGCTGCAAACAGACACACAACTGCATACAGACAGACACACAACTCTGCAGCATACATACAGACACACAGCTCTACTGCATTTATACAGACACACAGCTCTACTGCATACAGACAGACACAAAACTCTGCAGCATACATACAGACACAAAACTCTGCAGCTGCTGCATACATATATATACATACATACAGGCACACACAACTCTGTAGCTGCTGCATACATGCATACATACAGACAACTCTGTAGCTGCTGCATGCATGCATACATACAGACACACACAACTCTGTAGCTGCTGCATACCTGCATACATACAGACACACACAACTCTGTAGCTGCTGCATACATGCATACATACAGACACACAACTCTGTAGCTGCTGCATACATGCATACATACAGACACACAACTCTGTAGCTGCTGCATACATGCATACAGACACAACTCTGCTACATACAGACAGACACACACAGCTCTACTGCATACATACATACACACACAACTCTGCTGCACATATAGACACACACGGCTTTTGGGGGCCCACACACGCGGCTGCTGCAGAGCTGAGGCTGCACCAAGCACAGGGCAGATGTAGCAGAGCTGAGCCTGCACCAAGCACAGGGCAAATGTAGAAGAGCTGAGCCTGCACCAAGCACAGGGCAGATGTAGCAGAGCTGAGCTTGCACCAAGCACAGGGCAGATGTAGCAGAGCTGAGCCTGCACCAAGCACAGGGCAGATGTAGAGGAGCTGAGCCTGCACCAAGAACAGGGTAGATGTAGCGGAGCTGAGCCTGCACCAGACACAGGGCAGATGTAGCGGAGCTGAGCCTGCACCAGACACAGGGCAGATGTAGCGGAGCTGAGCCTGCACCAGACACAGGGCAGATGTAGCGGAGCTGAGCCCGCACCAGACACAGGGCAGATGTAGCAGAGCTGAGCCTGCACCAGACACAGGGCAGATGTAGCGGAGCTGAGCCCGCACCAGACACAGGGCACATGTAGCGGAGCTGAGCCCGCACCAGACACAGGGCAGATGTAGCAGAGCTGAGCCCGCACCAGACACAGGGCAGATGTAGCAGAGCTGAGCCCGCACCAGACACAGGGCAGATGTAGCAGAGCTGAGCCCGCACCAGACACAGGGCAGATGTAGCAGAGCTGAGCCCACACCAGACACACGCGGCTCCTGGGGGCCCGCACACGCAGCTCCTGAGGTGGGGAAAGCCCATGCAGCTCACTGGGGCCCATAAACCGGGTGGCTGGGAGGGAGTATACAGGTCGAAGGGGGGAGTGGGGTAGCACTTATCGCTCGGACACGGATGAGAGGGGGCCCACACAGCGCCGGAGGCCAGCGCTGTGCTGGGGGTTGCTGGCTGGCACTCCTTCATCTCTCTGGGACAGAGCAGGACGCCGGGTGGTAGCTCCGCCCACAGATGAAGCTCAATCCAGCAGGGCACTGTGGTCTGCGTGCCTTAAAGAGACAGCAGCCACAGTTTCCTGCTGAGGACTCCGGTCCCCGGAACTCGGCCCGGGAGCAGCAGAACTGAAGGCGAGTGGCCAAAATGCCGCCCCCCTGACACGTGCCGCCAGGGGCAGACCGCCCCCTCCGCCCCCCCTTTGCTACGCCACTGACACAGGCTCAAGTGGGGCTAGTATACAACCCATTAAACTGCAAGTCCAATTCTAGCAGATATTTCCCCTCACTGAGTACCGTACATCTGGACAGGAAGCAATGGCCCGGCTTACTTGGATCTTTCTCTGGAAACAATATTCTTCTTCAGTATTGGGTATTAGGTTTTAGAGTCCCTTCTTGAGTCGATGGTCAGTATTAGGTCTTTTGGTTCCTTCTGGAGTTGGTGGTTGGTAATAGTGTTTGGGTTCTTTCTGGACTAAGTGATCAGCAGCGTCAGACTGGCTACCGGAGAAACTGCCAGTGTGGTGCCTCTGAGGCTTTCATTGCCACAGGGTACTACACCTCACTTAAGGTGCAGTGCTTAACCCAGATCCAGAGGAGGTCGGTACTAGTTTCACCACTTACAAATCAAATACACAACCAGGTTGCCCTCCCCAATGGGAAACCGGGCTAGGGTTGGGTCTTAAGGCAGTCACCAAACATGGGGGGCAGCCACCCAGTAGTGACATGGACCCAGAGGAGGAGCAGCCGCCAGGGGGAGTTAGGAGCCAACACAACAGTTAGAGAGAGCTCTCCAGCAGGAGAGGAAAGGAGCAGACAGGTTACCGGTGGCTCTGGTGTGACACAGGAGTAAAAACGGTTGCCGAGGGGAGAGCTTCATTGCTCCATCGGGACCAACGCAGCTCAGGATGTAGAACCCTAGGGTGAACCATACTTCAGGTTGGATCATCAGAATCTGCAGGACAGGGGAATTATATGTCCCTCTGGCCACCACAGTTCACGGAGCACAGTGCTACATAGGGTCCAGAGTCAAGACCTACGTTAGGCCCCACAATGGACCCATGGCACCTGCATACGGAACGGGAGACAACAAGTCAAGAGCAGGGGTCCCCAAGTAGCTTCAGGTCGCGGGGATCTATTTTAACAGGTGCAAGCAGGAAGGGTCCACCGACCACTGCACCGGGTGCGACCTCCAACGTATCCGGGATTGACCGGGACGCATCACAGCGGTGGCCAGTACTTTGGAAGCGGCAACCGGGTTACCTAAAGAATTGTGAGTAAAATACCTGTAATCCGCAGAGACTGTGTCCGCCTGTCATTCCCGGCGCTGGCGCCCCGCACTTCGGCACCAACAGCCATTACTACTCCCCTCATCATCCTCCCTGGGGCCCGCTCCACCTGTGGGAAACAGAAACATCTTAGCTACTACTACCATCCACCCCGGAGGACAGCGACAGCAGCGGCAGCTAATTCCCTGGCCGCAGACCACAGGTGGCGTCATGAAATCAAATCTCTATTATCACCACCACCTCCTTTATTGTACACCTCGGGGCTACAAAACCGGGCAAAAGGGCCACCCTGTGGCATCCCCCTGACCCAACATCACTGGCCTGGCGACGAGGAACTTGACCCCTTGCCCCGTGGGTGCTACACCAGTAATACCAGTTCTGGCTGCGGTTACCTGCATTGAACTCCTGAGCTCTCACCTGAGCTCTGGAGTGCAGTCTGGACTGAACAGTGGGTTTGCAGAAATGAACTGCGAGCGCCGACTGATTCCCCGGTTATCACAGTTCAATCCATGACAGCTGTGGACAGGCCGGGCTGAACTCCACAGCTCAGGTGAGAGTTCCGGCATTCAATGCAGGTAACCGCAGCCAGTACTGGTATTACTGGCAGTTTCTCCGGTAGCCAGTCCGACACTGGTGGCCAGTATTGGTCTTCGGGTTCTTTCTGGAGTTGGTGGCCAGTATTTGGTCTTCGGGTTCTTTCTGGTGTCATTGGTCGGTTATGGCTTTCTTCATGGTCACGTTTCTCAAGGGTACTTCCACGAAAATAGCAGCAATAGGCTCATTTCACCACTCACATGCCATTGCCTACTTCCTTTCAAGTCTTGGCACCATTTCTTCCCTTCCTTGGCTGTATCGGGCTTTTATATTAAACAACTGCACCACAATTGTCACATGACCTGGCATCTCTACTAAATTCTTCCCTTGAGGAAACACACACTCTATTCTTCAGTTCCTGTTTTCCCTTTCCAACCAGCAGATGGCGATATTTACTTGCAGATATTTTTAGTTGTGTCTTTCATTTATCTCCTTCTTACATTGTCCTATAGCACAAGCTTGATTTCTTCTACCTTTCTTCAGACTTTAGAGCCAGCCTGGATCTTATTCACCAGTTTTTATGCATCTACTTGAGATTTGATTGCTCTTAAAAATATCACCCACTTATAGAGTTTAACAGCTCTTCATTGGCGTAGAGCATCATTTGCTTTCAATCAGTTTGTCGACATTCAGCAAGCTTAGAGAAAATTTGTAATGCAAATTCAGACATCTATCAGGGCTGAGAATTTGGAGAGCTTTTACCGCTATGAGATTCAGCAAAATGACTCTAAAATTAGAACCGTGCCTCTGTCGCTTACACTTTTCTGTATCTTGAGCTCCTCAGGAGACTTCCATCTATGATGAGATATGAAAATATTCTGCAAGATGAGATCTTCTCTTACAGCAGATTAATGACGTTCGGAGCAGACAGCGACTCCATGTGTGAACATAATATCAACATCATTATGGTTGTTTATTAGGAATTTGCAAACAAATTTTAGAGCAATCCATAATGTTTGTGATTAGTAACTGGTCTACTATGAGGCTAACTAATATAGAATAATGGAGGACCACTAATAGCAGCCATTGCCAACCTCAGAAGTTAGCATTGTGCATGGAATAGTAACGACTTGCTACATGCTTGGGGTCGAGCATAGGGACCCAATATGGTTTCCCACTTTTGAGTGGAGCAGCAGTCAAGCATGTGCATTGCCAATCAATGTCTATTAGACTGATGAAGATAGCCAATCATTGTAATCATATACTCCTGGAAGACTCTTGACCTCCGTTCTCTTGGATAGGTGGTACTGTATCTTGTAATCTTAGTACAACTCATTTAAATCTATAGCTAATACCTTCTGTACATTAATACTGTAAATATAATATGATTAGTTCAGTCTCAACCTAGGTCCAGGTTTAGGAATATTGGGAAAGCCGCATCTGCAAATTGTGGATGTGACTGGCTCCATGTGCAGCTCCATGTGCATGAGCCACCATGACATTGCATGCATTGTTCTGCTGCAGAAAAGGGATGAAAATAGTGCATGCTGCAATTTTTTTCCACAAAGACCATCACACCACGGAAAAAATATGCAATGTGCAGTGGCATTAAGAGATCTGTGTGGTCTCCATGGGTGGTGCACAAGGTCAGTACATCATTATGTAGATCAGGTAATTTACTCAATCAACTTTTACATCTATCCAGTAAATAAAGCTGCATTTACACTAAAAGATAACAGTGAATGAGCGTAGTTAATAATTTTACGATTATCTTGATGTATTACAGATCGCTCACTGAACATCGTTTACTTTATCCCATGTCTCTAGCTCAATCACTTCTGTCAACAGGGTGTCTGGCTTCACTTTTTTATTTTTTATTGGATTCTATCACCTGGTCATTTGGTGACCAGATCTGGCTGATTCCTACTTACTGCAGAGCAGGGTGTGTGTGAATGAAAATAGGTTGTTGACTGACATGTATTATTCTCATATTCCTCCCATTATTCCTTATAATATTCCTCACACTATGTAAATAGGCATTTAAACAACTACTGATTGGTAAAGGTTTACTGATCAGCGGTCATATAGTGCAGACTTTTAGGCACTAACGTAGTCATTGAACCTTACACCCAGAGGAAGCCAGCTCCTATGGCGATACACATGGGGTCCTCATTTTCCCGTGACGCTGTGATGAGTACGTGTTCTATCCATGAAACAGGAATAGAAAACACGTAAGAAAATCAGACATATAAAAGGGGCCTGTCTGTTTGTATTGTTTTATGCTGCGCTATTTATGTATTATCTGTACATGTGTAGTGCGCCTTATTCTTTGCTGAAAAAGTTGTATCACACTGACAGAGTTTGGCCTAGGGCACAGGCTCTGGCGCAATGTGTGAATTCTTATAGGGAACCTGCTTTGTAAAAAAAAAATGTATTAACCTGCAGATATATGATTTATCTGCAGGTTAATACACTGTGTACAGAATTATTAGGCAATGAGTATTTTGATCACATGAAACTTTTTTTTACATGTTGTCCTACTCCAAGCTGTATAGGCTTGAGAGCCAACTACCAATTAAGTAAATCAGGTGATATGCAACTCTGTAATGAGGAAGGGTGTGTGTAATGACATCAACACCCTATATAAGATGTGCTTAATTATTAGGCAACTTCCTTTCCTTTGAAAAAATGGGTCAGAAGAGAAATTTGATGGGCTCTGAAAAGTCCAAAATTGTGAGATGTCTTGCAAAGGGCTGCAGCAGTTTTGAAATTGCCAAACTTTTGAAGTGTGATCACCAAACAATCAAGCGTTTCATGGCAAATAGCCAACAGGGTCACAAGAAGCGTGTTGGGCAAAAAAGGCGCAAAATAACTGGCCATAAATTGAGGAACATCAAGCGTGAAGCTGCCAAGATGCCATTTGCCAACGGTTTGGCCATATTTCAGAGCTGCAACATTACTGGAGTATCAAAAAGCACAAGGTGTGCCATACTCAGGGACATGGCCAAGGTAAGGAAGGCTGAAAAACCACCACCTTTGAACAAGAAACATAAGATAAAACGTCAAGACTGGGCCAAGAAATATCTTAAGACTGATTTTTCAAAGGTTTTATGAACTGATGAAATGAGAGTGATTCTTGATGGGCCAGATGGATGGGCGAGAGACTGGATCAGTAAAGGGCAGAGAGCTCCACTCCGACTCAGACGCGAGCAAGGTGGAGGTGGGCACTGGTATGGGCTGCTATCATCAAAGATGAACTTGTGGGACCTTTTCGGATTGAGGATGGAGTGAAGCTCAACTCCCAGACCTACTGCCAGTTTCTGGAAGACAACTTCTTCAAGCAGTGGTGCAGCAAGAAGTCGGTATCGTTCAAGAAAAACATGATTTTCATGCAGGACAATGCTCCATCAAATGTATCCAACTACTCCACAGAGTGGCTGGCCAATAAAGGTCTAAAAGAGGAAATAATAATGACATGGCCCCCTTGTTCACCTGATCTAAACCCCATAGAGAACCTGTGGTCCCTCATAAAATGTAAGATCTACAGGGAGGGAAAACAGTACACCTCTCGGAACAGTGTCTGGAGGCTGTGGTGGCTGCTGCACAAAATGTTGATCGTAAACAGATCAAGCAACTGACAGAATCTATGGATGGTAGGCTGTTGAGTGTCATCAGAAAGAATGGTGGCTATATTGGTCACTAATGTTTTGGGGTTTTGTTTTTGCATGTCAGAAATGTTTATTTCTAAATTTTGTGCAGTTATATTGGTTTACCTGGTGAAAATAAACAAGTGAGATGGGAATAGATTTGTTTTTTATTAAGTTGCCTAATAATTCTGCACAGTAATAGTTACCTGCACAAACAGACATCCTCCTAAGATAGCCAAATCTAAAAAAAAACCACTCCAACTTCCAAAAATATTAAGCTTGATATTTATGAGTCTTTTGGGTTGATTGAGAGCATAGTTGTTGATCAATAATAAAAAAAATCCTTTAAAATACAACTTGCCTAATAATTCTGCACACAGTGTAGAGATCTGAATTTGACTGGCGCCGACACCGAGAGACCCACTGAGGGAGGAAATAAACATTATTCCTTCCAGCAGCATTCCGCTTTCAGTCATGGTGGTTGTGCTGGCGCAGGTTCAGTGACCGCTTAGTGTATAGTAAGCAGTGGCTGTAACCTTACCCTGACACTGATTGACTGTTGGTTCTAATGCTAAGTGGCTGTCAGTCATGGTAGTGGCACCAGCGCAAGTTCAGTCATCACTTAGTGTATAGCAGGTGTCGCGGGCGGAGGGGACGCGCTCGCCACGCTCGGGTCCAGGGCTTCTGCTGCTGCTGCTCGGTGGCTCGAGCGGTGGACCGGACCCGGGGACTCGAGCAGCGCTCCTCACCCGTGAGTGAAATGGGGATGTTAGGGTTAGGGAGATTGTTCGTGACGCCACCCACGGGTCGTGGTGATAATGGCACCACCGCTCCTGGTAACGGGGATCCCGGGAGAGATGGTAGGGTGCAACTGAGATGTTGTCCCCTCCGTGGGCAGGGGTTGGTGATCCCGGGGCCTGATGGTGTAACGGGGAGGCAGGGTTGGTGAGGTGCAGGATCGCAGGGACAGCGCGGCGCGGTGCCGGACGGCACTGGTGTACTCACTCAGACAATCACTGACAGAGTCGTAGGTAAACCAAAACGGCCGGATGGACGGGTCCCGCAGCCGGCTGCAGTGTTGTTGTTGTGCTCTCCCCGGACGGCTGATGGTGGCTGTCTTTCCCTGCACCTTTGAGAATGTTCTTGACTCCTGTGGTTGCCCACCGGTAGTCTGCTCCCCGGCGTATAGGTGCCGTAGGAGCCCGTTTTCCCCACAGGCGCTGGCCCTTGGATCTCTAGCCTGTGGCGGTGGCTGTATATCCTCTCTGGGTGGACGGTTGCCTTCAATCGGGACTTTAGTAGTTGAGAAACCCCTGGGGTTCCTGTCACATTCGGATTTGACTATTGACGGCGGCTCCAAGCCTGGTCGGGGTCCGATGGCCCTGCCTGTGTGCTTAGCTTCACTCCGTTCCCCGGTCCGGTACCGGCGGGCCGACACCCGACCCCGGTCTTTACGGCTCTGCGGAGTTCCACCAACTCCTGCAGACGGCCACCACCGTCTGCCAACCTTGCTGTCAGTGCCTGGGCTCCAACCCAGACACTTCAAGTGTTTACTCCTCTCACTTTCACCTCCAAGACTGATCTAAACTGTCTGCTTTTCCTGCCTTCAGGCCTGTGAACTCCTCGGTGGGTGGGGCCAACCGCCTGGCTCCGCCCCACATGGTGTGGACATTAGGCCCTGGAGGGAGGCAACAAGGGTTTTTGGTTTGGCTGTTGTAACTGCCTAGGATGGGGGTGTGTGTGTTGATATGTATGTGACTACCTGGCTAGTCCAGGGCGCCACACAAGCGGCGACTGTAACCACACCATGACACTGACTGACAGCTGGTTCTAATGCTGATCGGCTGTCAGTTATTGCGGTGGGGAGGTTACAGTCGTTGCTTACTATACACTAAGTGGTGACTGAACCTGCGCCGGCGCCACTCCGTGACTGAAAGCCCTGAAAGCTGCCGGGAGGAATAAAGACAATTTACACCCAGCTCTCACTGTGGTGGGCAGGGAGGTTCAGAACATTATTAACCTGCAGATTAACTGCATATCTACAGGTTAATACCATTATTTTTATATCACAAATGTTTGTTGTTTGTTTTTTTTTTGCCTAGGCTTTCATGTTTGCTTTATAAAAAGATTCATATTTTAAAGTTTAGAGAGTGTAACCAATCTGTTGTCCTTCCTTTTTTTGAATAGTATATGTTTTACACATATCTCAAATACTATATCATCAATTTACAAATGGTGCCCACTCCATTGGGGTAAGTTTGCAAAATGCAGACAATTGGGCACCAAGTACAAGCTTCCAATATCGTTTATGAAGTAAAGTGTCAAGGGGTTAAAATAAAAGTTGTTTTACAGCTGCGTGTTATAACTGGGATTACTTTTTTATATACTTTTTACAGCTGTCGTCTTTTCAGCAGGATTGCGAGAAGTTATGCTAAGGATTTGTGAGATGGAAACAGCAGGAGGCCGCAGATGAGAGGTTTTTTGAAAATGACTTTGTATCGTTTACAGAATACAAAAAACATGGCTGACAAATACACGATATGGACAAAAGTATTGGGACACAACTCTTAATAACTGAAGGTTTCTTCTTCAGCCCCATTGCCCTCCAATGTTTAACATCCGGCCCCTCGCCATGCTGTCCTTACTAAGCTGCGACAGAATTGCTGGTGGTGCAGAGCTCACTGATACCTGCGCGGTCCTGTAATAGGAACCAAGGGGGTAACAAGTCCGTTCATGACTTTTATTCTATGAACTGCGTGCACACGCTGCATTTTTTTATGCATTGTTTCTTGCAGATTTTAATCAATCTGCATAGGAAAACGCATCCCAGCAACGTTTATGACAATCCTGAAGAGCTGTTCACACATTGCAGATTTTTTTTCCTTGCAGATTTTGGTGCAGAAAAAATCTGCACCAAACAAATGACATGGCCGTTGTTTCTGCGTTTTTTTTCCAGCCTTTTTTCCTATCAGAATGCAAAAAAAAAAAAACATCAAAAAATGCATTGACAAAAGCATCAAAAAAGGCAAAACCGCTGCAAAAAATGTACGGTACTTATTTTTCAGCAGTGTTTTTCCTGCCAAGAGATGCAGTTTCAGTTGTAGAAAATCTGCAAGCAAATCTGCAACGTGGGAATGTGACACCCTTGAGGCATCATGCGCCACAGGGTACTGCGCCTCACCCGAGGTGCAGTATTCTTCTCGGATACGGAGGAGGTAGTCACCGGTAACCATCACCAAAACACTTACTCAAAACATAACACGGAGCTCTTCCACTGGGACTGAGCTAGGGTAGGTGCTGGGGTGGGCATCATGAGGTATGGGACCTCTTGCCCTCTAGTTCAAGAATCCGGGAGGCGGGGCTTTCACAGGGGAAGTTAGGTGCGACCTCACACACAACAGGCAGTTAGCACTAGACAATGTCCGAGTGAGGTCAAACTGAGGAACAAGCAAGGACACGGACATTTTGGGACCCGTGGTCTGGAGCTGTAGGCTCTACCGGGGTTCTTAGGAAAGAATTGGGATTCCAGTGTTTGCGGTGAGTGCAGAAGGGACCCATGAGCTGGGGTGGAGGGAAATCATCGAAATGAGACGCACAGAAGGAAACACCGGCCTCGACCTCCAAAGTATCTGGGATCGGCTGAAGCTCATCACAACGTAGCCCGGTGCTCCAATGGCAGCCTGTTTCCAGTGAGTAAAAAGAACTTAAACCGCACCCTCTGTGTCGTCCCAACACTGCCGGTGCTCGCCACCTCGCGGCTGTCCCCCATAAGCGACTACTACCACCACCATATCCCCTGTGGCCTAGCTCTACCTGTGAAGAGCTGCAATACCCGAGTTGCGTCACCAACCACCTCAGAGAAGAAATCACGTTCGCTCCCCTCCTATATATGCTGGCTGGACTATTTCATTAATGCCAGCTTTAGTTTACCTATACTGGTCTGGTGAGGTATTGTGATCCAGACTTACTGTTGGTTTTTGTGCATCAGCGGTTGTGGTGTTAACCCTTGTTGTCTTTTTGTTGCTACCTTCCTGCTCTTGCTTTTCTTCTTAAGGCTGCTTTACATGCAGCGATATCGTTATCGATATCACTGGCGTGCGCACCCGCCCTCGTCGGTTGTGCGTCACGGGCAAATCGCTGCCCGTGGCGCACAACATTGCTCGGACCCGTCACACTACTTACCTGCTTAGCGACGTCGCTGTGACAGGCAAACGAAATCCTTTCTAAGGGGGTGGTTCATTCGGCGTCACAGCGACGTCACTAAGCGGCCGTCCAATAGAAGCGGAGGGGCGGAGATGAGCGGAACAAACATTCCGCCCACCTCCTTCCTTCCTCATTGCGGGCGGCCACAGGTACGAGGTTGTTCCTGCGGTGTCACACATAGCGATGTGTGCTGCCGCAGGAACGACTAACAACCTGCGTCCTGCTACAGCAACGATATTTGGGAAATGGACAGCGTGTCAACAATCAACGATAAGGTAAGAAAATTTGCTTGTAAACGGTTGTTCGTGCGTTTCACACGCAATGACGTCGCTAACGAGGCCAGATGTGCGTCGCGAATTCTGTGACCCCAACGTCATTGCGTTAGCGATGTCGTTGCGTGTAAAGCAGCCTTTAGTCTCTTACTGTTTGTTCATGTGCATTTGAAGTGTGTCTGAGTTTTAGCTTTCCCGTCTGTCTTAATCTGTGTTATCATCTCACTCCTGCCCTTTCCTTCCCTGAAGGGGAGAGGGGTAACAGATTAGATCTCCTCAGGAGATTAGCCAGACACAAGACTCAGGTATCTCCACCATTAGGGGTAACCCTGAGATTAGGGATTGCCTAGGGTTCCTAGCATGAGGCATAGCATAGGAGCCTTCTGTCCCTCACTATCCTGCAGTCACATCATAACACTTGGGGAGTTTGAGCTTGGGGAGAAAGAACATGACCGGCCGCACAGAGCATGTATCTAAACCCAATCAAACACCTTTGGAATGAACTCAAACAGAGATTACAAGCCCGACCATTTCCTCCAACATCAGTGTCTGACATCACAAATAGTATAAAAACTAAAATAAAAAAGGGCTTGAGAAAAACGCTGCTATGTGTGACAGACAAGCAAAAAATATTTTCATAAGAAGTTTCTAAAATAATAAAGGCTTTGTGCTTCAAAATCAGACAGATGTCTTCCTCAGGCCAGGCATGTACTGTGTTAGAAATGCAACAGATGGAGTTTAAATGGACAAAGAAGGAGGGAAAAGAGTCGCAAAGTGACATTATCTGGTCGAGTGTCCATGCACATAAACATTTAAGATACAGATAAAAGTACATAATACATAAAGTCATATGAAAACGTTTGGGCACCCCTATTAATTTTAACCTTTTTTCTTTATAACAATTTGGGGTTTTGCAACAGCTATTTCAGTTTCATATATCTAATAACTGACGGACTGTGTAATATTTCTGAATTGAAATGAGGTTTATTGTACTAACAGAAAATGTGCAATCCGCATTTAAACTAAATTTGACAGGTGCATAAGTATGGGCACCCTTATCAATTTCTTGTTTTGAACACTCCTAACTACTTTTTACTGACTTACTGAAGCACTAAATTGGTTTTGTAACCTCATTGAGCTTTGAACTTCATAGGCAGGTGTATCCAATCATGAGAAAAGGTATTTAAGGTGGCCACTTGCAAGTTGTTCTCCTATTTGAATCTCCTATGAAGAGTGGCATCATGGGCTCCTCAAAACAACTCTCAAATGATCTGAAAACAAAGATTATTCAACATAGTTGTTCAGGGAAAGGAGACAAAAAGTTGTCTCATAGATTTAAACTGTCAGTTTCCACTGTGAGGAACATAGTAAGGAAATGGAAGAACACAGGTACAGTTCTTGTTAAGCCCAGAAGTGGCAGGCCAAGAAAAATATCAGAAAGGCAGAGAAGAAGAATGGTGAGAACAGTCAAGGATAATCCACAGACCACCTCCAAAGACCTGCAGCATCATCTTGCTGCAGATGGTGTCAATGTGCATCTGTCAACAATACAGTGCATGTTGCACAAGGAGAAGCTGTATGGGAGAGTGATACGAAAGAAGCCGTTTCTGCAAGCACGCCACAAACAGAGTCGCCTGAGGTATGCAAAAGCACATTTGGACAAGCCAGTTACATCTTGGACGAAGGTCCTGTGGACTGATGAAACAAAGATTGAGTTGTTTGGTCATACAAAAAGGCGTTAAGCATGGAGGCAAAAAAACACGGCATTCCAAGAAAAGCACTTGCTACCCACAGTAAAATTTGGTGGAGGTTCCATCATGCTTTGGGGCTGTGCGGCCAATGCCGGCACCGGGAATCTTGTTAAAGTTGAGGGTTGCATGGATTAAACTCAGTATCAGCAGATTCTTGACAATAATGTGCAAGAGTCAGTGACGAAGTTGAAGTTACGCAGGGGATGGATATTTCAACAAGACAATGATCCAAAACACCGCTCCAAATCTACTCAGGCATTCATGCAGAGGAACAATTACAATGTTCTGGAATGGCCATCCCAGTCCCCAGACCTGAATATCATTGAACATCTGTGGGATGATTTGAAGCGTGCTGTCCATGCTCGGCAACCATCAAACTTAACTGAACTGGAATTGTTTTGTAAACAGGAATGGTCAAATATACCTTCATCCAGGATCCAGGAACTCATTAAAAGCTACAGGAAGCGACTAGAGGCTGTTATTTTTGCAAAAGGAGGATCTACAAAATATTAATGTCACTTTTATGTTGAGGTGCCCATACTTTTGCACCGGTCAAATTTAGTTTACATGCGGATTGCACATTTTCTGTCAGTACAATAAACCTCATTTCAATCCAGAAATATTACTCAGTCCATCAGTTATTAGATATATGAAACTGAAATAGCTGTTGCAAAAACCCAAATTGTTATAAAGAAAAAAAGTTAACATTAATAGGGGTGCCCAAACTTTTTCATATGACTGTAATGCTAGCACATGGTGGTGTGCAATATAAACTGGGAGTATAATAATATAAACATCCAATATTAAAATAAGAGTTCTAAGTAAATAAGTGAAAAGTATATAGCAGATAATAACAAACAACATATATAACAATTTAGGGATAAGGTAAAATTTCAATGTTAAAACAAAAACACTAAAAGCAGGGACATTTGCTGGGATTTGTAGAAGCAATATAAGTGGACCAAGCGAAAAATAAAAGCTAGATAGTTGAAATGGATATATTTGGCTAAAATGCTGGAATTTCTGGTACTAAATAGCAAAAATAGAAGCAAAGTTACAAATAGCTGCAACAAGACTGAGAAAAACAATAGTATTAGTATAGTTTAATATGTAATTCACTGTTGGTGATGGATAAAACTGAATAGTAAAATGGGAACACTATGGGCAACTGCTAAAATATCAATCACTAAAACTCGACCTAAAAGAAAGGACGAGATGGTGAAAGTAATGTGCTAAAGATTAGGAGAAAACAAATGCTGGGAGTTCTGCTGTTCTTCTCTTAATGCAGCACCAGAAGTCCCAGCGTTTATTTTCTCCTTATCAGACGGCATGTAATGCCTATCAGCCATCATCTGCCTGGAAAAATGCAGCCTCGTTAATATGACATATGAAACAAGGGGTTAAAGATATCTGCACTATGCCATTATATTTTATAGGTTAATGGATCTCACAAATGCTCTTCTGGATAAATGGGCAAACATACCTCCAAAATCTTGAAAAAAAATAAATGTTTCTAGAAGAATGAAAATGTCTATGGATTTAGAATGGAAGGCAATGAAAGCTTGTTTAGGTGTATATGTAGGTGTCCTAATACTTTTGCCCATATGGCGCACATTTCTTTAATAAAGAAAAACTAGAACGGTTCCAAACTACTCACAAAACCGCTACTTAATCATTTTGATGAAATACATAAAATCCGCTCTTTAGCAAATATGGATTTTTGTAATATTCAAGTAGAATTCAATTCCACTCTCAAAATCGTCCATCTCTAGTCAAAACTAGTGATGGGCAAACCTGCAGATATCCAGGATCAGCAGGTCCAACCATTGGCCTCCCCAGCCTGAGAATACCAGCCCCCAGCTGTTGGGCTTTATTATGGCTGGGTATCAAAATTGGGGGGACCAAAAGCATTTTTTTAATCTTTTTATTTAATTTTTTTTTTTTTTTTTAAAAAAAAACCACATGCGTTTTTTTTTATTTTGATGCACAGCCAATATAACACGCACGGCTGGGGGCTGCAGCCTGTAGCTCTATGCTTTATCATGGCTGGGTATCAAAATGTGGGGTGACCCTTCACCAATTTTTTAAATTTATTTTTACACCAATCTAGACTCAGACAGGGTCTCTGACTGGTTTCAGTCATACACGCCGTCACACGTGCTGAGGGTGATGTCTGACTGCAACCAATGAGAGACGTCGGTACTGCTCGTGGGCGGGGGAAGCAGTGAATATGTATGAAGGATAATGAGCGGCATCAGAAGTAGAGTGAGCAGCCCCGGAAGCCGTGTATAGCTGCGCGGAGATTGATAAGTATGACGCGCCTGCTTTATTGTTATTTTCTTTATTTTTTCTTTATTTTTTTTTTACCTGGAATTCCCTGAAAACTCCAAGCTCGGGGTCGGTGCTTAGGTTCTTTTGAACCTATACGGATCCGGACTTTTACACTTCGGGACCGCACATCACTAGTCACAAGCAAATTTTTTTATTATTATTATTTTTTATTAACGAAGTACAAAATTAACAATATGCAAGTTTGTAATTGCCGTAATCATAGTGACCTGGAGAATCCTATTCCCAGGTTTATTTTTACCATCCAATGATTGGTATAAATCAAAACCAGAAAAAAAACAATTGCAGAATCGCTTTGTTTTTTCTTTTTCACCTCACGTGGAATTTTTTTCTCCTTTCTTCATTGTAAATGATTGCGTCATTTGAAAGGATTACTCGTCCGGCAACAAAAAACCCGTCTTATTATCTATGTCGGAGGAAAAATAAAAAAAAAGTTATGGCTCTTGGGGGCTGAAAAAAAGGAAAACACTAAAAAAAAAAGAAAAATCATCTGGTTCTTAAGGGGTTAAAAAAATGAATGTTTTGCTACATACTATAGATATTGGTCTTAGATCTACGTCTCAGCATCAGTAAATGGAAAACAAATATTCGCCGCAAACAGCTTTAATGGTAAAAATAAATTGGTGTAATTCTAGCTAATCAGTGACTTATTATTACAGAGAATGAAAATATTTATATCAATGATTGGATGCGCTTCTGACTTCAGTCTCCGGGGATTGCGTGTAGATTTCCAAAACTCGCGCTCTGAATAGCCGTCTAAATCACAGCTGATTAATAATATTCACATGAAAGAACCCGCTTTCCATTTGATAAAAAATTTGATTACAACTAAGAAAAGGGAGGACAAATACTTAATTTTATAAAGATTATGTCTAATCAAAAAAAACAACAGGGTCACAAGCAAAATTCAAAAATGAGAAAACGGAAAACTAGGACAGAAAATAAATAAATAACATTTCCGTCAAATTAATGGATTAATGGATAACTTGGCTCCTACAATGATCAGCTGTTACCTGCTCCGGCCATGGCTGGAAGTAAACGGTGTACGTGTCACGGTAAGTATGGGGGAGTAACACGGGGAAGGGGACCCCTACATCTAGGGAAGGAGGAGATAGTGACCCCTGACCAAACCTACTGCTGGTCCCTGGGATCCCTCATCACCCTAGATAGGTTCCTCACCTATGTGCTGAGCTGGATACCTGACCCTAGGTATCCCTAGTGCTAGTCCCTGAATAGGGAACGGATGGGATGAGCTCTTCGTCAACTGAACTAAACACTAAAGAAGATACAAGGAAGACACACAGAGGAAAAGTGCATGAACTACTTATCCACAAATGACTCAGGTAGAAGTTCAGCAAAGGTTCAGCAACGATACCATAGATGAGTACAAGCCACCTGCTTGCAACCAGAACTTGAACGAAACTGAATAATATCACCAGCACCAGTCCAGGGCAGATGGGGTTATGAGAATGCAAAATATTTTTATATATGCTTTTCTACTGTGAGAGTACTATATATATATATATATATATATATATATATATACACTGTGTGTATATATATGTATATATATATATATATATATATATATATATGTACTTCTCTGTATGTTTTTTTTATATAACCACTATATACCTTTTTATAACCAAGTTTTCTTTTGTATTTGAGGAGCAAGATGGAATTTTAAAGCCTGCAGCTGATGTCTGATATATATTTCAGTTTGTTTTCGGATTAATGCTACATATCAGGAAAAGTATGCATACTCAAGGTCACCAGGCTGGACTGATACAAAGCAACGGAATGCAGATGTGATAAGAGACTGGCTATCTGTGCAAGTCCAAATTCAAGGCTGAAGATGTTACGTAACAGAGACATTGCCAGGGATGAAGTCGGAAAATAGGAGGTGCTGCAGAGGGAGTTCCAAAATAGATATATGTCACAGACGTTTTGCATATTTTTTAATATAGCCAATGGCATACTTAGGAATTTTACTAAAAGATTAATCTATTCCTGGTCTCTATAAAGGCTTGTAAAAAATAATAATAAAGCACTTGGATGTGCACCTCTTCAAACTACTGAACGAGGAGCTTATACCAGCGACATTTTGTTTGGTCTAATTTCCTCCTGGCTAGCATTCACTAACTCTTGATTGGAGATTCCAGCACCACATTTCAAAGTTGTTGATTCTTCTTCTGTCTTGTTTCTTCACTGTTCAGGTTTTCGCATCTATATGTGACCACAAAAAACCTGACAATGTACAAGCCATGCCTTCGTCACCAGTGAAATGTTCCTCGATTTGAAGACCTTATCCAGTGATTCTCCTATTGACTTCCAGTGTCCTTGCTGCATTTTGAGTGATCATTGATCTGAGTAGGTTGACGTCATTTACAACTTTCAGTTTGTCGTCATCCATCTCAAATATGTCCTAGTCACACCTGGCAGTAGTCAATATCTTTGTCTTCATCCATCTACGATTCTTGCTATCAATGTTGTATCATCTATGTATTTAAGATTGTTGATAATTTGTCCAGCAATTTTGATTCCTTCTTCTTTTTCGGCAAGTCCAGCCTTCCTGAAAATAGGTTCTGCATATAAATGGAAGAGAAATGGCGACAGTATGCAGCCTTGTCTGATGCCTCATTCTACTTTGAACCATGCCGTGTCACCGTGTTCTGTCGGACTGCTGCCTCTTGACTGATCTAAAGGTTCCAAATAAGGCTGATCAGATGGTTAAGCACACCCATATCCTTCATGGTATTCCAAAATTTCTCGTTACATCACACTAAGCATACACACGTCTTAATTTCTAAATTCAGTTTTATTACCACAGGTGAATTACATCCTGCCTCTTGCTCTGATGTATAACATCCACCAAAAATTCACACAGAGTCCTTCAAAATCTTATACAAATTCATATGAGTGGAAATGTCACGGAGTATGTAATGACAGAAGAGGGGCCCATAGGCTGGCCCTCAGACTCAAGTCCCTGCGCCATGCCTTATCTTGGAGATATTTCAAAAGACTGACCTGCACATCCTACAAGTGTGTATAGGTGCCAGCTGAAAAAACCTAGCAAATACAAAATGGATACAGCCGCACACTAAATGCCATCAATGTATAAGGGAACTCTGGTACTGCATTACTGCTATATGAAAAAATGAGATTTTTAGTTTATGAATTGGCCAATGCATGTAAGCCCGGAAACCAAATGGCAAGGTAAATCTCAATATTCCGGGTCCCTAACTAAAATGCCACTATCTAGGTTAAAAACATCCTTGTCTGGGCAGCTAGACTAAAAATCTAACTTGAAATGCCACTATCTGGACTAACCTCCATGTCTGGGCAGCTAGGACTCCTGGTATAAGGATTGTGAACACAGCCTGGTTTATAGAGCGGAGTGCTCAGTCAGAAAAAAACTCACTGCAAATATTTCAAAAGACTGACCTGCACATCCTACAAGTGTGTATAGGTGCCAGCTGAAAAAACCTAGCAAATACAAAATGGATACAGCCGCACACTAAATGCCATCAATGTATAAGGGAACTCTGGTACTGCATTACTGCTATATGAAAAAATCAGATTTTTAGTTTATGCATTGGCCAATTCATAAACTAAAAATCTCATTTTTTCATATAGCAGTAATGCAGTACCAGAGTTCCCTTATACATTGATGGCATTTAGTGTGCGGCTGTATCCATTTTGTATTATCTTGGAGATAGGCTTGATGGTAGCCAGGTCTGAGCCCCCAGCGTGACCCTGACTCCTGGCCGAGCCCTGATGTTAATCCCCCTCTCCCCCACCCTTGGGGCGGGCCGGAAACACAGGAACAAAACCCCACAGAAATGACATGGACAAGGCAGAACGAAAACTCGTACACACTGCATTCAAAACACACAGGAGAGATAATATGTGTACAGGGAAACAACAAAAAGGGAAGGAAGTAAAGCACAACTGAGAAACGTCCACACCACTCAGAATTACAACACAGATCACCATATACAGGTTCACCACCAAGATCGGGATCGCTGGCGCTAAAGCTATCATCAGCGCATAATGGATGAAAGCCGTGCCTTCAATGGGAAAGACGCAGCTCCAGGTGGCAATTACCAACATGAGCTCCTAGTTCCTGCTCACCAGTCTGCAGGAATTAACTTCTACAGGGCTGAAGACCAGTGAACCTGAACCAGCCGATGCCCAGCTCTGGCTGAAGCCTCAAGTTGCTTGTCAGAGTCTGTAGTGTGAACAGAATCTTTACTCCATATAGTTTAAGTTGTCTAAATCAAGAGAAGTAGAAATTCCTCATTCCTGTACATCCCACCATCTCCTGGCCATGTCATCACACAGAGCTGTGGGTCATCCAAGATATTTGTGAAAGTTGGCAAGTCTGATAAAAACTCCTGGTACTGTAGGAACCAATACATTTGCTCAGGCTATTCAAGACTACAGTGGACTTCTTATTTTCTGCATTGTCAAGACAAAAGGAACGTTTTAACCATTTCTACCAGTATACAAAGCAGACGATGCTTGTTATATAAAGCCAGTCTTTTACATTTATCTACAACCCACAGCTTCGTATGTCTTGACTCAGTGTTTGTTTCTCCAGCTGTCAGGAAGCTCCTACATGAGTCACGTATCTCCACGAAGCATCTGGGAGTCCTCGCTTAGCTCCAAATGCTATATGTAGTGATCACATTATTGTCCATACTTGTAATTATTGTGGTATTTTCTGCCTCCGGGGCATTTTGGAGGTAAAATAACATCCTAAAAAATGCTGAAGAAGGTTCAGTGTTGTCTTCAGGCAACAAATAAAAAGAAAGAACATGGAATATCTGGGAATAAAAAGAATAAACCACTTTAGGAAAATATGGAAATTGTTTCAACAAGACATATTAGGTGCTAAGATAAAAAGAAGATAGCATGACTAATTCCGATGTACAGAAACTGGTCAGGAAGCTCATACATTTGTTGAAAAGAACTTTAAAACCCCCCATACACGTTAAAGGGAACTTGTCACCAAATTTTTCCCTATGAAACTAAAAGAATCCCCTTCTGCAGCTCCTGGGCTGCATTCTAGGAAGGTGCACCTTGGCCCTGACTCCCCTTTTAGACCCCAAAAATAACTTTATAAAACTTGGCCCTTAGGTATGCTAATTACCTTGGTGCGCCACAGGGGCTGGCTCATTTTTTGCTCCGTTCCCCCCTCCTGCCGCTGATCACTGTCCTCCTTTCACGTTTTCACGGGTCACGTTGCTCTGGAAAGGGGGTTTGTTTTGTTTTTCGGATGGGTGCGCGGCCGGGGCCGCTATGGAGATTGTTCGTGACGCCACCTACGGGTCATGGTGATTGTTGGCACCACCGCTGCTGGTGATGGCGGGGGCTCCCGGGTGGCGGTGTTGTGGCGCAGCTAGGTGTTGACCCCTCCGTGGGTAGGGGGTGTGGGTTCCGGGGCCCGCTGGGGTGATGATGGAGCTGCCGGAGGGATGCAGGGCGGCGTAGCGCGGCGCTGTGCCTGAGGGCACTGGTGTACTCACTCCGAGAAAACACACTTGAGTCACTGGTAAACCAAAGACGGGATAGTGGTCAGTGGCCGCAGCCGGCTGCGTGGTTCCCCCTTTTCGGGTTGGTGGTGACGTCTTTTCCCTGCACCTCCTAGACTGTATGACTACTTATGTCTGAACAACAGTAGTCCGCTCCCCGACTTTTAGGTACCGGTGGATCCCTCCTGCCCGCAGGCGCTGGCCCGTGGGATCTTGGTGCCTGGGCGGTGGCTTCCTATCCCCCTCGGTGGGCTGTTGCCGTCTATCGGGACTTTGGGTGGGACTGGACCTAAAATCCAGGCCGCAATCAGTTGATTCGACTCGGTCCAGTTGCTTCTGGGCCTTGTGCGGGATCTGAGTACCCTTCTCTGGTGCTCCGGTTTCGGTTTGACTCCCCGATTCGGTACTGGCGGGCTACGACCCAGCCGCGGTGCCTTGACGGTTCCACCGGTTCTACTCCCGGCCTCCTGCAGACGGCCACCACCATCTGTCTCCTGCCCACAGGGTCCCTAGGCTCCCACCCAGGCCCTGACAGATTTACTCCACAGCTCACACTGCTACCTCCTCTCCTTTCCTCTCCCTAACACAATCTGTTTGTTTTTCCCCACCACTGCCCATCAATCCTCCTCGGTGGGCGTGGCCAACTGCCTGACCACGCCCCCGGGTGTGGACATCTGGATAGGGGTGACTCAGGGTTTTTAGTGACTGGTGTAACCTTTTTTGGGGGGGCAGATGTTGTGCAGGGGCCTATCTGTGACCCCCTGGCTAGTCCAGGGCGTCACACATAGATGAAGAAGCTGGAGAAGAATGGGGACTATGCCGCGCTGCCGTGTAGAGAGACCAACAAGGAGGAATCCAAGTGATGTTATTAATCAACGCGTTTCAGCGAGGACCCTTGCCTTCATCAGGACAAAATTATATATATCACCCACTCCTCTATTCATTATCTATGAAACTGCTGGAAATAGTGGAGAGCTGTATTTGGATTTTCCAGTCCTCTGCTCCATTCAAGACAAAGCTTTAAACGGCCCACTTCTCCAGTTCCAGAGCTCGAGTCTTCAGATCACTGAGGATCCCAAATGTCAGACCCCAGCAGTCAGTAAGTTATCCATTATTCTAAAGGTAGGACATGCCTTACTGGCTTAGACATACACTAGCTCTGTGACTTTCCTCGTAGATTGGGAAGGGGAGATTTGCCAGGGCATAAAAGGAGACATAAGAGATGATGCTTCTGGCTCTACTCATATAAACGTATTAATGATAACTTGTAATCTACCTATGAAAAGAGAGGAGAAGGGGGTAATAAGAATTCTAAATAGGTACATTTTTGGAAAGATTATTGCTTTAATACTGGCTATCCTTGTAGCTCCAGAGAGTGAAATTAAATGAGAAACAAAAATAGGTACAAAGGAGAAATATTTATGGAGAAGGTAAAAGAAATAAGAAAAGTTACTCAATAAGGAATGTAAGATAAATGGAAAGGATCATTTTATTACGTTGGATGTGTTGTAATCTAGGCTTAATGTACTATCTGTATAGTGCAGGAAAGGCCCGTATGAATCTTATCAAAGGGAACCTGTCAGCTGATTCCTGTTGCCTGAATAAACAGCATGTGTACCGCCCCGCGCTCGTCTGCAACCGAGCCGCTCGGATCCGGGCTCGTTGGTGGGTGGCTCGAGCGCCTCCAGACCCGGGGTCACTTCGCTCTGAAAGGGGTGCTGGCGCTTTTGGAGGGGGGTAGGTAGGTGCACGGCCGGAGCTGTGTTTGAGTTTGTGACGCCACCCACGGGTTGTGATGAAGTTGGACTCCACCGCTGCGATTACTGGGCACCCGGGGAAGATGGTAGTGCAGCAAGATGTTAACCCCTCCTTGGGTAGGGATGATGGCCCCGGGACCCGTTGGGGGTAGCTGGGTAGTGCAGGGCGGTGCGCAGCCGGATGGCACTGTTGTACTAACAGTTATTGACACACACAAGTCTCTGGTAAACCAAGTTGATGGTGGTCGGTGCCCGCAGCTGGCTGCGTCTGGTCCCCCACCCGGTTCGGTGGTCTTGGCCTTTCTCCTGCACCGTGTTGTGTACTTGGGCTGCCTGCGCTTCAGCGTCAGGAGTCCGCTCCCCGGCCTGGTAGATGTCGGGAGAGCCCTTTTGCCCGCAGACGCTGGCCCGTGAGATCTCTCTGCCTGTGCGGTGCTTTTCTATCTCCCTCGTTGGGCTGTTCTCTTCAGTCGGAATTTGGGTGGGAAAGGACCTATAGTCCAGACTGCAATCAGTTAATTAACTCAGTCCAGTGGGTTCTGGACCTCGTTTCAGGGTTTGAGTACCCCCCTTTGTGCTCCGGTTTCCGAGTCGGTTCCCCGGGTCAGTACCGGCGGGCCACTACCCTGTCCCAGTCCACCACGGTTCCACCGAGCCGTCTTCCCGGCTCCTGCAGGCTAAGGCCACCGTTTGCCTCCTAGCCAAGATACCAGGGCTCCAACCCCGGCACCCGTCAGACTCCTTCATTCCACTCCTCTATACTCAACTCCCCAACTACTGACTAACAACTGACTAACGTTTTCCTGCCTCAGGCTCTCTGAACTTCTCGGTGGGCGTGGCCAACTGCCTGGCTCCGCCCCCTGGTGTGTCCATCAAGTCCTGAGGGGGGTGACTAGGGTTTAAAGTTTGGCTGATGACACCTTATTGGGGGACAGGTATAATGCGGGGGTCTACCTGTGACTACCTGGCTAGTCCAGGGCGTCACACATGATTTACACACTGGCTGGGTTATGAATTGCCAACCGGGGACTAGGTACAGGGGCATAACGACCGCAGTTGCAGGGGTCGCCATCACGACCGGGCCCGCAAGGTTAGAGGCCCAGCGCCCGCCCAGCAGATCAGCTGCCGGCACCTGCCTGTGAGAGAAGAGCTGTGCTGTTCTGTGGCAGACCACGCATCCACTATATGGCCCATGAGTCAGGGGGGCACAGTGTCAGCGGTGGCACTGGGCCCCCTCACCCGTTATCACACACAGCAATGATGAAACATCAAGCGAGGTGCTCCGCTCCATGCTTCATCATTCTCCCCCTGTGCCTGCCTACGTTCAATGTCACAGTGCAGCTGAGCGCGGTGACGTGATCACTACACACTGCTGAGCTGAGACTGCAGGAGGGGAGGAAACTCTGACCGGAGCAGCAGGAGAACAAGGAGAGGTAAGGACTTGTCTGTTTGTTTTTTTTTAATCAGTGAGTGCACAGTGGCCAGAGGCCTATAGGGTTGCATTATACATGGAGGTCTAGCGGCTGCATTTTACATGGAGGTCTATGGGGCTGCTTTATACATGGAGGTCTATGGGGCTGCTTTATACATGGAAGTCTATGGGGCTGCCTTATACATGGAGGTCTATGGGGCTGCATAATACAACATAAAGGACACCTTATGCATGGACTATAGGGGTGCATTATACATGGAATAGAATGGGGCTGCATAATACAATATTAAGGTCTATGGGGCTGCATTATAATACATATAGGATTATGGAGGCTGCATTATAATATATGGAGGACTATGGGGTCTACCTTATGCATGGACTATGGGGGTGCATTATAAAACATTGAGGACTATGGAGGTGCATTATAATATATGGAGGACTATGTGGTGCAGTATAATATATGGAGAACTATGGGGTGAATTATAATACATAGAGGACTATGGGAAATTCATTATAATACATGGAGGACTCTGGGGGTGCATTCTAATATATGAAGAGTTATGTTGACCATTATACTATTTGGAAGGCTATGTGAGGGCCATTATTGTATTTGGAGAACTATACATGAGGGGGGACAAAGATACCAGCATGGGATGAGAAAGTTTTGTTCTGAGTGAAAAAGGCTCTTTCCCTCAGCACCCAGCTTTCCCATGCTCTGCTATGTATCTTCTCTCAGCACCTAGCTTTCCCATGCTCTGCTATGTATCTTCTCTCTGCACCTAGCTTTGCCATGCTTTGATATGGGAAAGCTGGGTGCTGAGGGAAATATGTATAACAGAGCATGGGGAAGCTGGGTGCCGAGAACAAAATCGATATCAGAAAATAGGAAAGCTGGGTGCTGATAGAAAGAGCCAAGTGTCAGCGTCATTATCTCGTACCTTGAGTGTCGGTGTATGTGGGGGGGGCAGGTCCAAACTTTGCACTGGACCTATCAAACTCTAGTTACGCCACTGACTAGGTAGATATGAATGATATGACTGACAGGGCTCTACCTATACATGCACATAGGGATAGATCTGTCAGTCAACAGGAACAGAGCAGAAAGAAGCCAATAGGGACCTGCCCTGGACTAGTCATGTAAAACGCATAGTTCCTGGATAGCATTTCAAAATAGGTTTCCTCATAAACACAGCAGTATTACAGACAGAAACATTCAGATTCCCTTTATCTCAAAATTGCCTGATATTGTAAGGTGGTTTTCTAAACTGGACAATCTATATATATAATTGCCTTATTCTGTCTGTCTGTCTGTCTGTCTTGCTCCAAAATTGTGTCCCGGGACATGTCCTTACGGTGACAAACAGCGGATTGGCTGCTGGCCTCGCCATGTCCCCGCCCCCCCTGCACGGATTGGCCGCTCGCCTCGCCTTGGCTCCTCCCCCCGCACGGATTGGCCGCTCGCCTCGCCTCGGGTCCGCCCCCCCTCGCACGGATTGGCCATGTCGTTACGGTGACAAACAGCGGATTGGCCGCTGGGCTCGCCATGGCCCCGCCCCCCCGCACGGATTGGCCGCTCAGCTTCACGGATTTGCGATGGCCCCACCCCCCCACCCCCGCACGGATTGGGCGCTCGCCTCGGCTCCTCCCCCCACACGAGGTGAGCGCATCAAGGTCCTGCGGCGGAACGAACTAGAACGAACACACAACACACACCACACACACACACACACACACACACCAGATCGCATCCACATACTCACAACATCCCGTGATATCGCTTGCATCTCGGCGGCGATACTGTGTAGTGATCTTCCAGGACCTGCCGGAGGATCACATGGCCGGAAGCATGTGGTATCTCCGGATGTTGTGATTGTGTCAGCGCGTGTATGCGATCGGATGTGTGTGAGTGTATGCGATCGGATGTGTGTGTGTGTGTGAGTGTATGCGATCGGGTGTGAGTGTGTGTGTGTGTGAGTGTATGCGATCGGATGTGTGTGAGTGTATGCGATCGGATGTGTGTGTGAGTGTATGCGATCGGGTGTGAGTGTGTTTGTGTGAGTGTATGCGATCGGATGTGTGTGAGTGTGTGTGTGTGAGTGTGTGCGATCGGATCTGTGAGTGTCGGCAGAGGAGCACGGCGTGCAGCACAGCTGCTGGGACCGCCCACCGGTGGGCACAGGGAGAAGTGAGGTGTGTGTGTGTGAGTGTATGCGATCAGATGTGTGCGTGTTTAATGTCTGATGTGTGACTGTGGAGCACGATGGGGAGTGCACAGCATGGGGGATGGAGCACGATGGGGGGTGCGCAGCATGGGGGATGGAGCACGATGGGGGGTGTGCAGCATGGGGGATGGAGCACGATGGGGAGTGCGCAGCATGGGAGATGGAGCACGTTTGGGAGTGCGCAGCATAGGGGATGGAGCACGATGGGGAGTGCGCAGCATGGGGGATGGAGCACGATGGGGAATGCGCAGCATGGCGGATGGAGCACGATGGGGAATGCGCAGCATGGGGGATGGAGCACAATGGGGAGTGGGGATGGAGCACGATGGGGGGTGCGCAGCATGGGGGATGGAGCATGATGGGGGGTGCGCAGCATGGGGGATGGAGCACAATGGGGGGTGCACATCTCCCCCCAAAACACACACACACACACACACTGCCACACACGCACTGCACAACACACCACACACACACTGGGAACCACAAACACTGCCCTACACAGACACCCACACACACAACGCCGCACACACACAACAGCCCACACACACAAACACCGCGGCACACACAAATATACGCACATACCGCACAACACACACATTGCACAAAACATACCTCCCCCCAAAACACACACACACCCACACAAACCGCGCAACACACATACACAATGATACAGACACACAGCGCTCTACAAACAACGCAACACACAAACAACACCGCTCTCACCCCCCGCCACACCCAGACAACACCCAGAACATGTACAGCGCCCTACACAAACACTTGCTAACTACAGACAACATCTATATATATATATAACAAAAATCATACATTAACTACACAATACGTAAATTCTAGAATACCCGATGCGTAGAATCGGGCCACCTTCTAGTAATAATATAATTTTCTAACATGGATTTTGAAGCACTTCATAATCCACATCACAGAGTATTCAAAAAGTATTTCAAATATGTTTTATGTGAATTTTGAATCTGATCTGCGTCAAAGTCCAGTTTGTAAAAGATACAGATGATTCCTGATGAGGGATGTTGCCATCTTAATATCTTTATGATGAAGTAATAAAGAGGAAATCCTTTTTTTGTCCACCTGTGATAAGGGGGGCATAATTCAGGGTGATGCAATCCAAGTTATGCATCCACGTCTTAAACCCGTCTGCATTCCAAATCATGAGTCATTTGTCAGCATGCTTGCTATTCATCCACACAGATCAGTGATGACCACGGATCTACGTAGGAAATATGACTGCTTTAATTACGGAAGTTCAGATACATTTAAAGAAATCAGTTGGCTAGGAGCCAAGAATATGTAACACTTCTCCTATTCGGCAAAAAGAGCTTATTCTGAGATATATATGTCTATGTGTTTCATCATTTATCATTTTCATCATTAAGCTAAGTCAGCATGAATCACTTATGACCAGAAAGTCCCGTATCTGAGTACAGTTCAAACGCCATTTTGAGTCCTGTTTTGGATATCTTCATATAATTCTTAATACTCATAACAGTCCATAACCATGTTCATAACACCTGGACTAAGCCTAATTGATGGTTAAGCCAACCTGCTTATTTCTCCAAGTTCCCTGCAATTCACAAGAACATTGGGCATTGATCCTCCACCAGAACTTAGTGGATATCAAACAGAGATTTGTATTGCTAAGTATTTCACACCAGAATGCCACCTCCAATAGTTCCTGTACTATGAAGGAACATGCTCCATCCCATAGAAAGGACCATATGACTATAATCTCCCTGCTGCCATATTGCTAAACTAACCGGATGGCCTATATCTGTCGTCATGAGGAGGGACCACCACTGGGCCAACACATACAACACCATAAACAATACCAACACAATTTCTTGACTATAACAATAAAACAGTTAAAGGCATCGTATAAATTAAACACAATAGTACATTTTTCCACGAGGGCTGGATAACCTTTGTTATTAGTTGGGAACTCCTACATGCTTATACGTCTCACAGTTGACAGTTTTCACTTTCTAGGCCATGAGCGGCAAACACCTTCAGATTAGGATCTACTTTTTGTGGAGCCTGTGTTAGGTTATTTAACAAGTGGGGTTTAATTATTTTACTTACCTATATAGCGCCATTAATTCCACAGCTTTTTGCAGACATCATCCTCACTTTCCCCATTGGGGCTTGTGACGGGGTCCATCTCCCATATCACACACTCAACAGAGCGAGAGATGAGTGTCAATCCAAAGAACATTTATTCCAAGCAAATCAGAGAGTCCATAAAATGATCCACCATACAGAGGGTAAAATAGTCCAGAAACACAAATATAGTCCAGTAAAAGCAATAAATGTCCAGGTTTCTCTGGGGAGCTGCAGCTTCTGCCCCAGAGGATGAATCTTCCTGCTTCTCTTGTCTGTACAGGTAATTTAGTGACAACAAATGGATCTTGAAAAACTGTAATAAAATACTGGATTATTAAAAAGTCCTAGAAGTGAATTACACTGAGAACCGCCAGCAGCTAATTCCTTGATAAAGTGCACTGAGTATTCCCTGAGCAAAATAAAGTAATTGCAGTTATTTACCAGCCTGTATCAGCTGCTTCTATGAGAAATACTAAAGTTAATAAACTTAATTTTAGACTTTATATCGCTTGAATTTTGTTGTTCCTTTGTAGTTCCTACAATCATAGGCTCATAGAATGGTAGAGTTGGAAGGGACCTCAAGGGCTATCGGGTCCAACCCCTTTCTAAAATCATCCCAGCTGATGATCATCCCATCCTGAGGGTATATACTGGAGAAATCTTTTTTTGTACAAGAGAGACCAATAACGATAGATAGATAGATAGATAGATAGGTACTATCAGAATGGATATGGTTGTCCTCCAGACGGAAATTTTTGAGAACATCTCTGCACCCAATAGACCTCATAAATAAGTTATCTGAGCAGACGGGAGATTTATTAATTTGCTTCCATTTCCAGGAGGTGATGTAACATAATTAAATCCTGATTTGCTGAGAATCTATAAGGCTCCGAGGCTGCCGTGTTACCATTACAAAGTCTGTCCAGCTTTCTAATTTAGTTTAAATGAAAACCAATCAAACCTGTTTAATTGGAAAGTCCGTAGTGGAAGAGCCGAGCTGTACACGTGAGGAAGGAGCAAGCGCTATACTATTTACAAGCTGAGGGACAAATGGTTGGTGACTTGTTAGCTGATAATGCCTATTTTTTAGATTACTGGCAGCACTTTTTCAATAAAAGGCCTATAGATTGTCTTCAATAATGTGTATATATGCCTTATGGCACACACATTGTGAGAAAATGGCTGCATGATGAAGGTTAAAGGGAACCTGTCACCAGTTTTTTCAGTATTAAACCAAAAGTATAAATAACTTTATAAAATCTGACCACCACGTATGGTATTGACCTGTTCGGGTCGGATGGGTGTACTCATTTTTGGCTCCTTTCCCTCCTGACCTTGTTCGCCGTCCTCCTTTCATGATTGACGTGGATGACGCCTCCGTCATCATCCACATTACTCTGCCAAATGTCGCGCCTGTGCAGAGTCATTCCCGGCTCACGCAGGTGCAGTTCGCTCTGCCCCATCCCTGGCCGAGCCGAAAACATAGTTGCCCTTACACAAGCTGGTGAGGTCTTTGCGCAGGCGCGTGATTATGATTGGCGATGTGCATGACCATAATCTCGTGCCTGTGCAAAGACATCACCAGCTCGCGCGAGGGCAACTATGTTTTCAGCTCGGCCCCCGATGGAGCAGAGCGAATTGCGCCTGCGCGAGCCGGGAACGACTCTGCACAAGCGTGAGATTTGGTAGAGCAACGTGGATGATAACGGAGGCATCATTCACGTCAAGCATGAAAGAGGACGGCGAACAAGGCTAGGAGGAGGGATAGGAACCGAAAATGAGCACGCCCATCCAACCCAAACAGGTCATTAGCATATGTGGCGGTCAGATTTTATAAAGTTATTTCTGAGGTCTGCAAGGAGAGTCAGCACAAGGTGCACCTTCATAGAATGCAGCCCAGGAGCTGCAGAAGGTGATACTTTTGGTTTAATGCCAAAAAAACTGGTGACAGGTTCCCTTTAAGGTATATTCCAGGAGTATAGATAGTGGGATAGGTGAGCAAGGTACAGTGGTGTGAAAATTGTTTGCCCCTACCTGATTTCTTATTCTTTTGGATGTTTCTTTTTGGATGTTATTCTTTTCGGATGTTTCAGATCAACAAACAAATTTAAATATTAGACAAAGATATCATATGTAAACACAATATTCAGTTTATATATGGCTTTATTATCAAGATAAAATAAATCCAAACCTACAGGGCCCTTTGTGAAAAAGTGATTGCCCCCACCCACTCCAAAACATAAATTAGCTCTGGTTTATCACATCTTTGGGAAGCCAAGTTCTATTTCCCTAGCAACACCCAGGCCTGATTACTGCCACACCTGTTCTCAATCAAGAAATCACTTAAATAGGACCTGCCTGACAAAGTGAAATAAACCAAAAGATCCTCAAAAGCTAAACATCCTTCCCCAATCCAAAGAAATTCAGGAAAAAATGAGAAACAAACAAAAAAATGTGCGTACCATGATCATCATTAAAAACTATAACTTTACTAGATCACATCAATAGAAAATAACACTGATATAAAAAGGTGGAAGGGACCCAACAGTGTGGTAACACCAATAAAAGGGGGGAATACATCCACAGCAAAGCAAGGTAAAAACACAGGTCACAGTATGATGGCAAAACAAGTAGTCAGATCAATATGATGCAAGACCAAAATTATTATGAAAATATCTGGACACTTCCTCTCTTGACAAAGGCGGCAGAAGCTGAAACGTACGTCGGGAGAGCGGGGGGGTTCCCCAGCATTGTAAGGTAATTATAACACCATGTTTTCTTTTCATAGCGGCAAATAGTTTATTCCAGCAATTCTGAATCTTAGCATGCTACATGCAGATCATGTATAGACTTTTGAGACACAAATATAGCGCACTATTATGTAATGGGATTGTGCAATATTGAGGATGCTGCAATATTTAGTAATTATGTATGGTAATCAGTCTTGGTAGGCATATTGATCAAGGGCAGGTACAATATTAATTACTGGTGGTGATATTATAAGATTATTTGGTTAATATATATTTACTTTGTTTATCATATTTCATTGCACTATTGTTGCTTTATTATGTATGTAATTTTTATCATCACTACCACCCTATTTATGCCTATACACAGTATCATTATTGTCCATGATTAATGTAATTGTGCGTACCATCTATTTTCATAATAATTTTGGTCTTGCATCATATTGATCTGACTATTTTATTTTTGTCATCATACTGTGACCTGTGTTTTTGCCTTTCTTTGCTGTGGATTCTATTGATGTGATCTAATAAAGTTATGGTTTTTAATGATGATCATGGTATCCAAAATTTTTTTGTTTCTTAATTGTTTGGTGTAGATCCTATACGGTCCTTAATTATACAGAAAACAACTTAATTTTGTTGATTTGGGTTATGTAGGTTTGCTGGCAATTGTTTGAAGCTGTTTTTTCTCAAATGAGAAACAAAGTGCGATTTATCAGTCTGGAAAACGTCATAAAGCCATCTCTAAAGCTTTGAGATTCCAGCGAACCATACTAAGAGCCATTATATACTAATGGCAAAAACATTCAACAGTGGTGAACCTTCCCAGGAGTGGCCAGTCAACTAAAATTAACCCAAGAGTGCAGCAACGACTCATCAAAGAGGTCACAAAAGACCCCACAACAAAATCCTAAGGACTTCAGGCCTTTCGTGCCTCAGGGTTAGTGTTCATGACTCCACCATAAGAAAGAGACTGGGCAAAAACGGCCTGCATGGTAGAGTTGAAAGAAGAAAACCACTGCTGAGCAAAAAGAACATAAAGGCTCATCTGAATTTTGCTAGAAAATATCTTGATGGTCCCCAGGACTTTTGGGAGACTACTCTGTCGACCGATGAGACAAAAATTGAACTTTTTGAAAGATGTATGTCCCATTACATCTGGCGTAGAAGTAACACAGTGTCACGAATTGGGGCTCCTCATTTGTCTTCTGGAGCAATTCCTTCCCATACCCGAAGTTGCTCGGTCCGGTCTTCTGAGCCACGGATGCTGACCAGGACTTTTTATCATTCTGACATTGGTTCAAAAAGATCCTACTTAGCATGTGCGGGATTCCTATGGGTCTTTCACCACTATCTGAGTATGTCAGTGATGTGGCACGTTCCTTTTGGCCACGGTGACATCATCGGTGATGTGGTATGTTCCCATTGGCCGCCGTGACATCATCAGTCATGTGGCACATCCCCATTGGCCGTCGTGACATCATCGGTGATGTGGCACATTCCTATTGGCCGGTGACGTTATCAGTGATGTGGCACGTTCTTATTGGCCGCCGTGACATCATCAGTGATGTGTAGGGCTCTCATTGGCCAAATGGGCTGGCTACATGTGGTTCCTCCATCTTCTGGACGGTACAGAGGTGATAAATAGCCCTGACGCCCACATGGAAGTGCATACTCGTCTTGGTGCAAACTGCTGTACACATCTGAGATAGGGTTAGGCGGCAAATTCCTACCGGACTGATTGAGGGACAGGAAGCAGGTTAGGGTGAGGTGTTGAGGTCATATCCGTTGGCCGAGTTAGGGTCAGTAGCTGGTGAAGCTAGGGTGCAGTAATATTGGGCTTGGGAGGCTTTGTGACCAGTGGCTAACCGGCTGTACCATATAGCAAGCCGATATAGGATCAGTACCCTGTACACTCACCACTGCATATACCCTGAGTCCTGCTAGCAGGATACGACTAGTGTTCTGCTTGTCTGCTCCTATACATACTGTGTATGCTACATATATATTACCTTCTGTGAAGGACAGAAGTGTAAGCGCCATATAGACTCTGTGAGTTAACAGAGTTTTGTTCATTTAATATAGTATTATTTTCTTATCTGACTCTGTCAGTTAATAGAGTTCAGTATACCTACTGCAGTATCGTGTGGGTTAGAACCCGGTTACTGCATGCACAGGTACTCTCTGATGGAACAGAGCCACTTTACACCTGTTGGTACCTCTGTGTGACCTGTAACATAGAGTACCTTAATTACCGGGTTGCTGTTGGGTTTCATTAGGGCCTTGTGCCACCAGCTCCAGTTCTGCCATTACTGCACGGTGGACCCTGACCACTGGTATTAGTATATCTTCATCTATTGCTATATCAGGAGGTTCCCCCGTAACACACAGTATTTCAAAAAAGGAACATCACACCAACAGTAAAATATGGTGGTGGTATTGTGATGGTATAGAGTTGTTTTGCTGCTTCAGGCACTGGAAGAGTTGCTGTGGTAAATGGAACCATGAATTCTGCTGTCTACCAAAAAATCCTGAAGTAGAATGTCCGGCCATCTGTTCGTGACCTCAAGCTGAAGAGCACTTGGGTTATGCAGCAGGACAATGATCCAAAACACGCCAGCAAGTCCACCACTGAATGGCTTAAGAAAAACAAAATTAAGACTTTGGATCGGCCTAGTCAAAGTCCTGACCTTAATCTAATTGAGATTCTGTGGCATGACCTTAAAAAGGCGGTTCATGCATGGAAAACCTTCAATGTGGCTGAATTACAACAATTCTGCAAAGATGAGTGGGCCAAAATTCCTGAAGAGCATTGTAAAAGACTTATTGCCCGTTATTGCAAATGCTTGATTGCAGTTGCTGCTGCTAAGGGTGGCCCAACAAGTTATTAGGTTTTCTCATAGGGTGGGTTTGGATTTCTTTTTCCTTTTGTTGAGGGGAGTCAAGGGATGGCTGGCAGGGCTCTGCTCTTAATAAACTGGACTTGTGTTTGTGTTCCGCCCTGGCTGGGGGGGTGGGACACTTACTTGGGTCTTCAGGAGTGCATCCGCCACCCCACTGCCAGTCACTGTCATAAACATAGCAGGGCAGCACATCACACAGAGAGATTCTTTGCAAGACAACAACAAATGCTTTATTTGTTTTTCTATCTTCTGGACAGACATACCAACTTTCTCTATACATTTCTGTTCTGCCGCCGCTTTACTTTTGAGGACTTTTCCTGCATTAGCCCTCACCTTCCAGTAGCCGTGACTAGACTCCTGTTTTCTCCTGTCCTTACAGCTTCCGTGGTCTAGCTCACTACCTCGGACGGCTTTCTAGCCTCTCGACCTGTATGTGGGCCCGCCAGCGGTACACTTGACCTGACGCCCAACTGGTCCCTGGACTCTCCTAAGCCTGTCATGAGATGAGCCGTAGGCTCCAAAACATTGAAGCATATCTCCTGGTTTTGCGACAGACTCTGGTACAGTACTCGTACTTGCTTCAGCAACACTTGGTAGAATCGACTCTCTTCCTGGCCTGTCTCGCTAACCAACTCTCTGCTCTCTCACACTCTGCTCTAGTTCCCTCAGCAACCAGGATGTATCTACTACATTACACCTACTAAAATCCTTTATGCTAATATCCCTACTTAATATTTCACAATTACCACATTAAACAGATTATGCTATAAAATACATATTACACAGTAAAATACAGTAAAACACTTAAAACTGACGGTTGCCAGAGGGCACCAACCACTACATTGGTCCGGCCCCGCTTCAGCGCCAGCCGTACTCTCCAGCAGCAGCAGCATTAAGACATTTAAACAACATATGTACATCACAGCACCTCCTACACCTTAATAATAAAGACCTTCATTTATAAACTGCATTTTGTGTTTACTTGTGTTGTCTTTGATTAATACTTAAATTTGTTCAGTGATCTGCAACATTTAAGCCGGACAAACATGCAAAAGAATAAGAAATCATGAAGGGGGGAAACACTTTTTTTCACACCATTGTATGTGCCCCTGAATGATGAGTATTTTGATGATTTTATGGTTTCTTTTAGACTGGATCCGGTCCAAAATAATCCTCAAAAATTCTAGTAAAACCTTCAGAAATGCTGATTGTGATGGAAGAATATGGGTGGTTGTGTATCATGTTGTGTAGGTTCGTATTTTAGGTGTGGTTCACTGTCCATTCTGTGTATTTCTTGTGTGTACATTATATTGCCTGTAGGTAATCACCCCCTGTAGTGTTTCTGTCCCTAAGATTGGGGGAGGGGGGCTGGGATCCACCTAAACTCTCTGCTTACCTGACAAATTGGGCAGTCAGGCTGGGAAGGACAAGAGAGAAGGATTGATCCTCTGAGGGAAAAGCTGAGGCTGAGGCCAGCACCCAAGAGAGACTGTGAGAATACCTGATTTCCTTGGAGAAGGACTGCGGGAGGAGTGTAACTGATCCCCGAGACATTTATGCCATTATTGGACTATTTTACCCTTTGTGTGGTGGATTATTTGATGGACATTCTGGATCTCATGAAATAAGTATTCTTTGGATTGCTCACTCATCTCTCGCTCTGTTAATTGTGTGATATCGAAGAAGGACCTCGTCATACTGATTATTTACCTTTTTTTTAACCTGAAGAAGTTTTGAAAAACTCTTGTTAGGCTTTGTGCACATGGAGCCTTTTAGACACTAATGCAATAGCCACCTTTTTCCAGGTGAAGACACTTCATGTTAATGTTAGCAGCTGTTCACCTGAAGTGGTGGCTTCACCGGCGTTTTCGTCATTGTTCTTCAGGCATCCTTTGGTCAATATGGTGAGGTATAAAGAGCGGGTGGCTACCCATCATAAGACACCCAAAGAATGAGCATGTCACTTCTTTTAACAATGTCAAAGTTTTCGAACCCTGAAGCAGTTAAAAGAAGTCACAGAACATGTGCACAGCAGTTTAACATTATTGTGCATTTTGTTGATTTCATAGGCCGCTTTTGCAAGGCTTTTCTGGCAGAATCCACCTGAAAAAGACGACGTCTCTACATAGCCTTAGAAAAAAATGTGCGTATCACTTCCTTGAAGCGGATTGTGATAGAAACCACCTCAAACTTGTCACTGTTTTATCAAAAGACTGCAAAGCAAGGCTCCAGGGAAAAGGGAAAAGCTTTCCAAGAGTTCATCAAGACTGCTTCAAAATTGTATTAGGAAACAGTTCTGGAAGAGAAAAACTAAAAAAAAAACTCTCCAAAAGAGGTGAATTTCCTGATGAATTTTCCTCTTGTAGTTTTTTAGTTATGTAATGTCTCAAATATCTGAGTGGTGCCTAAATACACTCATCTGTCAACGTCTAGTGAAAGAACATTAAAAGCGGAGCACATGCTGATTCACATAGTACGTATGGTTCATACTCTCATATTCCAGTTTTTTCAGCATCTGGTACATTGCCATATTACAGCTGTATGTATTGTACAATTGTAAGGGACGTTACTGTGTTCCGGCCTGCCTCCAATTTCATTCAGAAGCATATGGGTATGTTCCCAAACTAAGCAGAAAAACAGCCATATAACCCAGTGGCAGAAATGTGAATGACAATCAGGAAATCTCTTTCATATGCTACGGGGAAAATCTTCAGCAGAAAGTTGCCAGTGCAGTGATATGAAGTGTGCAGCATGTCAATTTATGCTGCGGATATCACTGTGAGCGAAATACACTCCTTCTATGCAATTAGAACGCCAAATTAGTAAGATTTGTTTTATGAGTGCTCAGAAAATCAATGCAGCACACACACTTTGTGGTGTACTGAAAGCTTCTGCTTTATTACATCATGTGACCAGTTTATATAGTATCCCAAACAAAGAAATAACTTCTCAGAACTATGGACCATTAAGAGCTGCAGGGGTGTGCAGAAATGTGAAACTTCCCCGCCCATCAGTATTAACTGAGCCCTATGACATCATTCAGTTATAAGACAAGATGATTTCCATAAGAAAAAAATGGATTGTATTCTCTCACATCAACTTAGATTTGACCCTTTACAATGTAAACTGTGAAATACACTGAAAAGTTAACTTTTTCACATTTTTAATGATAAAATCTGCATCAAATGACGCTGTTGTTAGCCCCAGTGAGAGCCATTCAGAGACTGCAAGCGGCTCGCACTTGGCCGAGCACCAAGCGTACCCAAGCACAGCAATGCTCGCTCGAGTGGTCAGTATACGTAAAGCAGCTGTACTCTGACCTTGAATACTGATTTTTTTGTAAATTCCATCTTCGGTACTAACACCAAACGTTTCTGTTTGGGTTAGCTCATCTAGAGTTATGGGCTACCACATTTTTCCTGCTGCAAATGTTATACCAAACTGCATGCTTTTAAAGGATTAAGTGACTATTATTTATTTTTATAGTGTCTTTAATTCTTGGGTGCTGAATATAGATAAAAAACATGACAAGGTACAATATGTACAACTAAATGTTGTTAAGTGACTAAATGGCACAATTTGACAGAAAGTAGCCTGTTCTAATACAATCACCTGTCACGGTTGCACCGTTCGTGAAAGCCTGGCAGCTGTTAATAGAGCTTCCATTGACAGGCTTAGTACAAGCCACTCTGTTTACTAGATTGCAGATGTTTCCATGGTCTCAAACCTTTAACCCCAGCACAAGGATCTAGATTTATACAGGGACTCCTAGGTTTGGGCTGATCAATAAGCTGTTGGCTTGTGCAGCAAGCTGAAGGCAAGAGGAGTCACCATGTGGGGTTGATACCATGAGATCATATCAGAGACAAAATAAGAAAGCAAGTGGATGGTCAAAATACAAGCCGAGGTCAGATAGCGGGATAAATCAGGAAGACAACACAAGGGCAAGGACTGGAACTATAGGCCAGGTAAGCAGAACTTGTTGATTGAAAGTGGAAATCAGAGGTTCAGTGGTTTAAATAGCCAATAGCTCCTCCCAAAGTTCTAAGGAAGGAGTTACCAAAACCAAATAAGAATGAACATCTTTAGCTCCAGTTACATGGGGTTTAGCTCAAAACTCACCGAGAGTAAAGGCTGCTTTACACGCTGAGACATCGCTCAAGCGATCTCGTTGGGGGTCACAGAATTTGTGACGCACATCCGGTCGCTGTAGCGATGCCGTTGCGTGTGACACCTTTGAGCGATTTTGCATCGTTGCAAAAACATGCAAAATCGCTCATCGGTGACATGGGGGTCCATTCTCGAATATCTTTGCTGCAGCAGTAACGATGTTGTTCCTCGTTCATGCGGCTGCACACATCGGTACGTGTGACACCGCAGGAACGAGGAACCTCTCTTTACCTGCCTCCCGCCCGCAATGCGGAAGTAAGTAGGTGGGCAGGATGTTCGTCCTGCTCATCTCCGCCCCTCCGCTTCTATTGGGCGTCGGTTCAGTGACGCTGCTGTGACATCACTGCAGGGCCGGACTGGGACTCACATTCAGCCCTGGCATTTGGGGGTACACAGGCCCACTTGTCGCGTGGTGAATGTGTGATATCTTTGTGCACTTGTAGATTGTGTAACACGACCATATAACATGTAGTCACAGCTGTGGCCAGCTTACAGTCCTATTTATTGCTTTATTTGCTGCTATTTTCCCTACAGAGCTCATAGATATTGAAGAGGATGCTGCCCTCCATAGTGCAGTGGCTTCTTCATATTGCTGAAGGGCAGGGATACAAAATCAGATTTTTTTTCCACCAATTTCTGAGACCCATAACTTTGCTTTTTTTGGAAAGGGGGAATGGAAGGAAGCTGTAGTTTTCACTGGTGATAATTTTGGACACATATCACTTAGGGAAGGTGCAATGCCATTTTTGGGGGGCAGATCCCACCATGGACACCACTATGAAAAATACTGGAATGACCATATGCATCTACTCGCTGTGCACAGGTTCAGGATTTTCAGCATCTTTTAACCAGTTCAGGTTTCTAAAACCACCCAGTGATTAAAAGCAGTGACTGCTCCATTCTTCTGGTGTTTGCCACTCGGAAGACGCTCTGTACTTTACTATGCAGGTCAATAGGAAGGCTCGGAAGATGCCTGGACGTCTTTTTTGTTGCGTTTTACCATTGCTTTTTGTTAGAAGCGCAGTAAAAAATGTGACAAAAACAATGAGAAAACACGGAAAAAAAAAAGGTGGTCAAAAAGCAGGAAAAATGCCCTGAAAGTGGTTTTCCGGTTTTGGAAACCCATTCCCTGGATTGTTTGTTTGAAAACAAACTGCTTTATTGTCTCTCCCAGGCCTGCTATTGTCTGCAACGCTGATGTCACGTCACAATGACGGCGCTGAAACCAATCAATTATAGACAGCAGACACAACAGCAGTTTATAATTTTTATAACAAAAAGGAAGCATCAGACATCAAGAGGATGTGAGCAGTTAGTATCATGTTAGGGGCACTTACATGAATATATCACTAGAACCACCATGAGTACATTAATGCATCCCTGGAATAAAGTTTGTAAGGATTTAATGAGGATTTGGTGAGATTATTCTCAGTTTCAGCTCAAAAAATCAATATGAACATAAGCTAATTTACACTGTTTTTGGATAAGAATCTGGCCAAATTCTCCTCAATCTCAAAACAGTTTTGAAGATTTTTTTTAGATTTTAACTTGAAGCCATGAAGCTTGTTTTGGATTGTTAAATGTGTACAAGATCAGATCCACTGTCATTACAGAAGTGCAGCACCAGAACCACCATCTGTACATAAATGCAACACCAGAATCAGCGTCAGTACATGAATGCATCTCAATAATCACCATCAGTACATAAATGCAGTGCAAGAACCATTAGCACATGAATGCATCATCAGAACCAAGCTCAGCACATGAATGCACAGCCAGAACCACCTTCAGCACATGAATACAAAGCTAGAACCAAGGTCAGCACGTGAATGCAACGCCGTAACCACCACCTAAATGTAGCACCAGAAACACCATCAGCACATGAATGCAGAGTCAAAATTACCATCAGTACATGAATAAATAGCCAACCTTAAGGCCCAGTCACACTAAACAACTTACCAGCGATCCCAACAACGATCAAACCTGATAGGGATCGCTGGTAAGTTGCTAGGAGGTTGCTGGTGAGATGTCACACTGCGACGCTCCAGCGATCCCACCAGCAACCTGACCTGGCAGGGATCGCTGGAGCGTCGCTACACGAGTTGCTGGTGAGCTCACCAGCAACCAGTGTCCCAGCCCCCAGCCAGCAGCGCCGTGTGGAAGATGCTGCGCTTGGTAACAAAGGTAAATATCGGGTAACCAACCCGATATTTACCTTGGTTACCAGTGCACGCAGCTACACGTGCAAAGAGCAGGGAGCAGCGCACACCGCTTAGCGCTGGCTCCCTGCTCTCCTAGTTACAGCACACATCGGGTTAATTACCCGATGTGTGCTGCAGCTACATGTGCACAGAGCAGGGAGCAGTGCACAATGCTTAGCGCTGGCTCCTTGCTCTCCTAGTTACAGCACACATCGGGTTAATTACCTGATGTGAGCTGCAGCTACATGTGCACAGAGCAGGGAGCAGCGCACAATGCTTAGCGCTGGCTCCTTGCTCTCCTAGTTACAGCACACATCGGGTTAATTACCCGATGTGTGCTGCAGCTACATGTGCACAGAGCAGGGAGCAGCGCACAATGCTTAGTGCTGGCTCCTTGCTCTCCTAGTTACAGCACACATCGGGTTAATTACCCGATGTGTGCTCCAGCTACATGTGCACAGAGCAGGGAGCAGCGCACAATGCTTAGCGCTGGCTCCTTGCTCTCCTAGTTACAGCACACATCGGGTTAATTACCCGATGTGTGCTGCAGCTACATGTGCACAGAGCAGGGAGGAGCGCACAATGCTTATCGCTGGCTCCTTGCTCTCCTAGTTACAGCACACATCGGGTTAATTACTTCAGGGCCCGGTCACCGCGCTGCATTGATCAGGGAAGCAGGGAGCAGCATTGGCGCCCACATCTCGCGGGCCGGATGGAGGCTCGATCTACTGTCACTGTCTAATCAGCAGGAGCAGGGGCCGGCACAGAGCACACCACCCCCTCCTCCTGCTCCTGCGGATTTTAACTGTGCAGCGAGTGCAGCATAATCGTGCAGCTCAAGGCAAATGCTGCCTGCCGTTCATGCTGCAAAGGAGAGAGTGGCCGCAGATCGAGCGGCCCACTACAGGGACTGGCCCATCTATGGCCAATCCGGCCCTGACTGTGGGTTTATTTACCGCCGCTATAGTGGCGGCCGGCGGGTGGCGGCAGCCACAAAATAATTTTAAACAGCAGGCAGTGCGGGAGAGGCGGGGGGCGGCCCCCCCACCCCTCCACCGGCCAGCCCACCGGGAGAAGTCCCGCCCCTCCCGCCTGTCAGTCCGGGCCTGCATCACTGTGACGCTGAACAAACCACCCCCTTAGAAAGGAGGCGGTTCGCCGGTCACAGTGACGTCGCAGGGCAGGTAAGTAGTGTGACGGAATATACATTCCATAGGGAAAATACAATTAGATAAACCTGGTGGGCAAGCCAGCTCAGGTTTTCAGCAGCTCAAAATACATGGAAAAAAGGAGAACCAGAGCAAAAAGCTGAAAAAAATTTCAAAATTTATTTTTTGTTTTATATTCAAGGTGCACAGTGCAATACATGAAACATTGATGTACAATAAAAAGAGGGGGTGAGGAGCATCAGTACAAGACAAGTAAACATTAGCCGGGTGTGGACTAACAGGCAAAATAATGTTCAAAGATGGTAAAAACCCCTGATTGCCTACAATGAATGAAGAGGATCAATATGCTATATAAAAGCACTTGAGTGCGGTTAACCTGGGAGAATGAAAACCCAGAGGACCAAACCTGTTGGTGGTCAAATGTGGTTTGGCAAAGAAATGATTGACAGTCAGGAGACAACCCAATGTGGGAAAAGTTAAATCAAACGTGAATAGCACAAGATCCCAAATGGGAAGAGATGTGCTCCTGACTGAACAATCAAAAAAACTAAGCCAAAGAGGTACCACAGTAAAAAGGTGTAATCAGACAGTTAGATAGACCCCCTAGGTTTGTTGAAACAAGGGGGGAGTCGGATAAAAACCAAAAACTCAAAGGCAGATTTTTATGTTAAATGAGGGTCATTAGTAGGGAGTATGGCTTACACACAGGAAAAAATTCCAGGATGCAAAGTAGGTACAATAGTAGTAAATGAAATATAGATCCCTACAGAGCAAAGGTACTCCCGACTGGATGGCCAAAAATAGGCCAGTAACTACCTAGAGTTAGTGGGGGGTTAGAGACAAGGCAGGTTAACTCAGCGGCAAAAAAGGGGGGGGGGGGGTATTGTTAAGGCCAAGTGCCCTGTGGAGAGGAACATGGATTACCTGAGACCAATGGCAGGAGGCCCGACGTACGTTTCGCGGCTATCAGCGCATCGCTTGCCGCTTCATCATGGGGGAAAGTGAGAAGTGATGCACACATCCGGTGGAGTGACCCTTAAATAGCTCCGCGGAAATGGGAACCAGAATCCACAGTTCCGGAGTCAGGCGGCGCATGCGCGGGCCCGCCAAGAAGTCCCCCGCTACGTAGCCCCAGCCGTCAAGGAGTCGGGCGCATGCGCGGAGGTCAAGACGAAAACAAATGCATCCGCCGAGACCGCCGCGCACGCGCGGACTCCATGGAGACGCCGGAGCGCGGCCAGGGAACAACAGGCGGGCGCACGCATGCGCACAAGACTGCGGACACAGTGGATGGAAGAATGGGGAGACAAAGATGACACAAAAGAGACACTTGGCAATGACCACAATTATGGACATACATGATGGCGGAAAAACATGCGGAACAGATAACACAGATAAAAAGACATAACACTACATGTCATAAGGTGAGACATAATCCAGCACAGCCTAAAAAGTGGTAAATGTGCAGGCAGCCGCCAGGTGGAATTTGAAATCAAGTCGCATCTCCAACCAAATCAGGGTGTATATCAAACGGACCCATCCACTAATTAGTGTTGTCACAAGGGATATGTTGCATCATATTTAAAAGAAATCTAAGAAAACAGAAAAAAATTTATATACATAATTAAAAACAGAAAGATAAAAAGCCACAAACACCCGATCAGAGTAATGCAATGGAAAGAAAAAATGGTACGTATTACACACATTTTTTTCAGAAAATACGTAAAAAGTCACGAATAAATGAATAAACATTCCATTGCAAAAAGATGACAAAGCAATGAGAGCTAGGTAATACATTCAGAGAAGGGAAGGAAGGGAAATGAAGAGTGGCCTAGAGAAAAGAGGCAAAACTAAGGGCCTCATTGAGGCCCTTAGGAGCGACCGTGTCCAAAGCCACAATCCACTTGGTTTCTCTTTGGGAAAGCATCTTTTTGATGTTACCGCCCCGTATGCCGCAGTGGACCACGTCAATGCCACGTATTTTTAGCACTTTGGGGTCAAAATTGTGGTACTTTTTAAAATGGCGGGGTAAAGTTTTTAGTAAAGAAAAATCATCCACAGCCCTGGCCGCGCCAATGTCCCTCACATGCTCCCTCACCCGTATCCGAAATTCTCTTGAAGTCAGTCCTACATAAATGTATGGACAGTTGCAAGTAGCATAGTAGATGACATTTTCAGTACTACATGAAATCCGGTGTTGAATCGTAAAGGAACGTAGAGAATCGGAACTGGTGAAAGAGTTGCTGCGGAGGACATTGGCGCAGGCAAGGCAGTGCCCGCAAGGGAAACAACCTAAAACGGGACCAGTGGAGCCAAATGGATTTGACTTTTTGGTGGTATAATGGCTGTGGACAAGAAAATCGCTCAGATTTCTGGCTCTCCTAGCCGTGGCCAAAGGTGTGGGGGAGAGTGACCGAGACAAAACAGGGTCGGTTTTAAGAACCGACCAATGACGAGTCAAGATATCTCGCATCCGATACCACTCAGAGTTGTAGGTGGAAATGAAACGAGGATTTGAGTCAGCAGAAATCTGCTTAGGTTGATGGTGTAAAAGTGAAGTCCTCACGGTGTGTTTCGCCCTTAAGTAGCCCTTTTTTATGCACCGACGACTATATCCCCTGTCCATGAATCGTGATTTTAAATCCTCAGCCTGCACCTCAAAAGAGGCGTCCGATGAGCAGATCCGCCTCATCCGTAGAAATTGACCGGTCGGGATGGCTCTAACCGTAGATCCCATGTGTCCAGAAGAGGCATGAAGGAGTGCATTAACCGATGTTTTCTTGCGAAAGACATCGGTTTGAACACGTTGGTGACCATCAACTTCGAGGACAATATCCAGGAAATCTATACTGGTAGAGCTGAATTTATGAGTAAGACGGATGTTAAATATGTTGGAATTAAGACACTGAACGAACGAGTCGAGCTGCTCCACCGTGCCCTGCCAAAACATCAGGATGTCATCGATGTATCTAATCCAGCACTGCGCATGGGTGGCGGCCTGCACGCCCTCATCACCGAAAACCTGTCTCTCCCAATATCCAAGAAACAGGTTAGCGTACGAGGGCGCACAGGCCGCGCCCATCGCAGTGCCGCGCTTCTGAAGGTAGAAGGAGTCTTTGAATGTAAAATAATTATGTGACAGGGCAAAGTTTAGCAGCTCAAGTACCAGCTCGTTCAGGTCGGGATCCCGGCCGGACATTTCAAGGAAAAAGCGGGCCGCGCGGACGCCATCTTCATGTCGTATACAGGTGTACAGTGATTCTACGTCCATGGTGACAAAAAGTAGATCGGACTCCATTGAGATGCCGTCAACCCTCATGAGCACGTCCGTCGTGTCTTTGGCATAAGACGGGAGTGATTCGACTAGAGGTCTAAGGTAAAAGTCAATGAATCTGCATACAGGTTCACAGAACCCGTCAATGCCAGACACGATCGGGCGGCCAGGAGGGTTAACGGCATCCTTGTGGATCTTAGGGAGGAGATATAGCGTCGGGGCCCTGGGGAACTTCACCATCAGACCATCAAACATTTTTTTTGATATAATGCCCACATCATGGGCTCTAAGGAGAATTTTTTGTAATTTGAGGGAAAAAGAGGTGGTGGGGTTATAATCTAATTTTTGGTACGTGTCCTTATCTCTTAGTTGTTTAAATACTTCCCTCTCATATTGAACAGTGGGCCAGATCACAATGTTGCCCCCTTTGTCAGCCGCCTTGAAAATGACATCATCAAGTTGTTGTAATTCAATCAGAGCCTGTCTCTGTTTCATTGTAAGGTTGTCTGAAAAACGTCGTGTCGAGATTTTCTTGAAGTCTTCCATGACAAGCTTAGTAAAGATCTCTACAGCAGGGCAGACTGACAAAGGGGGGAACCTTGATGACCTGGGATGGAGAAAAGTAGGAGACGTACCTGGATTATTAGTTTGTTCTGCAAGTAGGTCCTCTAGCGCCGCAAGAGCTTCTTGTTCAAGGTCACTCATGGTATCCAAACCACCAGATTTTTTATTATGAAGCTTCTTCAAAATGAATTTTCTTGAAAAAAGATACAAATCTTTCAGAGCTGTAAAATAATGAAAATTATTGGTAGGAGAAAAAGACAGACCCAGAGATAAGACCTCGATCTGTGTCTCCGAGAGTAGATGGTTTGATAGATTAATTACCTGAAGTTTATTTTTATTTTTGGCATCCTGAGGTTTACCAAGACCAGGTTTAGGGGGTCCAGATTTTTTCGGGCCACTCCTGGTAGTAATACCAATAGAATCTTCATTGAGGTAAGAACTCTCAGAAGTCACAGATCGACCATCATCCATGGAGCTGCCTGATCTCAAAGAAGCCGATCTGGAGCGTGTTTTGAAACTTGTGCGAGATTGTGAACGTGCTCTCGCGGCGCCAGCCCTCCACCTGTAGACTCGATTATTAGCTTTATCGGCCAGATCTCTTTGGAATTTTTTAGATTTGTACTCAACCACCTCTCTTTCACATTTTTGGGATTCAAGATCCATCTCCTCGTTAAATTTCTGCAGCGCATCCTCTGATGATTTAGACTTAATAATGGAGAGAAGGCTCTCCATCTCGGTCTCAATCTCCAAAAGAGTGGAACTATTGTGGTCACGCAGGAGGGTCAGGAATCCAGTAGAACAATTATGTGCAAATTCTTCCCACTTCGTCTTGAAGTTTGGATCCTCTATGTCGAACGAGGGAAAAATCTGGACGCGTAGGCCACGTGGTACCAGCCCTCTCTGAATGTATTTATCCAAAAAAGCACGATTAAGTAAAGTGCGGATGCGTTTTTTAAGTAAAACCTTGAATTTAAAGGTAGCATCACGTGCATCACTAGTAGAAACGCTCTCAGGAAGTCCGCACCCATCCTCTTTAAGGACATTATTAACATGTGTGAGCCACACGGAATCACGGGCTCTGAAATCCATATTGGAAGGAACTGTGAAGAACACAGAAACAAATATGAGAAATATACATTCCATAGGGAAAATACAATTAGATAAACCTGGTGGGCAAGCCAGCTCAGGATTAGATACATCGATGACATCCTGATGTTTTGGCAGGGCACGGTGGAGCAGCTCGACTCGTTCGTTCAGTGTCTTAATTCCAACATATTTAACATCCGTCTTACTCATAAATTCAGCTCTACCAGTATAGATTTCCTGGATATTGTCCTCGAAGTTGATGGTCACCAACGTGTTCAAACCGATGTCTTTCGCAAGAAAACATCGGTTAATGCACTCCTTCATGCCTCTTCTGGACACATGGGATCTACGGTTAGAGCCATCCCGACCGGTCAATTTCTACGGATGAGGCGGATCTGCTCATCGGACGCCTCTTTTGAGGTGCAGGCTGAGGATTTAAAATCACGATTCATGGACAGGGGATATAGTCGTCGGTGCATAAAAAAGGGCTACTTAAGGGCGAAACACACCGTGAGGACTTCACTTTTACACCATCAACCTAAGCAGATTTCTGCTGACTCAAATCCTCGTTTCATTTCCACCTACAACTCTGAGTGGTATCGGATGCGAGATATCTTGACTCGTCATTGGTCGGTTCTTAAAACCGACCCTGTTTTGTCTCGGTCACTCTCCCCCACACCTTTGGCCACGGCTAGGAGAGCCAGAAATCTGAGCGATTTTCTTGTCCACAGCCATTATACCACCAAAAAGTCAAATCCATTTGGCTCCACTGGTCCCGTTTTAGGTTGTTTCCCTTGCGGGCACTGCCTTGCCTGCGCCAATGTCCTCCGCAGCAACTCTTTCACCAGTTCCGATTCTCTACGTTCCTTTACGATTCAACACCGGATTTCATGTAGTACTGAAAATGTCATCTACTATGCTACTTGCAACTGTCCATACATTTATGTAGGACTGACTTCAAGAGAATTTCGGATACGGGTGAGGAAGCATGTGAGGGACATTGGCGCGGCCAGGGCTGTGGATGATTTTTCTTTACTAAAAACTTTACCCCGCCATTTTAAAAAGTACCACAATTGTGACCCCAAAGTGCTAAAAATACGTGGCATTGACGTGGTCCACTGCGGCATACGGGGCGGTAACATCAAAAAGATGCTTTCCCAAAGAGAAACCAAGTGGATTGTGGCTTTGGACACGGTCGCTCCTAAGGGCCTCAATGAGGCCCTTAGTTTTGCCTCTTTTCTCTAGGCCACTCTTCATTTCCCTTCTTTCCCTTCTCTGAATGTATTACCTAGCTCTCATTGCTTTGTCATCTTTTTGCAATGGAATGTTTATTCATTTATTCGTGACTTTTTACGTATTTTCTGAAAAAAATGTGTGTAATACGTACCATTTTTTCTTTCCATTGCATTACTCTGATCGGGTGTTTGTGGCTTTTTATCTTTCTGTTTTTAATTATGTATATAAATTTTTTTCTGTTTTCTTAGATTTCTTTTAAATATGATGCAACATATCCCTTGTGACAACACTAATTAGTGGATGGGTCCGTTTGATATACACCATGATTCGGTTGGAGATGCGACTTGATTTCAAATTCCACCTGGCGGCTGCCTGCACATTTACCACTTTTTAGGCTGTGCTGGATTATGTCTCACCTTATGACATGTAGTGTTATGTCTTTTTATCTGTGTTATCTGTTCCGCATGTTTTTCCGCCATCATGTATGTCCATAATTGTGGTCATTGCCAAGTGTCTCTTTTGTGTCATCTTTGTCTCCCCATTCTTCCATCCACTGTGTCCGCAGTCTTGTGCGCATGCGTGCGCCCGCCTGTTGTTCCCTGGCCGCGCTCCGGCGTCTCCATGGAGTCCGCGCGTGCGCGGCGGTCTCGGCGGATGCATTTGTTTTCGTCTTGACCTCCGCGCATGCGCCCGACTCCTTGACGGCTGGGGCTACGTAGCGGGGGACTTCTTGGCGGGCCCGCGCATGCGCCGCCTGACTCCGGAACTGTGGATTCTGGTTCCCATTTCCGCGGAGCTATTTAAGGGTCACTCCACCGGATGTGTGCATCACTTCTCACTTTCCCCCATGATGAAGCGGCAAGCGATGCGCTGATAGCCGCGAAACGTACGTCGGGCCTCCTGCCATTGGTCTCAGGTAATCCATGTTCCTCTCCACAGGGCACTTGGCCTTAACAATACCCCCCCCCCTTTTTTGCCGCTGAGTTAACCTGCCTTGTCTCTAACCCCCCACTAACTCTAGGTAGTTACTGGCCTATTTTTGGCCATCCAGTCGGGAGTACCTTTGCTCTGTAGGGATCTATATTTCATTTACTACTATTGTACCTACTTTGCATCCTGGAATTTTTTCCTGTGTGTAAGCCATACTCCCTACTAATGACCCTCATTTAACATAAAAATCTGCCTTTGAGTTTTTGGTTTTTATCCGACTCCCCCCTTGTTTCAACAAACCTAGGGGGTCTGTCTAACTGTCTGATTACACCTTTTTACTGTGGTACCTCTTTGGCTTAGTTTTTTTGATTGTTCAGTCAGGAGCACATCTCTTCCCATTTGGGATCTTGTGCTATTCACGTTTGATTTAACTTTTCCCACATTGGGTTGTCTCCTGACTGTCAATCATTTCTTTGCCAAACCACATTTGACCACCAACAGGTTTGGTCCTCTGGGTTTTCATTCTCCCAGGTTAACCGCACTCAAGTGCTTTTATATAGCATATTGATCCTCTTCATTCATTGTAGGCAATCAGGGGTTTTTACCATCTTTGAACATTATTTTGCCTGTTAGTCCACACCCGGCTAATGTTTACTTGTCTTGTACTGATGCTCCTCACCCCCTCTTTTTATTGTACATCAATGTTTCATGTATTGCACTGTGCACCTTGAATATAAAACAAAAAATAAATTTTGAAATTTTTTTCAGCTTTTTGCTCTGGTTCTCCTTTTTTCCAAGTAGTGTGACGGGTCTGGGCGATGTTGTGCGCCACGAGCAGCGATTTGTCCATGTCGCACAACCGATGGGGGTGGGTACCCACGCTAGCGATATCGATCACGATATTGCAGCGTGTAAAGCAGCCTTTAGGGTGGCATCTGACTCTGTTCACACAGCAGAGTCTGACACTATACACTAGGTCTCTTGTTAGGCTTCTGAGTTTCTCTGACAGGCTTGGGCATCAACCAAGTTGTGTTCTCTTTGGTTAAGCTTTCAAGGAGTTAAGTTCTGTGAGCCTGGTGATTGTCTCTGGATTCACATGTTGTGAGAGACCTATCACAGCTACTCCCTGGCCTTTTTAAGATAGTGGATTTGATCCTCCCATGCTGATTATAGCATTTGCGATACCGGTCTTTGTAGTGTGATCCAGTTGCAGGAGATCTTCTGTGTGTTATTTGGTTTCTTGTTTAAAAATATTCTCGTTGTCTGTTTACTTCCTCCCTGATCTTTATTTCTCCCTGAGCACATATTGTCTTTACCTCTGTGTGTGCTTGCTGGGAGTTTGAGTTTTGGTTTTACTCTGTCTGTCTTTTTGTGTGGGATTAATTACTACTATCACGACCCTCCCGGGGGTGGGGGAGAGGGGGTATTAGAGAAAGGCTAGGCTGGCGGTACAGACCTCTTCACAATCAAAAGTACCCATGGGATAAGGGACAGCTAGGGCCCCCTGGCCTGAAGGCCAGCCTAGGAGTCCCGGTCCCCGGTTAACCCCTTATAGCACATGACAGCTCGCTAATTTAGCTGCACCAGAAGTCCCATGAATAAAACAGGAATGTGACTGTCACACATTACCTTCAACAAAGGCGCTGCGCCTCTCAAGTGGAAACAGAGGACACAGAAAACAGCACAGATGTTACACCACCCTTAAACTTCATGTCATCATGAAATAAATTGAAATGAATGTCAAGACAAGACAAATCCACCACCTGGGTATTACTTGCATTAATATGGTTCTAATATTAGTTTTTAACTACACATTCATCACTTTTACGGGAAAGATTAGAAAAAAAAATACGACCATCTTTACTAGTTTATCACCAAGACTTTCTCTGCTGCAAAATACTTCTCTTTATACAACTAAAGGAAACCACTAGATTTGTGTCTCGTTTTCTATAAATACTACATTGATTACTGTAACTTCCTGGCATCAGATAAATATTGCTTTAAACTTACATAGTGTTCTCGTTAAAATTAAAGGGGTTGTCCACCTTTGTGGAGTTTTATGGTTTTTTTTTGTTATTTTGTTTTTTTTAAAGTGCATGCATTTTGGGCTAAAAATCATTTTTGCTATTGGGTTTCATTATAAATTTTGCACAGATTTCCTTTTACAGCCTCTTTTTTTCCAGCACATTCAACTTTAATCTGGTATTGACCTTTAATTTAAAAGTACTGTTGATTTTACCTAATATAGGTTAGCGTCAAAGGTACTTATAAGTGATGCCAAAGTCCCCCAAAAGGGATCGAACTTTGTGTTGGGGATTTTGTCACGCTCCCCGGGTCCCCTGCGCTGCCCTCCGGCTCACCTGTCACGCTCCCCGGCTCCCCTGCCTCGCTTCCCAGTTCCTCGGTCCGGTCACCGCCGCTCCCCGCTCTCCAGCATCCATTGCCGGCGCGTCCCCGGCGTCCTGGTCCCCGCTCCCGGCGCCCGTTGGCTTCTCAGCCCCAGCCCGGCCCTGCTGCTTCCTCCTCGCAGCTTCCTGCTCTGGCTTCTGGCACTCGGGCCGCGCGCATGCGCATTAGGGCGCGCGCGCGGTCATTGACCCTTTCTTAAAGGGCCAGCGTCCATTAACAGGAAATGATGCAAACAGGTACAGGGTATAAAGGGGTTTAATGTCCAAGGGGGCGGGGCCTGATCTTCGTGTTTCTTAAGCTAGGAGTCAGGTCTCCTGGTGTCTCTATGATATACTCACCTATCTCTCTTGTAGAGCTGTGCCTGCCTCGCCATCCGGTCCTGCCGAATCCCGAACCCGGAACGCTGTCCATCTGCCATCCTGACAGTCCGTACCATCTCGGATCCCTGCGGTGACCCGTCATCTCGCTCCAAAGGTTCCGGACCCCGCCTTTCATCTTCTCGGCTTCCGAACCTGAGCTGCGTCACCCGGACTACCATCAGTGACTCCGTGGTCCCAGGGACTTCTCCGTTATACTCGTATGCACGGACTGTTCTGCTGCCTATAGTGCTCCAGCTACCGGACCCCTTACTACCATCTAGGAGTTCGGCCCAGTGGATCCACCTCCTGGGTCTGCCCGTCCACCTGGCCCTGACAGTAAGATCAGGCCATGGATCCCGCTGCAGCACTAGCAGCCGAACAGGAGGAACTCCAACGCCAGCGTGAGACTCAGACCCGCATGCTGCAATTCATGTCTTCTGTGGACGCCCGCCTGAACACGCTACAAGCAGCAGTTACGTCTTCAACATCCCGGGCTTCCACTAGTCAAGCCACGGCTCCAGCTCCCGTGGCGACTTCTTCAGATACTTCCAGACTTCGTTTGGCCTCACCACCCCGGTACGCCGGAGACCCCAAGACCTGCAGGGGATTCTTAAACCAATGCTCCCTCCATTTAACGCAGCTGCCGCATTTGTTTGCCTCCGACCAAGCCAAGGTCGCCTTCATCATGTCCCATCTAGAGGGTGAGGCACTGGCGTGGATGAACCCCTTGTGGGAGAAGGGGGATCCTGTGACCACGAACATCCAAGAGTTCCTGCAGGCATTCCGTGGCACCTTTGATGAGCCCGGACGCGCCTCCGCGTCTGCTTCGTCTCTTCTCCGGTTACGTCAGGGGACTCTGACGGTGGGTCAATACGCAATCCGGTTTCGCACCCTGGCTTCGGAACTCGGCTGGAACAACGAGGCCCTAACCGCCGCCTTCTGGGAAGGACTCTCGGGGCGAATTAAAGATGAGCTGGCGGGTCGTGACGTACCGACCACCCTGGATGCCCTGATTGCCCTAGCGACTCGAGTGGACATTCGCTTTCAGGAGCGATCCAAGGAAGTGTCCCGTGAGAGACGTCCGGTACGGCATTCCTCTCCTCCGCAGAAGCCCTCCGTACTTCAGTCATTGACAGCTGGGGCCCCCGTGCACGAGCCCATGCAGATCGACCGAGTGCGGCAGTCTGAACAACGTCGAGCAGAGCGGCTCGCCAAGGGTCTCTGCTTTTACTGCGGAGAGGGCACACACCTGCTACGCTCCTGTCCAGAGAGGCCGGGAAACTCCAAAGCCTAGGGTTGGTAGGAGAGGCCACCCTAGGTGCTGGGACTCTCTCAGACCCGGTTACGTGGACTGTGCAAGTGACAACGGGAGAGACGCGGTTCACGGCTGAGGCATACCTCGATTCCGGGGCAGCAGGCAATTTCATCCAGCAGGCCACGGTGGACAAGTACCAGGTGCCTGTTACTCCACTCGACAAGCCCCTAGTGATTGCCTCTGTGGATGGGAGACCCCTCTCTGACACCATCTCCTGGATCACCAGGCCGGTCGAACTGCGTATCGGTGCCCTGCACACCGAGAACATCGCTCTCTACGTCCTTCCACACATGTCCCATCAAATCCTGCTGGGACTTCCCTGGTTGCGGACACACGAACCATCAGTCAGCTGGGGTACTGGCGAAATCACCCGATGGGGCTCTTCGTGCCACGAGAAGTGTCTGAAGACCATACAACCCATCCGACGACCTCCGGTTCCAGAGAACCTACCGGGACTGCCCTCGGCCTATTGGTCCTTCGCAGACGTCTTTGATAAAAAGGAATCTGAGGTACTTCCGCCACATCGTCCTTACGATTGTGCCATCGACCTGCTCCCAGGAACAACACCACCTCGAGGACGGATATATCCATTGTCTCCAGCCGAAACAAGGGCCATGTCTACTTACATCACAGAGAGCCTGGCAAGGGGATTCATTCGGAGATCCTCCTCTCCTGCTGGAGCAGGCTTCTTCTTCGTCAAGAAGAAAGAGGGCGACTTACGCCCATGCATAGATTACCGGGGATTGAATCAAATCATCGTAAAAAACAAGTACCCTCTGCCGCTCATTCCCGAATTGTTTGACCGGCTTAGAGGAGCTCGTGTGTTCACCAAGGTGGATCTTCGGGGTGCTTACAATCTGGTACGCATCCGCTCTGGGGACGAATGGAAGACCGCGTTCAATACTCGCGATGGGCACTATGAATACTGCGTGATGCCCTTCGGCCTGTGTAACGCCCCAGCCGTCTTTCAAGAACTGGTGAACGACGTTTTCCGGGACCTTCTCTACGTCTGTGTGGTAGTGTATCTGGATGACATCCTTGTCTTCTCTCCGGACCTCCAGACCCACAGAGAGAACGTACAGCTGGTTCTACAAAGACTGAGAGAGAATCGTCTGTACGCCAAGTACGAGAAGTGTGTCTTTGAGCAGTCTTCTCTCCCCTTCCTGGGGTACATCATCTCTGATACCGGACTGTAGATGGATCCAAAGAAGGTCTCCTCCATTCTCAACTGGCCTCCTCCTTCTGGACTGAAGGCAATCCAACGTTTCCTGGGATTCCCCAACTACTACCGCCAGTTTATCCCTCACTTCTCTGCTCTGACTGCTCCTCTCTCCGCTTTGACCAAGAAGGAGGCTAATCCAAAGGACTGGTCACCTGTGGCCGACGCCGCGTTTGGCTCTCTGAAGTGGGCATTTGCCTCCTCTCCTGTACTCCACCGTCTGGAGTTAAACCGCCAGTTCACCTTGGAGGTGGATGCCTCCTCCTCGGGAGCCGGAGCAGTGCTCATGCAGAAGTCCTCCTCCGGGAAGATGGTGACTTGCGGATTCTTCTCCAAGAGCTTCTCAGCGCCTGAACGCAACTACACCATCGGTGACCGAGAGCTATTGGCAGTCAAACTGGCTCTGGAGGAATGGCGCTACCTTCTGGAAGGAGCAGTGTACCCCGTGATTATTTACACGGACCACAAGAACCTGGAATACCTGCGGTCCGCTCAGCGACTGAACCCATGGCAAGCCAGGTGGTCCTTATTCTTTGCCAGGTTTGATTTCCAGCTCCATTTCCGACCCGCGGACAAGAATGTACGCGCTGATGCCTTGTCCAGGTCTTTCATGCCCATGGAGCAGGAGGAGGAGACTACCCAACCCATCATCTGTCCTAGCAAAATCATTCCGGTGGCCCCTGTCACCAGGGCCGGATTAAGGTTGGTGGGGGCCCCTGGGCAGAAAATCTGGTGGGGGCCCCATAACGTTAACATTTTTAGCCATAACAGTAGAGCGCGAACCGTAGCATTTAGAAATAAATCCACTGAGCATGGATTTTATCCTGTTCTGCCACATTCACATTTACACTTATAAATAGAAAGTTACTCACATTTTTTTTATTGATCCCAATGTTAAGACAGCCAAGTAATAGTAAAAATACAGAAAGGGAAAGTTCTCACTGGCAGCCATGGTTGCTAAAAATACTAATGTGCTCTCTATTGTATTGTCTCTAGAGTAGTACATAGCAGCTGAGGTCTGTACACGGTATGCCATACACAGTATCAGAGGTGGATCTAGGTTTTCCTGTCCATGGAGTAGGAGTTCAGTTTGGCGCCCCCTTCTATACACGGCTTATGCGGTTTGAGTAGTTGTCAGGTGACCGCTCATACACTATTTTCACACTTGCAACGTGCCGATGAGCTGCTCTTCCTAATTCTCTCAATGTTCAGTCAAATACTACAGCCCATAAAGAGAAGCAGGAAGAGAAGCTAATTGTGACTCAAAGTATTAAAATGACCTGCAAGTGGTCATGTGACCACTTCTGGAATTAGCAAGCAGAGCTAAATCCTTACATTGAGTATATTACAGGTTGTTGGATTGGGCATGCTACGGGGCTTACTTTTATTATTAAAGGGGTTGTCCAGGTCGACAAGGAAAATTTGTTGTTATCCTATATGACTGCAGACTTCTGAATTCTCACAGCTTGCGGACTGCACACTGTCATGATTTTCCCGTGCCATGAGCAAGTAGTCATGGGACTGCAAGTATGCGATTTGCTTACTTCCGGCCACATTCAAATTAGACGTCTGCAGCCTCACTCAATAGTTACATGCCCTCAAGCTCTCACTGCTGGCATCGGAGAGTCCTGATAGTGTGCAGTGTGCACACTGAGGATTCAGAAGTCTGCAGTCACATAGAAACTTTCATCACAAACCTGGACAACCCCTTTAATGCTACTAACATAATGTAGAAACCCTTGCGGTCATGTAATTTTACAAATTATGGCTTGCTACATGTGTACAGGATCAGAATCAGTAAAATGTACATAAATACACTGTGTGTAGAATTATTAGACAAATGAGTATTTTGATCACATGATACTATTTATACATGTCGTCCTACTCCAAGCTGTATAGGCTGAGAGCCAACTACCAATTAAGTAAATCCGGTGATGTGCATCTCTGTAATGAGGAGGGGTGCGGTGTAATGACATCAACACCCTGTATAAGGTGTTCTTAATTATTAGGCAACTTCCTTTCCTTTGGCAGAATGGGTCAGAAGATAGATGTGACGGGATCTGAAAAGTTCATATTGTGAGCTGTCTTGCAGAGGGATGCAGCAGTCTTGAAATTGTCAAACTTTTGAAGCGTGATCACCGAACAATCAAGCATTTCATGGCAAATAGCCAACAGGGTGGCAAGAAGCGTTTTGGGCAAAAAAGGCGCAAAATAACTGCCCATGAATTGAGGAAAATCAAGCGTGAAGCTGCCAAGATGCCATTTGCCACCAGTTTGGCCATATTTCAGAGCTGCAACGTTACTGGAGTATCAAAAAGCACAAGGTGTGCCATACTCAGGGACAGGCCAAGGTAAGGAAGGCTGAAAAACCACCACCTCTGAACAAGAAACATAAGATAAAACCTCAAGACTGGACCAAGAAATATCTTAAGACTGATTTTTCAAAGGTTTTATGGACTGATGAAATGAGAGTGACTCTTGATGGGCCAGATGGATGGGCCAGAGGCTGGATCAGTAAAGGGCAGAGAGCTCCACTCCGACTCAGACGCCAGCAAGGTGGAGGTGGGGTACTGGTATGGGCTGGGATCATCAAAGATCAACTTGTGGGACCTTTTCGCGTTGAGGATGGAGTGAAGCTCAACTCCCAGACCTACTGCCAGTTTCTGGAAGACAACTTCTTCAAGCAGTGATACAGGAAGAAATCGGTATCGTTCAAGAAAAACATGATTTTCATGCAGGACAATGTTCCATCACATGCATCCAACTACTCCACAGCGTGGCTGGCCAGTAAAGGTCTAAAAGATGAAAAAATAATGACATGGCCCCCTTGTTCACCTGATCTGAACCCCATAGAGAACCTGTGGTCCCTCATAAAATGTGAGCTCTACAGGGAGGGAAAACAGTCCACCTCTGGGAACAGTGTCTGGGAGGCTGTGGTGGCTGCTGCACGCAATGTTGATCGTAAACAGATCAAGCAATGACAGAATCTATGGATGGTCGGCTGCTGAGTGTCATCAGAAAGAAAGGGGGCTATATTGGTCACTAATTTTTTTGGGTTTTGTTTTTGCATGTCAGAAATGTTTATTTCTAAATTTTGTGCAGTTATATTGGTTTACCTGGTGAAAATAAACAAGTGAGATGGGAATAGATTTGCTTTTTATTAAGTTGCCTAATAATTCTGCACAGTAATAGTTACCTGCACAAACAGATCCTCCTAAGATAGCCAAATCTAAAAAAACCCACTCCAACTGCCAAAAATATTAAGATTTGATATTTATGAGTCTTTTGGGCTAATTGAGAACATTGCTGTTGATCAATAATAAAAAAAAAATTCTCTAAAATACAACTTGCCTAATAATTCTGCACACAGTGTACAGCACCAGAACCAAAAGCAATACCAAAATACATCACTAGCACCCTCATCACTAAACGAATATATCACCAGAACCACCAATACATGACTACAGTACCAAATTTACTACAACAATATATTGTAATGTCACATCCCCATATACATTGGTATCACATGAATTAACAACTCCCAGTATGTCCTCAACAATTGTAAGAAAATGCTGGGAGTTATCAGTATTTATCAGACTTTGGACCATACAGGAACCACAGTCCTGATGAGAAGCATTGAGTATCAGGCCCCTTTCACACGTCAGTGATTCTGGGACGTTTGTGCTTTTTTTAAACGTACCAGAATCACTGACATATGCAGACCCATTATAATGAATGGGTCTGCTCACACGTCAGTGATTTTTCACTGCACGTGTCTCCGTGCGGCGTACCCGCGTGTGCGTGATTGCTGCACGGAGACATGTCCATTTTTTTCTGGCATCACTGATGTCCCACGGATTACGCAGTAGTGTGGTCCGTGAAACACGTGCCAGAAAAAAACGTGCATTTAAAATAAAAAACATTTTTACTCACCCGGCGTCCAGCGATGTCCTCTGCAGCTCGTTCTCCCTGCTGCTTCTAAGCCGGCTGATTACTGTCACGCATATTCATGATGCGCGACACAGCCGACCCGGAAGCAGCTGCTGCGGGGGTCACCGCCGGCCGGATGCTGCACCGCGGGAGGATTCAGCACCACGGAGAGCGGGAGCGGGCGCAGGTGAGTTGATTTCTAAGTGCAATCACGGGCCACGGAGAACGGAGCCCGGATTGCACTTATACAACCCCCGTGTGCCGGGAATCACAGCACACGCAGGGACATGTGCGTGTTTTACACGCCAGTGAAAAACGTCAGTGTTTTTCACTGACGTGTGAAACGGGCCTCACACACATACAGTTACATCCGGGTACCTTGTAGGTGACATCTTCTCTGATCAGAGTCATCTTATTCTTTCTTCTCCATCTTGTCCAGACGTCATGATGACTTTTCACATCTACAGCTCCCCTCTGCAGACCTCCCGGGTCTTCTGCAGCTCCTCTCTGCAGACCTCCCGGGCCTTCTACAGCTCCTCTCTGCAGACCTCCCGGGTCTTCTGCAGCACATCTCGACATTATGCCCTTAAAATAAATAGCAGAATGATTATAATGCTCCTAAATATAAATATATGACCTACGCTGTGTGTCTGAATAAATAATTGCCCTTCACTGTGCTCCCTGCACAAAATGACCCACACAATGTCATTCTTATGGTACATGGCCTATTCGTTCAGTTCTGGGCCCCCTCTTCACACAGGCCTCTACATTGTGTACCCACTATACCTCCAAATGTCTATACTGTGCCCCCTCCTCACACTCCTCCTCCTGAGCTGTGCCCTCACACTGTTCCCCATGCAAGCCCCTCTCTATACTGCCCTCACCCTCAGTACCAAAATCACTATACTGCACCTCAGTCTCACATTCCCCCTCCTCAGCATACTGTGCCCTCCATACTGTGCCCTCACACTGGCCACCATGCTGCCCCTTCTCTATAATGTCTACCTCCTTCACTATACAGTCACTATACTGTACCACCAGCTCACATTCCCCCTCCTCAGCATACTGTGCCCTCCATACTGTGCCCTCACACTGGCCACCATGCTGCCCCTTCTCCTTCACTATCCAGTCACTATACTGTACCTCCATCTCACATTCCCCCTCCTCAGCATACTGTGCCCTCCATACTGTGCCCTCACACTGGCCACCATGCCGCCCCTTCTCTATACTGTCTACCTCCTTCACTATACAGTCACTATACTGTACCACCATCTCACATTCCCCCTCCTCAGCATAATGTGCCCTCACACTGGCCACCATACTACCCCTTCTCTATACTGCCTACCTCCTTCACTATACAGTCACTATACTGTACCACCAGCTCACATTCCCCCTCCTCAGGATACTGTGCCCTCCATACTGTGCCCTCACACTGGCCACCATGCTGCCCCTTCTCTATAGTGCCTACCTCCTTCACTATACAGTCACTATACTGTACCACCAGCTCACATTCCCCCTCCTCAGCATAATGTGCCCTCACACTGGCCACCATGCTGCCCCTTCTCTATACTTCTTATCCCCACCCCCCCCACTACCCAGTCTCTATACTATGTCCCTCACACTTTTTTCCACCAATACTCTCCACTTACAATTTTCTCCCACTATACTGCTGCCTCACACTTTTTAATGGTGCCCCCCTGATTACTGTGCAGGGGAACATATGCCGCATGCCCCCCAAAGGTACGCCCCTGTACAGTATACAGGAGAATACATGACTGTTACACAATATACTGTGATACAGACATCAGAGGTTATACAATATACACATTATTATATACCATCTAATGTGTGTACACAGTGTATCACACTACTCTCTCTGTACGCTGGATGTGGTATACCATGTGCACAGATATACAATCCCCTGCACTGATCACACATGGGCCTACAGGACAGGATGTAACATATTCTATATGTAATATGGGCCATATAGTGTAATGTGTGCTGCAGGCTCAGATGTGACCAGTGCAGGATTCTGTGTAGTGATGTCTGTGCTGGAGATCAGTGTGAGTTATTGCAGGGGAGGGATGAGGCCGATGACCCGGCACTGACAGCCCGACCTGATCTGCAGCAGTTCACACTCCGGCGACCGGCAATAACTCACACTGATCCCGAGCAGAGTGGCCGCTGACACTATGGAATCCCGTCGGAGTTATCAGCGGCGTCCTGCTCCCTCCTTACTGCAGCCTCCTGCCCGGCCGGCACCATGATTAATGACCTCATACTTACCGGGATCCACTGAGACCTCCGGTCCTCCCACAAGCTCCTCTACGGCAGGAAGAAACAGCAGCGCAGTGACGTCATCCTGGCAGGCGCAGCCCACACAACGTACAGTGGCGTGTCTGCAGTACAGTGATGGCCGGGATTGAAATACCTTAAAGGTACAGTGCAGTCTTGAACCACTGCAACATTAATAAAATGGCGGACACACAGATGGTGGTGGGGGCCCCCTCAGAGGCTCTTGTGGTGGGGGCCCCTGGGCTGAAGCACCGTCTGCCCCGCCTATAATCCGGCCCTGCCTGTCACCCTGGCCCAGATACCGCCCGGGAAGACCTATGTCTCTGATACTGACAGGCAAAAAGTGTTACACTGGGGTCATGCCTCGAAAACAGCCGGTCATGCTGGCCAGAAGAGAACATGGGGTGCGATTGTACGTCATTACTGGTGGCCATCCCTTCGCACGGATGTCGCTGCTTTTGTCTCTGCCTGCTCCTCTTGTGCCAGGAACAAGACGCCCAAACACCTGCCATATGGCCGTCTTCTGCCTCTGCCGATACCCTCAGTTCCGTGGCAACACATAGCGATGGACTTTATTACGGACTTGCCATTGTCCTCCGGACACACAGTCATATGGGTCGTGGTGGATCGGTTCTCTAAAATGGCTCATTTCGTCCCTATGGCTGGACTGCCCTCTGCTCAGGAACTCACGGACGCCTATATACATCACATCTTCCGCTTGCATGGCTTTCCATCACACATCGTATCCGACAGAGGAACTCAGTTCACCTCCCGCTTCTGGAGGGCGCTCTGCAAACATCTGGGAGTGACTCTGGACTTTTCTTCTGCCTACCATCCTCAGTCTAATGGCCAAGTGGAGAGGGTCAATCAAATCTTGACCTCCTTCTTACGTCACTATGTCAACGCCCATCACGACGACTGGTCCACGCTTCTTCCTTGGGCTGAATTCTCCCATAACCACCACATCAGTGAGTCGTCCTCCAGCTCTCCCTTCCATATCGTTTACGGACTTCAGCCCTCCGTCCCATTGCCTGTATCCCCTTCTTCGGATGTCCCTGCTGCTGATACTGTAGCCTGTGACTTTGCAACCATTTGGGACTCTGTCAAGGCGTCCCTTGGGCGTGCTTCCCTGCGGATGAAGAGACACGCAGACAAGAGACGTCTGGACCCTCCGTGTTTCTCTCCTGGAGATCTAGTCTGGCTTGCTTCCAAGTACGTCCGATTGAAGATACCATCCTACAAGCTGGGTCCTCGCTACATTGGGCCGTTTAAAGTCCTCAACAAGATCAATGAGGTCTCCTACAAGCTACAGCTCCCGGCCACGATGAGGATACCCAATTCCTTCCACGTCTCCCTGCTCAAGCCGGTTGTCCTTGGTCCCTTCTCCGCTGCTGCCAGTTCGGCTCCTCCTCCTATTGCCGATGACGACATCTATGCGGTAAGGGATATCGTGGCCATGAAGACCGTACGAGGCCGACAGTTCTTCCTGGTGGACTGGGCAGGGTATGGTCCTGAGGATAGGTCCTGGGAGCCCCGGGAGAATGTGGGTACTCCGCTGATCCGTGCCTTCCTGTCCCGGTTGCGGGGAGGGGGCGTGGGGGGGGGTACTGTCACGCTCCCCGGGTCCCCTGCGCTGCCCTCCGGCTCACCTGTCACGCTCCCCGGCTCCCCTGCCTCGCTTCCCGGTTCCTCGGTCCGGTCACCGCCGCTCCCCGCTCTCCAGCATCCATTGCCGGCGCGTCCCCGGCGTCCTGGTCCCCGCTCCCGGCGCCCGTTGGCTTCTCAGCCCCAGCCCGGCCCTGCTGCTTCCTCCTCGCAGCTTCCTGCTCTGGCTTCTGGCACTCGGGCCGCGCGCATGCGCATTAGGGCGCGCGCGCGGTCATTGACCCTTTCTTAAAGGGCCAGCGTCCATTAACAGGAAATGATGCAAACAGGTACAGGGTATAAAGGGGTTTAATGTCCAAGGGGGCGGGGCCTGATCTTCGTGTTTCTTAAGCTAGGAGTCAGGTCTCCTGGTGTCTCTATGATATACTCACCTATCTCTCTTGTAGAGCCGTGCCTGCCTCGCCATCCGGTCCTGCCGAATCCCGAACCCCGAACGCTGTCCATCTGCCATCCTGACAGTCCATACCATCTCGGATCCCTGCGGTGACCCGTCATCTCGCTCCAAAGGTTCCGGACCCCGCCTGACATCTTCTCGGCTTCCGAACCTGAGCTGCGTCACCCGGACTACCATCAGTGACTCCGTGGTCCCAGGGACTTCTCCGTTATACTCGTATGCACGGACTGTTCTGCTGCCTATAGTGCTCCAGCTACCGGACCCCTTACTACCATCTAGGAGTTCGGCCCAGTGGATGCACCTCCTGGGTCTGCCCGTCCACCTGGCCCTGACAGATTTACAGCATACAGAAAGGGATCCCACAACCCTCCGCAGCCTTTATCATAGTAAAAGAGTGAGTTCTCCCTCTTTCCTCTAACCTAGAGAAGCCCCAGATTGGTGATAAGTACTCTTTAAGAACAATGGAGTCTCTAAAATCAATAATATTTTTTAAAACATCCCTATATTTGGGGTTTGTCTTCATACTGGTGTAATCATAAAGCATTGTAGCACGTCTGTGGCTACAATACTCGGAGCTTCCGTAATGACTCTGATGTTGTGTGTATATGGCAATGCTGATTGCAGCACAGTATGTATGTACATGTACACTACATTTACAAAACTATTGGTATACATCCCCATTACACCTACAGGGGCTTTCATGACTTCCAATTCTAAATCTGAAAACATTAATGTGGTGTTAGTTCCCTGTTTTGCTACAACAGCTTCCACTTTTCTAGGAAGACTTTCTACAAGATTTTGAAGGTTTCTGTGAGAATGTTTGCTCCTTCACTGAGAAGACTGCTTGTGAGTCACACACTAAGGGGTGCTTCACACACAGCGAGCTCGCTGCCGAGATCGCTGCTGAGTCACGCTTTTTGTGACGCAGCAGTGACCTCATTAGCGATCTCGCTGTGTGTGACACTGAGCAGCGATCTGGCCCCTGCTGCGAGATCGCTGCTCGTTACACACAGCCCTGGTTCGTTTTCTTCAAAGCCGCTCTCCCGCTGTGACACACAGATCGCTGTGTGTGACAGCGAGAGAGCGACAAATGAAGCGAGCAGGGAGCAGGAGCCGGCGTCTGACAGCTGAGGTAAGCTTGTAACCAAGATAAACATCGGGTAACCAAGGTGGTTACCCGATATTTACCTTAGTTACCAGCCTCCGCAGCTCTCACGCTGCCTGTGCTGCCGGCTCCGGCTCTCTGCACATGTAGCTGCTGTACACATCGGGTTAATTAACCCGATGTGTACAGCAGCTAGGAGAGCAAGGAGCCAGCGCTAAGCAGTGTGCGCGGCTCCTTGCTCTCTGCACATGTAGCTGCATTACACATCGGGTTAATTAACCCGATGTGTACAGCAGCTAGGAGAGCAAGGAGCCAGCGCTCAGTGTGCGCGGCTCCCTGCTCTCTGCACACAGCGCTGGTAACTAATGTAAACATCGGGTAACCATACCCGATGTTTACCTTAGTTACCAGTCTCCGCAGCTTCCAGTCGGCGGCTCCGTGCAAGCGCAGCGTCGCTTGCACGTCGCTGCTGGCTGGGGGCTGTTCAGTGGTCGCTGGTGAGATCTGCCTGTTTGACAGCTCACCAGCGACCATGTAGCGATGCAGCAGCGATCCTGACCAGGTCAGATCGCTGGTCGGATCGCTGCTGCATCGCTAAGTGTGAAGGTACCCTAATGCTCTTTACACTCGACAGAAACTGCCCTCGTCAAAGTGACTAATGACCTTCTGACAGCAGAACGTAATGGTGACTACTCTCTGCTTATTCTTCTTGACCTCTCTGCAGTCTTCGACACTGTTGACCACCATCTCTTCTCTACGCTCCAATCAATCAGTCTAAAGGACACCGCGCTCTCCTGATTCTGTTCCTATCTTTCTGGCCGCTCATTCAGTGTATCATTTGCTGGCTCCACATCTTCTCCTCTTCCTCTCACTGTTGGGGTCCCTCAAGGTTCAGTCCTTGGCCCTCTTCTCTTCTCTCTCTACCCTGCCTCAATTGGACAGACCATCAGCAAATTTGGCTTCCAGTACCATCTTTATGCTGATGACACAATTATACTCCTAATCCTCATATGAACCTCTGAATTGTAAAGCCCTACGGAATATGTTGGCGCCATAGAAATAAAGATTATTATTATTATTATTATTATTATTATTTTGGAAGAGATGGCTGGGCTCACAATCTCAATTCTAGTTCATCTCAAAGTTGTTGGTTGGGATTGAGGTTGAGTCCCTGTGCGGCCGGTCATGTTGTTGAACAATAAACTCCCCCAACCATGTCTTTATGGAATTGACTTTGTGCACTGGAGACAATCATTGAAGGCAAAAAAGTGCCTTCCCACAAAGTTGGAAGTTACAATTATCCAAAATATTGTTATGCTGAAGCATTATTCAGTTCACTGGAACTAAGGGTCTCAGATCAACCCCTAAAAACAAACTCATTGCATTATCCTCCTCCACTGAATATTACAGTTGGCACAATGCAGTAAGGCAAGTAATTTTCTCCTGGCATTCACCAAACCCAGACTCATCCATCAGACGACAAATAGAGCATTGTGATCAGTAACTGCACAGAACATGTTTCCACTGCTCCTTAGTCCAGGGGTGATGGCTTTACACCACTCCATCTGACCTTTCACATTCTGCTTGGTGAATGTAACGCTTGAATACAGCTGCTCAGCCATGCAAACCCACTGTGACAAGAAGTTTTGCACAAACTTTGCTGGCTCTCATGGCGGTGTCGGACTCTGTTCAGGTGCAAATTCTGACACTACGCCCAATGGTTTTTCTGGTATCTGAGATCAACACAGGCAGACTCAAGCATCGACCTGCTGTGTGCGGATTCATAGGCAGGCTAGCAAGAGTTAATTTGTGCTGGCCTGTTTGTTCCTTTGATCCCATGTTGTGGGGAAACCTATTAAATTTGCTCCCCTCCTAATTATGCTGGTTGAATCCTTCCATCCATGCCAGCTAATGTTTGTCTTTGATGGTTTGTGAGGTGTGGTGTCCCAGACTTTCTGGAGATAGTTGTGCTAATCCTGTTGTTTAGCAGCTTCCCTCCTGCTCTTGTGTTTCCTCCTGAATCTCTTATTGTCTTAACCTTTGTGTGTGAGCAGTGTGACAGAGTTTTGGTTTTCTCTTGTCTCTCTTTATCTGTGGGTTTCATTACACTCCTTTGTGCTGGTCTGCTTGCTAAATTTGATTACATGTTGTGGGGAAGCCTATCACATGTGCTCCCCTCCTATTTATGCTGGTTGAATCCTTCCATCCATGCCAGCTAATGTTTGTCTTTAATGGTTTGTGAGGTGTGGTGTCCCAGACTTTCTGGAAATAGTTGTGCTTATTGCTTGATGAAGCTGTGGAGTTTACCCCTATTGTTTATCAGCTTCCCTCCTGCTCTTGTGTTTCCTCCTGAATCTCTTATTTTCTTAACCTTTGTGTGTATGCAGGGTGGCTACTGTCATGTTCCTCCCTAGCGGGTCAGGGAGGGGAAATCAGGACAGGATTGGTTAGGAGCAGGGCCAGGAAGGAGACTGGGGCATTTCCACCTTCAGGAGTATTCCTGAGATTAGGGATAGAATAGGGCCCTCTAGTTTGAGGGACAGCTTAGGAGCCCTGTGTCCCCACTATCCCATAGTCATCATGACACCCATGTCATTTAGAATCTACTGTAGCAACAGGTATTTGTGCTGATGTTAATACCAGAGGAGGTTTGGACTCTTTAGTTGTACCATTACTACTACTATTGACTTATTTACTTTATTATAGGCTATATGCTACCGCACCAGGGCAATCGGGATGAACCAGGTAAATTGCTGGGATTGTCACATCTAATGACTGCGACAATCCTGGGTGGCTGCAGGCTGGGGGGCCCAATTAGCATGGGCCTTCCTAGCCTGAGAATACCAGCTGCCAGGCTTTACCTTGGCTGGGTATCAAAATTGGGGGGAGACTGCACACAGGTTTTTAAAATTATTTATTAGAATCATTTTTTTTAAAAAGCCGCATGCAGTTTCTCTTATTTTGATATACAGCCAAGATAAGCTCATGGCTAGGGACTGCAGCCTTCAGCCTTTCTCTTTATCTGTGCTGGGTATCAGAGGGGGGACCCTACACCAATGTATTTACTTATTCATCTTTTAGTATCGAGTATAAATAAATGTTAAGTTTTAAATAGGGTTTATGAATTTTTGTTTGACATCCCTAAACTAGTGGAAATTGTCCTGATTTAACCCTTTTTTATTTTCTTTCCTTTGCAGCGCCCCTACACCATTTTACAATACATCACTTTTGCCTACCATTTGAATTCAACGGGTTCGGCTAGGATCACCGATCGGATCGGCTAGGTTCGCCATTTTGATCGGTGATCTCGGGAGTGTTTGGCAATCCAGATCCAATCCGGTCCTTAGCAGAGGTAAAGCCCATCCATATGGGAGCCCACTCTTCATGTTTCTTGTACCCACTCTGGACATGTATTTTCAAAACTTCTTTCGAGGGCATATCTTATGTGAATACCGCTCCTAGTATTCTCTACGAGCTTACTGGCTCATTAACATGCTGTGCAAAATCTTAAAATGATTTTCTGAGTAACTGGAACTGTCATCACATCCAAGGAAAGATAACTTATATGTCAGGATTCATTTCAATATATTTAAATATCTTTCTTCAGCTTATGGTTCTCGACATAATAATCAGAGACCGAGAGTTTGCTCTAAGGATATATTATCATAGTGTTGCAAAGCTGCTGAGCTTGTTAGACCACTTTGAAGGACACTGCTGTTGATTTGATGCATCTAGGCACGTCATATATTGTATTGTCTCTGCAGACCTTGACCTGTTACAATACCTTGACGCACTGCTGCAACGTTATACCATGTCCATTGAGTGTCACAATACAGTCATGGCTGAAAGTGTTGGCACCCTTGAAACTGTTCTAGAAAGTTAAGTATTTCTCCCAGAAAATTATTGCAATTACACATCATGTTTTTGTGAAGCCCCACCAGTATTGTGTCGGTGCATTACCTTCAGGGACTCCACGTAGCTGGATCTTGTCACAGGTAGGAGATCTTCTTTTAGGATTGTCGTGACGCCACTCTCAGAATTGCGGTCAGTGGGGACCGCCACTGCAGGTTAAGGGATGCCTGGGGCTGATGGTGGGTGCAGTCGGTTGTAATAGCCTCCTGAGAGTGAGGCAAGCCCCAGGGCCCTGTGTAGGTGTGTAGAACCACAAGGCGCAGAATAACTCCACACAAGCAGAATGTCTTTCAGGGGTTTTACTCACAGAAGGTGGCAGAGTGAGTAACCCGGGCGTAGCTGGGATGAACCAGGCTGGAACCAGGTATCCTTCAGGCTGACTGATGAGGGTGGCTACCGACTCGCCTTCCTTAGCCCTTCTGTGGTTTGTGGTAACCCCGACTTTTAGTCCCTATGGGGGTCACCCAGGGAAGTAGCTGCTCCCCCCGTTTGTTTGCCGTTTGCTTGTCGCCTGGACCAGATCACTCCAGCTGCTTGCCTCCTGTGAACTGTGGGCCCTAACTGTGGCTACGTGGCTGCGGCTTTTGTGGTGTTGTGGCGTGGGCTTTAAGGGCCCCACACCGGCAGGTTTAGCAAGGAAAGGTGGATCTATCCCCGCACCGGGATCTGCCGCCCGTTTGGGCCTGGTACTCCCTGACAGTCTCCTTACTTTCCACTACACTGCTCTCTCTCCAGCTGTGTGTGGTGTTCGGGCAGCACTACCAGGTGACCGTTCTCCCCCGTCGGTAGTCACTGCGCGGACGCTGTTAGACTGCAACAGCTCCAGGGTCTGCTTCTGCTCTTCCTGGACTGCTGCACTAAACTGGCTCACTCGTGGGACCTGCACTGCTGCTCCTGTCTAAGCTCCACTTCCATGCTCCTCACTCCTCCACACTCTGCTTCAGACTCTTTACTCCTCCTTCTCTTTTCCCTTTGTGCCTGCCTACGTCACCTAGCAACCAGGCTCTCTACCACACCCCTTGAGTGGAGATGGAGGCTTCACCCCCTCCACTCCTCAAGTGGAGGTGAAGGCTTTGCCCCCTCCTGGGATCCCCAGGGGTCCTCTCAAAGGTACATGTGTGAGACCTGATCACTATGCGCCTGTGTAGTCACACCTCGGTCAGCCTTCTGGATTACCTGTTTGTACTGTCCCCAGCATGGGTGCAGTACTCAGTGGTGCCTGACCAGGTCAGGGGCGCCACATTCCCCCTTAGTTATCACCAGCACGTCCTCGGGCTGCAAGACAACATTTTAAAATGCATAAAACAGTAAAACATGGTAAAACTTTTAAAACCACCAGGTACCATACATCACCACCCTCCACCCACAAGTCCGTTAACCCACCCTAAACCCCTTTCACGTTGGCCGCGCCTTCAGCCACTTCTGGCAGGATGTAGAGGCGGCTTTCATGGGCTGGTGGTCTTCAGGGTATACCTAGTAACAGTAGAGAATAAATTGTGCTCACTGCTATAGTCCTGGTGCTCGGGGAAAAGGAATTAGTCAATCGAGAGGGGTAATCCCGGCACACAGTATATGAAAGAAATGGTAAGTCCAGGTATAGTATGCTTGAAAAAAATTTTTTCTTTATTTTTCACCAATTATTGTACTGCCCGCCCAAAGTTTCGGCTCACGCAGGAGCCTTCATCAGGGGTCAAGAGCACTAAGAAAGGGAATATGGTATACAAGGAAAAAACAAACAGAAACAATATTTACAAAATGCATCATGACATTACATCAAAGAGATTATAAGGAAAAAAACCTGTTGAGGACTATGGGAAAGATGTGAAACTATTGTCGTGGTGTGAAGGTTGACCTAAAAGGATCTGACCGCTAAGTGAGAAGAAAAGAAAATCCTGTGAATATGAAGGGTGAAGAAGAGGGGGGGGAAAGAGAACAAGGGAAAGAAGAAGAGAATGAAAAGGTACAAGAAGGGACCTGAGGAAATATAGAGAGAGGGAGAAGGAAACAGGGAAAGGAGAGGAACTGGAAAGTGTGGAGTAGTCAGGAAGCAAGAGAATAACTGGAGAACATACCCGAGAAATTGGTAATGGTGAGAAATCATGTAGGTACAGCAGGACCTGTGAGCGAGAGGGAATTGTAGGAAAAGAAGAGAAAAGAGAAGATGCATAAGATATCGCATAGTGTAATTAAAGGGGTGAAAAGTAGTAGGACCATGTTTGACTTACTTAGTGTAGTCAGCTAATGGGTTAATCCAACAGGAGGAAATGGTTGCTACCGAAAAGGTAGACAAGGTAAACCCTAATGTGAGAATATGTAATTAATACAGGTGAAACCAAGAGTTAAAGGGACAACAAGAAAAGGGGGGGGCAAAAAAGGGGGGTTGTATATAACGGTACATACCGAAAAGGGGGTGGGTTGCAGATGATGTGAAGGGGCTCACACGGTAGTTTGGGATATAAGGTGAAAGCTGCCAAATGAGAACAGTATAGGTAAGGTAGTATAATATAAAATAAAACAGAGTCTAAGGATGAGAATACATACCAATGGGACAATGTCATGTATACTACGATTATCAGTCATATGTAGTATGACAAGTAGGTTGTCAAAATGACGTCAGTGTTGCTAGGGAAAAAAAAGGGAGGGGGAGATCATGACTATAATGGTATGTAAAGGGCAAAGAGAGAAAGGCAAGAAAAGGGTAGGAACATACCTAAGAGCACTTTGGGTAGGAACATACCTAAGAGCACTTTGGATAAAGGTGAGAGCACCAGGAACAAGCCTGTAATGTATCAAGAAGTGAAGTAAAGTAAAGTTAGTCACATGAAAAAAGTGAGCAGAGTGGGGCAAAGTAAAGCATCATAGCAGAAATGTCTTACCTAGAGTGGCATGGTAGTATGGTAACTACGTGGAGGGAGCCCAGGGACTATGTAGAGAATGAGCCTCTATATACAGGCACCAGAGTAACCATTGGTGGAGTGTGAATCGCCATCAGGTGTGGGGGGGGGGTGTGGTAATCACTGGGTGTGTGCATGACGCGCAGCCGACGCCCACCAATGGGCGGGGTATGAGCGGTCGGCGCGTGCCTTGTGCCCCCACACAGGAGTGGCAGTGTAAGTGTGAAGCGTGTGCGTGACGCGCGGCCCCCGCCACGCCCACCGTGGGCGGGACATCGGCGGGCGGCGCACGCCAGGCACACACAGAAGGATATACGGAAGCGGAGATGACAGTTGGGCGTACTCATGACGCGCGGCGACCGCCACGCCCCCGTGGGCGGGGTATAGGCGGGGGACACGCGCCAGGCAAACGCCCATACTGTGTGATTATTCAAGGGTGATGACGCGATGATGACGTGCATGCGCATGCGCGTTGCACAGTACCCATTCCACGCTCCAGAATTATGGAGCGTAGATGGGCGGTATGAAACGGGCGCATGCGCCGTGCAAAGTGATAGGTGATGAATCCGTAGAAACTCTTTGTGGTTGAGAGGTCCTAGGTGAGACAGATAGGCAGCTGTGGAGCATGCTGGAGCGAAGACGGCCAGAGTGCGTACTATAAGGCTTGTGGTGGGTGTTCTAGGATATCTAAAAGAGAGGGATAGAATATGTCATTAAAAACATGAGTAAAAACATAAGTAAAGTCACATACATGGGATTACATGAATGATAGGATAAATAAGTATAAACATCTTTATCTCAAATAACATTATGAGCTGGTGAGATATAGACTAGTAAGATATAAAGGACATGATGATAATACCAAAACATGATATAATATGTCATGAAAGAGACAATCAATACGAATTACAAGATACTGTGATCATATGAAAGGGTAAATGAATACCGTAACATCAAGGATAGGTATCATGGGTACGTAAAGGACTCCTATAGAACCTCTTAAAACATGTAAAAAAGCATAATGAAAATTGATAATATCAGCAGACAATTTCATAATCCCTGTTGAGCCCCCTGGGCTCCAGGGTTTTGAGTGTGTGGATCCAGAAGGCTTCTCGCAGTTTAAGTCTCTGGATCCGATTGCCACCTCTGCGAATGGGGGGGACATGTTCGATCACCTCCTCGTGGACTTCGCATCCCCCTACGACCGACCCTCTTTTCGGACAATACCTCCTACTGCGATAAATACGAGAGCATTCTTAATAAATGCTCTATGGACCTTATATTACTAACTATAGAATTCTTGGAGAAGGAGATTACGGATATTGGTGTCAACATTACCACCATTGAGCAACAATTACAAAATACCCTTTCATCCACAGAGTTTTCGTCTATCAAAACTAAAACCGAATCCACGATTCTCGAATTTCGTAAAAACTTACAAACACGCAAACGAGAGAAATTCCAGCGTGACCAACAAGACTACGTTAAGAACCAAGTGTACACATGGCGTTCATCCAGTTACACCTATCCAAGACGCTCACCCTACCCTGGACATTACACCTCGTCCAACAGCTCGGACAGCGAGCAAAATCAAGCTCACTCTTCTCTTTTTTTAGGTCAGCGACGACCGCAAAAAGGAAAACGCGGCGGAGCAAGGGAATTCGTCCCAAGAACAGTGACGACACGCTCACAGGTAAGACCAATCTGGTCTTCAACATTTCCTCATACACCCTGTCCCCCACCGAGTCATCAGTCCTTCAGAAGGGCTTATCGTTCTGTCCCACTCCACCCTTCGATTCCTTCACCTTAGACCAAGAGACAAGGAGATTCTTCAGGAACCTCCGTCTCAAGGTGCACTTCGACAATCTTCAACCTAGTCCCTTGGACACTAGCGGTCCCGTGGCCTCAGACACGTTTCACCTGAAGGGTTTGGGTCTACGTATTCCCAGTACTTTTTCTCCACCTAAGAATCATCACCCAGTGGAGACATATATCTCCTTGGTTTCTAATGATATCAATCATCTCGTGGATAGTATACACAGAGGCACATTTCGCCTTAAACATAACTGCACACCTGATGAGACACGTGCAATTTCTAGTCTCAAGAATAACCCACATATCATTGTCAAACCTGCGGATAAGGGCGGGGCCATAGTGGTCTTGGATAAAACTTACTATCTCTCTGAGATTACTCGCCAGCTTAGTGATACCAGTACTTATGCCCCGATTTCACGAGATCCTACCTCTAACATATGTAGTATCATCACTAACATTGTTAAGTATCATTTACAGATCGGCACTATAGACACAAAGCTAGCTGAGTATCTCCATAAGACCAACCCCATCACACCAGTCTTTTATATCTTACCCAAGATCCACAAAAATTTGACCCGCCCCCCTGGACGACCCATCGTTGCATCCACCGATTCTATCCTTTCCCCTCTGGCCATCACCCTTGATAAAATTCTGTCACCACTGGTTCCTTCCATTACCTCATATCTTAGGGACACCACAGAATTTCTATCCCATGTACATACTTTCGGGACACTACCCACCGACTGCCTACTAGTGACTATGGATGTTAACAGCCTCTATACCAGTATCGACCACCACCTAGGTATAGAGGCAGTTAACTGGTTCCTCGAACGATACAGCCCTTTTTCTGAGCAGCAACATACTTTTTGCCAAGACCTCTTACGCATTGTATTGGAACACAACTTTTTCCTATTTGGTGACCAATACTACATCCAGCGGAAAGGTACTGCGATGGGGTCGAATGTGGCACCCCCTTATGCCAACATATTTATGGCCTGGTTCGAGGATCGTCATGTTTACAACTCTCCACTTTTTCAGTCTCACGTACTAACTTGGAAACGTTACATAGATGACGTATTTGTCATCTGGCACGGTGAGCTCCCTGAACTTCTCTCATTTTTTGATTCTCTGAATGGATGTATCCCTACCCTCACCTTTACATTACATCATGATCCTAGATCTATCAATTTCCTGGACACCACTGTAACACTGGACAGAGATGGTCACATAATCACTGATTTATATACCAAGCCCACTGACCGTAATAGCCTCTTACACTACACTAGCAGCCATCCCAAGCACATGAAGAATTCTCTACCCCTTTCCCAACACCATAGGATCGCTCGCATTGTATCTGACCCGGAGACCAGAAACACTCGCCATGTTGACATGAGCTTGAAATTTCAGGAACGTGGTTACCCACCACATATATCCCACCATAAGGTGTCACCTACTGCTAACATTCCTAGAACTCCTATGCCCACGAGGATTCCTTTTGTGTCAACATATCATCCTTTCAAGACACCCATTCGCAATATTATTCGCCAACATTGGCCTTTACTCTCCCGGTCATACCCATCCATTTCTGAATTCAGCCATCCTCCACTCTTCTGTCATAAGAAATCTAAAAATCTAAGAGACCATCTGGTAAGAGCCGACATCGGCTCCTCTAAACCTCTTCACCTTCAGCCCACTTTGACCACACAGAAGAATGGAACTTTTCCCTGTCTAGGCTGTACACAATGCTCTAATGTGACTAAGGGGCAGACTTTTACCCATCCTCATACCGGTCAGCAATTTCCCATAAAAGGTTTTTTTACATGCGACTCTTCGTATGTCGTTTATCTTATCAAGTGCCCCTGCGGTCTCGGGTATGTTGGGGAGACGACCCAACATATCCGAGACCGAATAAGCAAGCATAAATCCACAATTCGCTGCAAACAAACCTTATTACCAATCCCTTCCCATTTCATCTCACATAACCATTCCATAGCCCAGTTACGGTACCAGGTGATCGAACATGTCCCCCCCATTCGCAGAGGTGGCAATCGGATCCAGAGACTTAAACTGCGAGAAGCCTTCTGGATCCACACACTCAAAACCCTGGAGCCCAGGGGGCTCAACAGGGATTATGAAATTGTCTGCTGATATTATCAATTTTCATTATGCTTTTTTACATGTTTTAAGAGGTTCTATAGGAGTCCTTTACGTACCCATGATACCTATCCTTGATGTTACGGTATTCATTTACCCTTTCATATGATCACAGTATCTTGTAATTCGTATTGATTGTCTCTTTCATGACATATTATATCATGTTTTGGTATTATCATCATGTCCTTTATATCTTACTAGTCTATATCTCACCAGCTCATAATGTTATTTGAGATAAAGATGTTTATACTTATTTATCCTATCATTCATGTAATCCCATGTATGTGACTTTACTTATGTTTTTACTCATGTTTTTAATGACATATTCTATCCCTCTCTTTTAGATATCCTAGAACACCCACCACAAGCCTTATAGTACGCACTCTGGCCGTCTTCGCTCCAGCATGCTCCACAGCTGCCTATCTGTCTCACCTAGGACCTCTCAACCACAAAGAGTTTCTACGGATTCATCACCTATCACTTTGCACGGCGCATGCGCCCGTTTCATACCGCCCATCTACGCTCCATAATTCTGGAGCGTGGAATGGGTACTGTGCAACGCGCATGCGCATGCACGTCATCATCGCGTCATCACCCTTGAATAATCACACAGTATGGGCATTTGCCTGGCGCGTGTCCCCCGCCTATACCCCGCCCACGGGGGCGTGGCGGTCGCCGCGCGTCATGAGTACGCCCAACTGTCATCTCCGCTTCCGTATATCCTTCTGTGTGTGCCTGGCGTGCGCCGCCCGCCGATGTCCCGCCCACGGTGGGCGTGGCGGGGGCCGCGCGTCACGCACACGCTTCACACTTACACTGCCACTCCTGTGTGGGGGCACAAGGCACGCGCCGACCGCTCATACCCCGCCCATTGGTGGGCGTCGGCTGCGCGTCATGCACACACCCAGTGATTACCACACCCCCCCCCCACACCTGATGGCGATTCACACTCCACCAATGGTTACTCTGGTGCCTGTATATAGAGGCTCATTCTCTACATAGTCCCTGGGCTCCCTCCACGTAGTTACCATACTACCATGCCACTCTAGGTAAGACATTTCTGCTATGATGCTTTACTTTGCCCCACTCTGCTCACTTTTTTCATGTGACTAACTTTACTTTACTTCACTTCTTGATACATTACAGGCTTGTTCCTGGTGCTCTCACCTTTATCCAAAGTGCTCTTAGGTATGTTCCTACCCAAAGTGCTCTTAGGTATGTTCCTACCCTTTTCTTGCCTTTCTCTCTTTGCCCTTTACATACCATTATAGTCATGATCTCCCCCTCCCTTTTTTTTCCCTAGCAACACTGACGTCATTTTGACAACCTACTTGTCATACTACATATGACTGATAATCGTAGTATACATGACATTGTCCCATTGGTATGTATTCTCATCCTTAGACTCTGTTTTATTTTATATTATACTACCTTACCTATACTGTTCTCATTTGGCAGCTTTCACCTTATATCCCAAACTACCGTGTGAGCCCCTTCACATCATCTGCAACCCACCCCCTTTTCGGTATGTACCGTTATATACAACCCCCCTTTTTTGCCCCCCCCTTTTCTTGTTGTCCCTTTAACTCTTGGTTTCACCTGTATTAATTACATATTCTCACATTAGGGTTTACCTTGTCTACCTTTTCGGTAGCAACCATTTCCTCCTGTTGGATTAACCCATTAGCTGACTACACTAAGTAAGTCAAACATGGTCCTACTACTTTTCACCCCTTTAATTACACTATGCGATATCTTATGCATCTTCTCTTTTCTCTTCTTTTCCTACAATTCCCTCTCGCTCACAGGTCCTGCTGTACCTACATGATTTCTCACCATTACCAATTTCTCGGGTATGTTCTCCAGTTATTCTCTTGCTTCCTGACTACTCCACACTTTCCAGTTCCTCTCCTTTCCCTGTTTCCTTCTCCCTCTCTCTATATTTCCTCAGGTCCCTTCTTGTACCTTTTCATTCTCTTCTTCTTTCCCTTGTTCTCTTTCCCCCCCCTCTTCTTCACCCTTCATATTCACAGGATTTTCTTTTCTTCTCACTTAGCGGTCAGATCCTTTTAGGTCAACCTTCACACCACGACAATAGTTTCACATCTTTCCCATAGTCCTCAACAGGTTTTTTTTCCTTATAATCTCTTTGATGTAATGTCATGATGCATTTTGTAAATATTGTTTCTGTTTGTTTTTTCCTTGTATACCATATTCCCTTTCTTAGTGCTCTTGACCCCTGATGAAGGCTCCTGCGTGAGCCGAAACTTTGGGCGGGCAGTACAATAATTGGTGAAAAATAAAGAAAAAATTTTTTTCAAGCATACTATACCTGGACTTACCATTTCTTTCATATACTGTGTGCCGGGATTACCCCTTCAGGGTATACCTGGCCTGGTGGAGCCGCGCCTTCAGCCTCTTCTGGCAGGATGTAGAGGCGGCCTCCACAGTTGGTGCTGACCAGGTACCCTGTTTGTGGTGGAGAGCCAGGCCCCATAAACAGGCATGCTCCCTGGTTGCAGGCGAGCCAAGGCCCCATAAACGGACGTGCTCCCTGGTTGCAGGTGAGCCAAGCCCCTAAACAGGCTGGCTCTGGTGGTGGTACCTCTGGGGTAACTATTTACACTGCGAGAGTTTGTGGCTATAGCCAGTTCATAGCCTTAAGGTTCATGGGTTTCTCACACTAGTTCATGTGGGCGCATTTCTTAAACATTAACGTTGCAAACTTTTCAAAACTTGTCAAACTGGTAACTTCTGTACTTCTTTCTTTACTTTACGCAGATTCCTCCTTACCAGGGCTTGGGCCTGTAGGGCTGCGGCACCTGTTGTTTTCTTCATTTCTCTCATCATCGGAGGTAGTCTCATCAGTGGGTCCTTTATCTTTCCTTTCTTCTTCTGTATCTGTTTCTTTTTCTTGTGGTATGGAGACAACTGGGTTTCTATAGGAATCTCTGGTACATGGCGTAACGTCAAGTGCATACCATCCTCTTTCTCCCTGATGCATTGTGAATTCCACTGTATCTCCCATCTGTAAGTTCCTTTCTGGATGTCCTCTGGGCAAATGGGCTCTTACGTCTCTTCTATTAACAAAGATGCCTTCCTTCATACCAGGAGCAACTATGAAACCATATCCACTCTTCAAACTGAAATCCTCTACTACACCACGACAAAGTGGGCCTCTAACCTGGGATTTGGCCCTTCTCAGGAACCGTTTCTCTTCCAAGTCTCTGGCCATGACTTCGTCTTTCTGCTCTGGAGACTGCGGTGCAGGGGAAAGCTTGGTTCTGCTACGGCGCCGTGTCCTACGGGCTGGATTCTGCTGGGCTGTTACTTCACTGCCTGCAGGCCCCCAGGTGAGGTTTCTGGGCAACTCTTCCTCTTCATCCCAGCGGGAATACGGCAGCATCTCTGGCTCTGGGCATGGATCCACTGCTGATGGCTCCGGGGTCAGCTCCTCAGCTTCCTGGCCTCCTCTCCCCCTTAGTTCTTCTAAGCACTCCTGTTGTGGCAGCGCTGGGGATGGGTGTTCATCAGCAGGCCCGGGCGGGGGACTCTTTGGCGTGGTTGCTGCAGAAGTCGCCTTGGGGGTGTGCGGAGGGAGCAGGTACCGATCCACCATCTCCTGTGGGAACTGGGCCTCTAGGTCAGCCTTCAGCTTCCAGTATTCGGGGTCCTCTCCTATCAGGGACTTCCTAGACTGGGGAGCGGTGTCTGCTCTGGCCTTGCAGGCCGGGGTAAACAGTGGTACAGTCTTATCTTGGCGGGCCGCGCCTGACATGGCGGCGGCCTGGTCTTGGCGGGCCGCGCCTGACATGGCGGCGGCCTGGATCAGCGTCGCTGTCGCAGCTGGAGTCTTAGCGGGCATCGCTACTGTAGCCGGTTCTTGGCGGGCCGGGCAGGGCATCGCTGCGGCGGCCTGAATTGGCGTCGCAGCTGCGATGGGATCTGTGCAGGCTGGGCTGGGCGTCGCTGCAGCGATCTGGGCTTGGCGGGCCGCACCTGGCGTGGCTGCGGCCTGGTCCAGCACCTCACTTGCGGCGCGGACGAGCGTCGCTGCTGCGGTGGGGTCTTGGCGGGCCGGGCAGGGCATCGCTGCGGCGGCCTGGGGTTGGCGGGCCGCACCTGGCGTGGTTGCGGCCTGGTTCAGCGTCGCCACGCCGGGCGCCTCTTCAGGGACCGCGGGCGTGGCAGCAGGGGTCGGGGCACTCGCGCTGGCAGGGGCAACACTGGACTCACCCATCGGTGGTATCATCGGGGTCTGAGTCGTCGCCGTCCGGTCTGGCACTCGTCGTGCGGTTCCCCTCTCATAGGCCTGAACCGCTGCAGCCATCTCCAGAAGCTCCGTGCGTTCCTCTCTGATCTGCTCTACGACCCGGGTCTCCAGTCGGTCGCAGAACTGGGCAAGCTCCCGATACCACCAGGCAGCGGAGCCTGGTTCTGGGTTTCTGCGTTCAGACGCCATTTCCTCTGCGCCTTCTTCTGCACGATTTCCCAGCAGTGGACTCGTCGCTGCCTCCAGTAGCAGGCTCTTCAGTTTCTGCTCTGCCTCTTCCAGCAGCAGGCTTCTGGCTCCCTTTCTGTCCCGACGTCTCTGAACGCCTCCGCTCTCTTCACTTGCGAGGACAGAACTCTGCAGGGGATCTCTGGGTAGCCACACCTCTTCGTGGGCGGTAACTTCTCCCAGCGCGGGCTGCTGTTGTTTTTCAGCGCGCTTTTCATGGTGGCAATATGGCGGCGCTTCCAATTTTTCAAGCGGACCGCCCAGGCACATGGTCACCTGTCTGAACAGGTCTAGTCCTTATCCTGTTCGTGACGCCAGATGTGAAGCCCCACCAGTATTGTGTCGGTGCATTACCTTCAGGGACTCCACGTAGCTGGATCTTGTCACAGGTAGGAGATCTTCTTTTAGGATTGTCGTGACGCCACTCTCAGAATTGCGGTCAGTGGGGACCGCCACTGCAGGTTAAGGGATGCCTGGGGCTGATGGTGGGTGCAGTCGGTTGTAATAGCCTCCTGAGAGTGAGGCAAGCCCCAGGGCCCTGTGTAGGTGTGTAGAACCACAAGGCGCAGAATAACTCCACACAAGCAGAATGTCTTTCAGGGGTTTTACTCACAGAAGGTGGCAGAGTGAGTAACCCGGGCGTAGCTGGGATGAACCAGGCTGGAACCAGGTATCCTTCAGGCTGACTGATGAGGGTGGCTACCGACTCGCCTTCCTTAGCCCTTCTGTGGTTTGTGGTAACCCCGACTTTTAGTCCCTATGGGGGTCACCCAGGGAAGTAGCTGCTCCCCCCGTTTGTTTGCCGTTTGCTTGTCGCCTGGACCAGATCACTCCAGCTGCTTGCCTCCTGTGAACTGTGGGCCCTAACTGTGGCTACGTGGCTGCGGCTTTTGTGGTGTTGTGGCGTGGGCTTTAAGGGCCCCACACCGGCAGGTTTAGCAAGGAAAGGTGGATCTATCCCCGCACCGGGATCTGCCGCCCGTTTGGGCCTGGTACTCCCTGACAGTCTCCTTACTTTCCACTACACTGCTCTCTCTCCAGCTGTGTGTGGTGTTCGGGCAGCACTACCAGGTGACCGTTCTCCCCCGTCGGTAGTCACTGCGCGGACGCTGTTAGACTGCAACAGCTCCAGGGTCTGCTTCTGCTCTTCCTGGACTGCTGCACTAAACTGGCTCACTCGTGGGACCTGCACTGCTGCTCCTGTCTGAGCTCCACTTCCATGCTCCTCACTCCTCCACACTCTGCTTCAGACTCTTTACTCCTCCTTCTCTTTTCCCTTTGTGCCTGCCTACGCCACCTAGCAACCAGGCTCTCTACCACACCCCTTGAGTGGAGATGGAGGCTTCACCCCCTCCACTCCTCAAGTGGAGGTGAAGGCTTTGCCCCCTCCTGGGATCCCCAGGGGTCCTCTCAAAGGTACATGTGTGAGACCTGATCACTATGCGCCTGTGTAGTCACACCTCGGTCAGCCTTCTGGATTACCTGTTTGTACTGTCCCCAGCATGGGTGCAGTACTCAGTGGTGCCTGACCAGGTCAGGGGCGCCACATTTTGTTATTCATATGTTTGGTTCCTTTGTGTGTATTGGAATAAGACAAAAAAAAAAACTAAAACAAAGAAAAAAAGGTAAATTGGACATAATTTCACACAAAACTCCAAAAATGGGTTGGACAAAATTGTTCTCACCCTCAGTTTAATATTTTGGAATAAATAACTGCAATCAATCGTTTCATATAATCATCATCAAGCTTCTTACTCCTCTCACCTGGAATTTTAGGGGTACTTTGCACACTATGACATCGCAGGTGCGATGTCGGTGGGGTCATGTCGAAAGTGACGCACATCCGGCGTCGCTCTCGACATCGTAGTGTGTAAATCCTAGATGATAAGATTAACGAGCGCAAAAGCATCGTAATCGTATCATCGGTGTAGTGTCGGGGAATTCCATAATTACGCTGACGCGACGGTATGATGTTGTTCCCCGCTCCTGCGGCAGCACAAATCGCTGTGTGAGAAGCCGTTGGAGCGAGGAACATCACCTTACCTGCTACCCGCAGCTCATGCCGACTATGCTAAAGGAAGGAGGTGGGCGGGATGTTTAAGTCCCGCTCTGCTCCGCCCCTCTGTTGCTATTTGCCGCCTGCCGTGTGACGTCGCAGTGACGCCGCACGACCCGCCCCCTTAATAAGGAGGCGGTTCGCCGGCCAGAGTGACGTCGCAGGGCAGGTAAGTGCATGTGAAACTGCCGTAGCGATAATGTTCGCTACGCCAGCAATCACAAGATATCGTAGCTGCGAAAGGGGCGGGGAATATCGCGCTCGGCAACACAAGCATCGGCTTGCGATGTCGTAGTGTGCAAAGTGCCCCTTAGACTCTTCTTTATTAACTGTTCCAGGTCTCTCCTATTTAAATCACATCTTCTCCCAACAACAATATTAAGGCTGTATGCGCACGTGTGCATTTTTCATGCGTTTGCACTGCAGCGTAAACGCATGCGTTCTGTGTCCCCAGCAAAGTCTGTGACTTGTGCAAATTCCATCCTTACGTTGCGTTTTAGAATGCAGTGATTTGCATGTTGAAATATTTTGCCAAATCGCTGCGTTCTAAAAACCAACATGTCACTTCTTTTGTGTGTTTTGGATGCTTTTACCACTCTGTCTATGGCCTCTTTTACACGTCCGTGAAAATCATGCACGTGTTTCACAGACGTGTCAAAGGTGCGTATGGCCCTCGGTGTGCTGTGTGTATAGCACACGTGTGTTCTCCATGCGTTATCCGTGATAACACACGGAGAACGGGAACTTTCTACTCACCTGTCCCTGGCGTTAATGTCCATGGTGCTGAACTTCGGTCTCCGGTCCTGCCGACTCCCCGCTGCTGCTGCTTCCGGCCGCAGTGAAGTGAATATTCAATTAGCATAATGAGCGGCGGTCGGCAGCAAGTGACAGCAGCGGCAGAGACAGGAGGGCTGGAGAAGGTGAGTAAAGTTTTTGTTTTTTTTCTCACAGACACATGTCTTTTCTCCGGCGCGTGTCACACGGAACACATCCGTGTGGTCCGTGTGTGTGTTTCGTGTGACACGTTTGCGTTCCGTGTGACACTCATGATGCCGGAGAGAAAACGGACATGTCGGTGTGAGAAACACATGGACACACGTAAGTGCGGAACGGACACACGTTCCGTGCGCAAATACTTACGTGTGTCCAAAACCATAGGAATACCTAGGTTTACGTGTGTACGTGTCTACGGTACGTGAGAAAACTGCCAAACACGTACCGGAGGGACGTATGTGTGAAAGAGGCCTATGGGAGAGCAAGCATCCAGAACGCATGAATTCTGCATTCACAATGCATCCAAAACGCAGCTTTTCGGCTGTGTTTTGAAATGCACATGCAGTGACAAAACGCTGCGGAATATTTGGCAACCATAATGAAAACGTGCGCACATAGCCTAAGATCTCTCCACAACTGTTCAATGGGATTTAGATACGGACTCATTGCTGCGCCTTGAGAACTCTCCAGTGCTTTATTTCCATTAATTTCTGGGGGGTTCTTGAAATCTGTTTGGGGTCATTGTCCTGCTGGAAGACCTATGGCCCTGGACGCAAACTCAGCTTTTTGACACTGGGCACTACATTGCCACCCAAAATTCTATGGAAATCTTCAGATGTCATGATGAGCACACAGTCAGAGCACCCAGTGCTAGAGGCAGTAAAACAACCCCAAAATATCTTTGAACCTCCACCGTATTTGACTGTAGGTACTGTGTTCTTTTCTTTGTAGGCCTAATTCGGTTTTCAGTAAACAATAGAATGATGTGCTTTACCAAAAATCTTTATCTTGCTCTCTTCTGTCCACAAGACGCTTTCACAGAAGGATTTTGGCTTACATACATGAAGTTTGGCAAAATGCAGTCTATCTTTTTTATGTTAATAGAAAAAATCTTCAGCTCACCTCTAATCCTCAGACAGATTCCAGATCCCCTGCCGGTGTTCGGCGCTGCCCTGGCTTCAGGTAGTATTAGGCAGCACACTAGTAATGGAAAACGGTCTCCAGCATGTCGGTAGGTAAAATAAAATGTAATTTTTATTATATTCCTCTAAAGTTCATAGAAAAAGCAGGGGAAACACAGTCAGGTACTCAGCTCAATCCTACATGTTTCAGCATAGAGCCTTAAGGAAGCTTTACATGCAACGACATTGCTAACGAGATGTCGTTGAGGTCACGGAATTCGTGATGCACATCCGGCCTCCTTATCGACGTTGTTGCGTGTGACACGTACGAGCGACCACTAACGATGTAAAATACTCACCAAATCGTTGATTGTTGACACGTCGTTCATTTCCCAAATGTCGTTGCTGGTTCAGGACGCAGGTTGTTGATCGTTCCTGAGACAGCATACATCGCTACGTGTGACACCCCAGAAACGACGAACACCACCGTACCTGCGTCCTCCAGCAACGAGGTGGGAGTAACTTTCCTGCTGCTGCTCTCCGCCCCTCCGCTTCAATTGGACGCCTGCCATGTGACGTCGCTGTGACACCGCACGAACCAAAAAGAGGCTGTTCGCCGGCCACAGCGACGTCGCTTGTAAGGTAAGTCCGTGTGATGGGTATTAGCGATATTGTGCGCCACGGGCAGCGATTTACCCGTGACGCACAAACGACAGGGGTGGGTGCTTTCACGAGCGACATCGCTAGCGATGTCGCCGTGTTTAAAGCAGCCTTTAAGCCCGCTATACACGCTTCAATATATCTCACAATCCGTCGTTGGGGTCAAGTTGTAAGTGAGGCACATCCGGCATCGTTTGTGAGGTATCTGCGTGTGACATCTACGTGCGATCAGGATTGAACGCAAAACCGTTGATCGCAAACACATCGTATCTTTGTCTAGAATTGAGCGATTTGTTGCACGAACCTAGTCAATTGAAACGTGTGACATCCCTCATACGATTTTGATGTCTGAGGCTATGTGCGCAGGTGTGCGCTCTGCACCGCAGCTTAAAAAAGATCCGCTTCAGAGTGCAGCTGAAAAGCTGCGTTCTCAAGCGCCTCACAATGTCTGTCATTCACTAATCTCTGTCAGTCGGTCACTATCTCTGTCCCTCTCTCTCTGTCCATGTCAGTCTATCCCCCTCTCTCATATACTCACCGATCCCCGATCTCTGGCGCTGCACGGCATTCACACTGCTCCGGCGGCTTTTACTATTTTGAAAAAGCCGGCCGCCCATTAAACAATCTCGTATTCCCTGCTTTCCCCGCCCGCCGGCGCCTATGATTGGTTGCAGTGAGACACGCCCCCACGCTGAGTGACAGGTGTCACACTGCACCCAATCACAGCAGCCGGTGGGCGTGTCTATACTGTGTAGTGAAATAAATAATTAAATAATTTAAAAAAACGGCGTGCGGTCCCCCCCAATTTTAAAACCAGCCAGATAAAGCCATACGGCTGAAGGCTGGTATTCTCAGGATGGGGAGCCCCCCACCCTAACAATATCAGTCAGCAGCCGCCCAGAATTGCCGCATACATTATATGCGACAGTTCTGGGACTGTACCCGGCTCTTCCCGATTTGCCCTGGTGCGTTGGCAAATCGGGGTAATAAGGAGTTATTGGCAGCCCATAGCTGCCACTAAATCCTAGATTAATCATGTCAGGCATCTATGAGATACCTTCCATGATTAATCTGTAAATGACAGTAAATAAACACACACACCCGAAATAATCCTTTATTAGAAATAAAAAACACAAACACATTCCCTGGTTAACCACTTTAATCAGCCCAAAAAAGCCCTCCATGTCCGGCGGAATCCAGGATGCTCCAGCGTCGCTTCCAGCGCTGCTGCATGGAGGTGACCGGAGCTGCAGCAGACACAGCCGCTCCTGTCACCTCCACACAGCAACTGAAGACAGCTGCGCGATCAGCTGAGCTGTCACTGAGGTTACCCGCTGTCACTGGATCCAGCGGTGGCCGCGGGTAACCTCAGTGACAGCTCAGCTGATCGCGCTACTCACCGCCGCTCCTCTCACCTCCACGCAGCAACTGAGGTGAGTAGCGCGATCAGCTGAGCTGTCACTGAGGTTACCCGCGGCCACCGCTGCATCCACCGCTGGATCCAGTGACAGCGGGTAACCTCAGTGACAGCTCAGCTGATCGCGCGGCTGTCTTCATTTGCTGCGTGGAGCTGACAGGAGCGGCGGTGTGTGCTGCAGCTCCGGGCACCTCCATGCAGCAGCGCTGGAAGCGACCCTGGACCATCCTGGATTCCGGCGGACATGGAGGGCTTTTTTGGGCTGATTAAAGTGGTTAACCAGGGAATGTGTTTGTGTTTTTTATTTCTAATAAAGGATTATTTCGTGTGTGTGTGTTTATTTACTGTCACTTACAGATTAATCATGGAAGGTATCTCGGGGAGACGCCTGACATGATTAATCTAGGACTTATTGGCAGCTATGGGCTGCCAATAACTCCTTATTACCCTGATTTGCCAATGCACCAGGGCAAATCGGGAAGAGCCGGGTACAGTCCCAGAACTGTCGCATCTAATGTATGCGGCAATTCTGGGCGGCTGCTGGCTGGTATTGTTAGGCTGGGGGGCTCCCCATAACGTGGAGCTCCCCATCCTGAGAATACCAGCCTTCAGCCGTATGGCTTTATCTGGCTGGTTTTAAAATTGGGGGGGACCGCACGCCGTTTTTTTAAATTATTTAATTATTTATTTCACTACACAGTATAGACACGCCCACCGGCTGCTGTGATTGGGTGCAGTGTGACACCTGTCACTCAGCGTGGGGGCGTGTCTCACTGTAACCAATCATAGGCGCCTGTGGGCGGGGAAAGCAGGGAATACGAGATTGTTTAATGGGCGGCCGGCTTTTTCAAAACAGGAGAAGCCGCCGCAGCAGCGGGGATCGGTGAGGATATGAGAGAGGGCTGCTCAATTCAGTTACTCAGGAGTTTAGCGGTCACCGGTGAGCCCTTCACTGGTGACCGCTAATCAGGACGCGACACAGACAGAGCCGCAGCATGACAATGAAGTCGGGTGAAGTTCACCCGAGTTCATTCTGATCGTGCGGCTCTGTCTGTGTCTGCTGTCATCTGCCATTCAGCTCTGCTACATGGCTGTCAGTGTCTGCTGTCAGCGGCCATGTAGCAGAGCTGAATGGCAGATGACATAGTAAAAACGCATCCCTTCACATTACACACGCTTGTCAAGTCAATAAATAAAAAAATAAAAAAAAAGGTGCCCAATGCATACGTCACAGAACACATGATCTAAAGGATCGCACACAAAATTGATCAATTTATCATAGACTACTAACGCTCGTGTGACAGCAAATGAACGACCTACGTGTGATCTCATTAGATCGCATATGCAACCTGGGCGTGTCACATCGCAAATGCGATTGTACAACTAATTGCAACGTGTAAAGCAGGCTTTAGACTTGGATACAATTATATGCAAGTACAAACAATATTACCACTCGGGAAGAAGACAGCTTCTGTGTACCAGAGATGAACGCGCTTTGGTCAGACATGTGGACATCAACCCAAGAACAAAAGCAAAAGACCTTGTGAAGATGCTGGCGGAAACTGGTAAGATTGTGTCAATATCCACAGTGAAACATGTACTGTATCAACATGGGCTGAAAGACCACTCTGCCAGGAAGAAGCCATTACTCCAAAACAAACATAAAAAAGCCAGATTAATGTTTGCAAATGCAGACAGGAACACAGACCTTAATTTTTGAAGACATGTCCTGTGGTCTGACAAAACTAAAACTGAACTGTTTGGTCATAATGACCATTGTTATATTTGAAGAAAAAAGGGAGAAGCTTTTGAAGCCTAAGAACACCATCCCAACTGTGAAACACGGGGTGGCAGCATCATGTTGTGGGGTTGTTTTGCTGCAGGAGGGACTGGTACACTTCACAAATATATGGCATCATGAGGAAAGAAGACCATGGGGCAATACTGAAGCAACATCTTAAGACATCAGCCAGGAACTGTTTGGGCGGAAATGGGTATTCCAAATGGACAATGACTTGACGTATACTGCCAAACTGGTTACAAAGTGGTTTAAGGATAGATAACAAAGTCAATGTTTTGGAGTGGCCATCACAAAGCCCTGACCTCAATCCTATTGAAAATTTATGGGCAGAGCTAAAAAGGCCGGTGCGAGCAAGGCGACCTACAAACATGGCTCAGTTACACCAGTTCTGTCAGGAGGAATGGGCCCAAATTCCTACCAACTATTGTAAGAAGCTTGTGGAAGGAGATCCACAACGTTTGACCCAAGTCATACAGTTTAAGGGCAATGGCACCAAATACTAATGAAATGTATGTAAACCTTTGACTTTGCAGAAAGTAATGAAAATGGCATAAACATTCTCTCTCTCTCTTTCTCTCTCTCTCTCTCTCTCATTATTCTGGCATTTGGCAAATATAAATAATTTTGGTTCCTAATTGACCTAAAATGGGAAAGGTTTATTCTGATTTCATGTCAGATAGTGAGAAAAACCTTCAGATGTGTCTTTATAGAGAGCGGAGGGAAAAACCTGCAGATGTGTCTTTAGATAATGTATGTAAACGTCTGGTTTCAACTGTACATGAAAAATATAAAATGTTATTGAAGTAATTTTCTGGTTTCACACTGATCGTCTGACTACTATTATACTGTGCCACATTATAGACCTTTCATCAAGAGCACACTGATCTGGTACAAAATGTCTTGTTCATGATTGACCCAGTTAGCATATTATTAGGTGACCTGCTCTGAATACATCCATCAAAAATATCAAATCAGCATAGAGCCAGAGACGTAAAAGCAGAGTCCTGGTGTTCAGCCCCGTATACATGTTAAATATCTGTCGACAGAACAATGATTCTCCAGCAGTTTCCTTGAGCCTGCTTTACACGTTACGATTAAGCATACGATATCGTATGCAATCGTAACCGCCCCCATCATATGTGCGGCACGTTCAATTTGTTGAACGTGTTGCACAAACGATTATTTGCTGTCACACATAAGTACCCTTCCATACGACCTCGATGTGGGCGGCGAACATCCACTTCCTGGAGTGGGAGTGACGTTCGGCGTCACATCGGCGTCACGCGGCAGCCGGCCAATAGAAGCGGAGGGGCGGAGATGAGCGGGATGTAAACATCCCACCCACCTCCTTCCTTCCGCATTGCCGGCGGGAGCCGCGGGACGCAGGTAAGATCTGTTCATCGTTCCCGGGGTGTCACACACTGCAATGTGTGCTACCTCGGGAACATTGAACAACCTCACGTTCAATTGTTAGCAATTGAACGACGCGCATGCGATGAACGTTTTAACAATGCCGGATGTGCGTCACTTACGACGTGACTCTGCCGACACATCGTAAGATATATTGTAGGGTGTAAAGCCCGCTTTACCCACCTAAACCACACAGAGGAGCAATCGCACAGCCAAGCGCTCCTGTGTTCTCTATAGGAGAGCCACCGGCGGTGGTTTATCATTTACAGCCTCCATACACATTAGACTTTTGGCTGCACTCATGGATATCGGTGGTTGAATTAAGGTTAGTATACTGTGTATGGGGCCTTAAGACTAGCGGAGGTCAAGCATTGAGTAGTAAGAAACGAACAGAAGCTCATTTTATTGGAAAAGATGTCTAAGGCCTCATTCCGACATCCGTGTTGCACTTTATACCATGTTGACACTGACGGTAAAAACGGACACATGGATGACAATGAGGGTAAAAAGGGACACAAGGATGACACGCTGATGGTAAAAATTGACATACAGATCACAAACTGATGGTAAAAATGGACACACGGATGACTCTCTGATGGTAAAAACGGACACACGGATGACACTGATGGTAAAAATGGATAGACGGATGACACTGATGGGAAAAATGGATAGACGGATGACACTGATGGGAAAAATGGATAGACGGATGACACTGATGGGAAAAATGGACACACGAATCACACACTGATGGTAAAAACGGACACAAGGCTGATACTGGTGGTAAAAACGAACACACGGATGACATTGATGGTAAAAATTGACACACTGATCAAACACTGATGGTAAAAACGGACACACAGATGAAACTGATGGTAAAAATGGACACACGGATGACACTGATGGTAAAAATGGACACACGGATGACATACTGATGGTAAAAACGGACACACGGATCACACACTGATGGTAAAAACGGACACACAGATGACACTATGGTGTAAGCAGTGGTGAGCTATCACTATCGCTTATGGGGTATCTAATATATAAAGCTGAGTGTGTGTGTGTATGTTTGCTAAAGGAATCCGCACCATCGCATTTACAATCACGAAATTTTGCACATACACTGCATGTGACTCGGAACATCATAGACTATGTTTGGATGGGAAAATTTAACCCCGTGCTTTACAGTTACTCTCCAAAAATCCTGCATCCATTAAAGTCAATGGAGCTGCAAGCTATTAGGTTATTAATAGGAGCTGTGAGTGGTTGCTATAGGAACAAAATAAGTTGTTAGTATAAGAAGCTTATGTTTGAGGTAATAAGATGTCGGTGGGGAGAAGGATAGGGAGAGACAGAAAGAGACAGAGAGAGACAGACAAACAGACAGGGAAAGAGACAAACAGAGGTAGACAGATACAGGCAGACAGGGAAAGAGACAGACAGAGAGACAGAGAGAGACAGACTGTCAAAGAGGCAGACAGACAGGGAAAGAGAGAGCCAGACAGGGAAAGAGACAGACACAGACAGATAGGGAAAGAGACAGAGACAATGAAAGAGACAGAGACAAGGAAAGAGACCAGGAAAGAGACAGAGACAAGGAAAGAGACAGAGACACGTAACTAGACAGGGAAAGAAACAGAAACAAGTAAAGAGACAGACAAGTAAAAAGACAGGGAAAGAGACAGAGACAGACGGGGACAGAGACAGATGGGGAAAGAGACAGACGGGGAAAGAGAAATACCTGGAATGAGACTGACCTGGAACGAGACAGACCTGGAATGAGACAGACGGGGACGAGACAGACCTAAAACGAGACAGACGGGGAAAGAGACAGACACAAAATAGAGAGAGACAGACACAGAGAAAGAGAGAGATAGAGAGACACAAAGAGAGAGAGAGAGACATACAGAGAGACTGATACAGACAGAGACAGACACACAGAGACAGACAGAAACGAATGACATACTGATGGTAAAAACGGACACACAGATGAAACGGATGGTAAAAACGGACTCACGGATCACACACTGATGGTAATAACGGACACACAGATGACACTATGGTGTAAGCAGCGGTGAGCTACCACTATTGCTAATGGGGTATCTAATATATAAAGCTGAGTGTGTGTGTGTGTGTGTGTGTATGTTCGCTAAAGGAATCCACACCGTCGCATTTACAATCACGAAATTTTGCACAGACACTCCATGTGACTCGGAACGTCAGACTATGTTTGGATGGGAAAATTTAACCCTGCGTTTAAAAGTTACTCTCCAAAAATCCTGCCTCCATTAAAGTCAATGGAGCTGCAAGCTATTAGGTTATTAATAGGAGATGTGAGTGGTTGCTATAGGAGCAAAATAAGTTGTTAGTATAAGAAGCTTATGTGTGAGGTAATAAGATGTCGGTGGGGAGATGGATAGAGAGAGACAGAAAGAGAAAGAGAGAGACAGACAGAGGCAGACAGATACAGGCAGACAGGGAAAGAGACAGACAGAGAGACAGAGAGAGACGGACTGTCAAAGAGGCAGAAAGACAGGGAAATAGACAGCCAGACAGGGAAAGAGACAGACACAGACAGACACGGAACGACACAGGCAGACAGGGAAAGAGACAGGGAAAGAGACAGAGACAACGAAAGAGACAGAGACAAGGAAAGAGACAGGGAAGGAGACAGAGACAAGGAAAGAGACAGAGACACGTAACTAGACAGGGAAAGAAACAGAAACAAGTAAAGAGACAGACGAGGAAAGAGACAGAGACAAGTAAAAAGACAGGGAAAGCGACAGAGACAGACGGGGACAGAGACAGATGGGGAAAGAGACAGACGGGGAAAGAGACAGACCTGGAATGAGACAGACCTGGAACGAGACAGACCTGGAATGAGACAGACGGGGAACGAGACAGACCTAGACGAGACAGACGGGGAGACAGACACAAACAGAGAGAGACAGACAGACACAGACAGGCACAGAGAAAGAGAGAGATAGAGAGACACAGAGATAGAGAGAGACATACAGAGAGACTGATACAGAGACAAACAGAAAAACTGATACAGACAGAGACAGACACACAGAGACAGACAGAAACTCAAAGACAGACAGAGAGACAGTTACTATCCTGGGCAACGCCCAGGTACTACAGCTAATCTCTGATAAAACCGATAATGGGGTCCCTCCAACTGCATGATGGAGGCACTCTGGTAGTTAGATGGCGGAGTTACAATGGCAACTTCTGGGCCCCCTATTACTATTCACCCCCTCAAGCACGAAGAATGTAAGTGAACTGACTGAGAGAGGTTCCCATAGAAAAGCATCAGCTGTTCCAGTCTGTACACTACTGCAAGCAGCTGTACAAGTGACATCTGTCCAAAAACCACAAGCCCATTTGTTTCCAATGGTTTTTGTGGTATCGGTATCAGAATGAGTAATCACTATTCAAGAGATTTTCCCCGTCCCATAAAATTATAGTATATTATTATAAAATGATGGTTTATTTTGTGAACATACACATACATTATATATATACATACATATATATATACATATATATATGCAGTACAGACCAAAAGTTTGGACACACCTTCTCATTCAAAGAGTTTTCTTTATTTTCATGAGTCTGAAAATTGTAGATTCACATTGAAGGCATCAAAACTATGAATTAACACATGTGGAATGAAATACTTAACAAAAAAGTATGAAACAACTGAAAATATGACTTATATTCTAGGTTCTTCAAAGTAGCCACCTTTTGCTTTGATTACTGCTTTGCACACTCTTGGCATTCTGTTGATGAGCTTCAAGAGGTAAACGGGCTTTAGACACTGCGAGATCGCAAGCGATCGTATCCACCCCCGTCGGTTGTGCGACACGGGCAAATCGCTGCTCGTCGCGCACAACCTCTTTTACCCCCGTCACCATGCAGCTGCAAGATGCTGTGGTAGCCATGCTGGTTCAGTTTGCCTTCAATTTTGAATAAATCCCCAACAGTGTCACCAGCAAAGCACCCCCACACCATCACACCTCCTCCTCCATGCTTCACGGTGGGAACCAGGCATGTAGAGTCCATCCGTTCACCTTTTCTGCATCGCACAAAGACACGGTGGTTGGATCCAAAGATTTCAAATTTGGACTCATCAGACCAAAGCACAGATTTCCACTGGTCTAATGTCCATTCCTTGTGTTCTTTGAACCAAACAAGTCTCTTCTGCTTTTTGCCTGTCCTCAGCAGTGGTTTCCTAGCTGCTATTTTACCATGAAGGCCTGCTGCACAAAGTCTCCTCTTAACAGTTATTCTAGAGATGTGTCTGCTGCTAGAACTCTGTGTGGCATTGACCTGGTCTCTAATCTGAGCTGCTGTTAACCTGCGATTTCTGAGGCTGGTGACTCGGATAAACTTATCCTCCGCAGCAGAGGTTACTCTTGGTCTTCCTTTCCTGTAGCGGTACTCATGTGAGCCAGTTTATTTGTAGCGTTTGATGGTTTTTGCCACTGCACTTGGGGACACTTTCAAAGTTTTCCCAATTTTTCGGACTGACTGACCTTTATTTCTTAAAGTAATGATGGCCACTCGTTTTTCTTTACTTAGCTGCTTTTTTCTTGCCATAATTCAAATTCTAACAGTCTATTCAGTAGAACTATCAGCTGTGTATCCACCAGACTTCTGCACAGCACAACTGACGGTCCCAACCCCATTTATAAGGCAAGAAATCCCACTTATTAAACCTAACAGGGCACACGTGTGAAGTGAAAACCATTTCCGGTGACTACCTCTTGAAGCTCATCAAGAGAATGCCAAGAGTGTGCAGAGCAGTACTCAAAGCAAAAGGTGGCTACTTTGAAGAACCTAGAATATAAGACATATTTTCAGTTGTTTCACACTTTTTTGTTTGTGAAGTGTAAAGGACATGATACATAGTTTTCTGAATATATAAAAAATTAGACATCTGAAATTTGTGACGTGCATTTGTATTCAGCCCCCTGTAGTCTAATAGACCTAAATAAAATCCTGAGTGACCACTTGCCTCCAGGAGTCTCCTAATTAGTAAATAGAGTCCACCGGTGTGTAATCTATTCTCAGTATAGCTACAGCTATTCTGTGAAGGTCTCAGAGGTTTGTGTAGAACATTAAGGATCAAACAGCATCATGAAAGCACAGCAGACAGGTCAGGGATAAATCTATGGAGAAGAGTAAAGCAGGGTTAGGTTATAAAAGAAAATAGTAAAAGCTCTGAACATCTCACGGAGCACAGTTCAATCCAACATCCAAAAATAGAAGTATGGTACAACTGCAAACCTACCAAGACCTGGCCGTCCACCTACATTGACATCCCAAGAAGGAGAGCATTAACTGGAGAAGCAGCCAAGAGTCTCATGGTCACTCTGGAGCAATTGCAGATCCACAGCTCAGGTGGGGGAATCTGTCCACATGACAATTAGTCATATACTCCACAAATCTGACCTTTACGGAGCAATGGCAAGAGGAAGACATTTTTGAACGCAAGCATAAGAAGTCCCATTTGCAGTATATAAAAAGTTATGTAGGGGACACAGCTATCATGTGGAAGAAGGTGCTCTGGTCAGGTGAGAAGTAGAACTTTCTGGACAAATGCAAAACGCTATGTGTGGCATAAAACTTACACTGCACATCACCCTGAAAACAACCTCCCTACCGTCACACATGGTGGTGGCGGCATCATGCTGTGTGGAAGTTTTTCTTCAGCAGGGGCTGCGAAGCTGATCACAGTTAATGGGAAAATGAATGAAGCTAACTACAGCGCAATCCTGGAGAAAAACTTGTTAGCAGGACAACAACCCTAAACACACTGCCAGAGCTACAATGGATCGTTTAGATCAAAGCATATTCATATGTGAGAATGGCCCAGTCACAGTCCAGACCTAAATCCCATTGAGAATCTGCCACAAGACTTGAAAATTTCTGTTCACAGACGTCTCCATCCAATCTCACTGAGCAAGAGCTTGTGTACAAAGAAGAATGGGCAAAAATGTGACATCCAGATGTAAAAAGCTGCTAGAGCCATCCCCACAAGACTTGCAGCAGTGGGTGCAGCGGAAGGTGATCCTACAAAGTATTGACTCAGGGGGGCTGAATACAAATGCACGTCCCAATTTTCAGATTTATATTTTTTAAATATTTCAAAAACCATGTATCATTTCCTTTATACTTTTCAAATACTTGATAATTTGTGTCGGTATATCACATAAAGTACATTTAAATTTGTAAGTGTAACTTGAAAAACTGAAAATGTTTGCGGGGTATGAATACTTTTTTAAGGCACTATATATATCACAAACAATCATTTCAGAATGTTTTCCACCCTTAATGTCACCGATAATCTGCACAAATCCATTGAGAAACAAATTGAAATAATTTTGATGGTGGGAATTAAAAAAACAAAACTAAAATAATGTGGCTGCATAAGTGTGAACGCCCTCTTATAATTGGGAATGTGGTTGTTTTCAGAATTAGCCAATCACATTTACAATCATGTTACATAGTAGTCAGTACACAGCTGCCATCAATTTACAGCCCTTGGCCCATAAACAGCTTACAACACAGCAAAGGGATCTCAATGTTGAAAGTTATCACTCGGGAAAAGGGTACAGAAAAACTTCCAATCCTGGCTATGCTTTGCCAAAACCTACATGAAATCTGCCAAAAGCATGTGGTTATAGTCTTACGAGACAAGGGTTGTATTTTGTTACCATAATTCCAAAAGGTACAGTATGTTTGACACAAAATCCAATATTGTGCTTCACCAAAAGAAAACCATACCCACAGTGAAGAATGGTGGAGCATTATGATTTAGAACTGTTTTTTTTGGCAGCTGGCACTGAGGCTTTAGAGAAGGTGGAGGGAAATATGAACATTTCCAAATATCAGTTTTGCATCAAAACCTTCAGCTGAAGATGAATGTTCCCTTTCAATATGACAAAACCCCAAGCAAATCAACAAAAGAATGGCTTGGCCAGAAGACCAAACATTTGCAGTACACAGGAGATGCCTTCGCAATCTGACAGATTTGGCGATACTGCAAGGAAGAGGTGGCAGAGATTGCTAATTCTTGATGTGCTATGCTGATAAGACTCATACACCAAAAAACTGAATGCTGTCATAAACGCAAAGGGTACATCAACAAGCAGTGTTATGGTGTGCATATTTATGCAACCACATTATATTATTTCTATTTTTCCACACAGAAAGATTTCTGTTTTTCTTCCATGGATTTGTACAGATTATGGGAGATATTAACAGTGGAAAAAGTTCTGAAATGTTGCTTCTTGGTATGATTTATTTTTTACATAACAAAAACCTGGTATTTCAACAGCGGTGTTTAGACTTTTTATAACATTTGCACCCATACATATGCTGTATACACAGACTCATAATACCACGCTATGCTGCTTTCTTCTAACAGGAACTTCATACTTCCTTCATTCTTCATACTGCGCTCAGCCTCCTCCTGCCTCCTTCCCACTGCCCTGAGTCTCTTCCTCCCCTCCTGCCCTGCCTCCTCCTTACTGCCCTGAGCCTCCTCCTCACCTGCTATCTTCTGCCCTCCTATCCTCAACCCCCTCCTCCCCTGAGCCTCCTGCCCTGAGCCTCCTACTGCCCTCTTGCCCTGTGCCTCCTCCTTTATCCTGCCCAGAGCCTACTCCTTCCCTCAGCTTCTTCCTGTCCTGAGCCTCCCACTCCCCTCTTGCCCTGAGCCTCTTCCTGCCATGAGCATCCTCCTCCTCCCCTGCCTTGAGCCTCATGCTGCCCTTCTCCCTACAGCTCTGAGCCTGCTCATCCCCTCTGTCCTGAGACTCCTTCTGCCCTCCATCCCTGAACCTCCTCTCCTGCTCTGAACCATCCTCTGCCCTTACTCTCATCCTACCCTACACTCCTGAGCCTCCTCTTGCACTCAACCTCCTTCCCTCCTGCTTAGAGTCTCCTTCTGTCCCGAGCCTCCTCATCTCCTCCTGCCCTTAGCCTCTTCCAGCCCTCCTCAACTTCTTGGTCTCCTCCTGCCCCCTTGCCCAGAGTCTCTCAATTCCAGAGACTCCTTCTGCCCTCCTCCCCTGAGCCTCCTCCACTCCTGCCCTGAGCATCCTCCATTCCTGAGGCTCCTCCCCTCCTGTCCTGAGCCTCTTCCCCTCCTGCCATGAGCCTACTCCATTCCTAAGGCTCCTCCACTCCTGTCCTGAGCCTCCTCCACTCCTGCCCTGAGCCTCGTCCTCCCCTGAGTCTCCTCCTACATCTCTTCTGCCCAGTCTCCTCCTGCCCTCCTCTCGAGCCTCCTCCCCTCAGTCTCCTCCTGCCCTCCTCTCAGTCTCCTCCTGCCACTAGTCTCCTCCCCTCCTGACCCTAGTCTCCTCCCCTCCTGACCCTAGGATCCTCCTCCCCCTATTCTCCTCCTGCCCTCCTCCCCCCTGCCCCTAGTCTCTTCCTGCCCCTTATCTCCTCCTGCTCTCCTCCCCCCCTGCCCCTAGTCTCCTCCTGCTCTCCTCCCCCCTGCCCCTAGTCTCCTCCTGCTCTCCTCCCCCCTGCCCCTAGTCTCCTCCTGCTCTCTTCCCCCCCTGCCCTAGTCTCCTCCCCCCTGCCCCTAGTCTCCTCCCCCCTGCCCCTAGTCTCCTCCTGCCCTCCTCCACTCCTGCCCTGTCTGTTCCTGCCCCTAGTCTCCTCCTGCTCTCCTCCCCCCTGCCCCTAGTCTCCTCCTGCCCTCCTCCCCCTAGTCTCCTCCTGCTCTCTTCCCCCCCTGCCCTAGTCTCCTCCCCCCTGCCCTAGTCTCCTCCCCCTGCCCCTAGTCTCCTCCTGCCCTCCTCCACTCCTGCCCTGTCTGTTCCTGCCCTAGTCTCCTCCTGCTCTCCTCCCCCCTCTGCCCCTAGTCTCCTCCTGCCCTCTTCCACTTCTGCCCTGTCTCTTCCTGTCCCTAGTCTCCTCCTGCCCTAGTCTCCTCCTGCCCTCCTCCCCCCTGCCCCTAGTCTCCTTCTGCCCTCCTCCCCCCTGCCCCTAGTCTCCTCCTGCCCTCCTCCCCCCCTGCCCCTAGTCTCCTCCTGCCCTCCTCCCCCCTGCCCCTAGTCTCCTCCTGCCCTCCTCCCCCCCTGCCCCTAGTCTCCTTCTGCCCTCCTCCCCCCCTGCCCCTAGTCTCCTTCTGCCCTCCTCCCCCCTGCCCCTAGTCTCCTCCTGCCCTCCTCCCACCCCCTTGCCCTATGTCTCCTCCTGCCCTCCTCCCCCCCTGCCCCTAGTCTCCTCCTTCCCTCCTCTCCTGCCCCTAGTCTCCGCCTTCCCTCCTCTCCTGCCCTGAGTCTCTTCCTGCCCCGAGTCTAATCCTGCCCCTAGTCTCCTCCTGCCCTCCTTTCCCCTGCCCCTAGTCTCCTCCTGCCCTCCTTTCCCCTGCCCCTAGTCTCCTCCTGCCCTCCTTTCCCCTGCCCCTAGTCTCCTCCTGCCCTCCTTTCCCCTGCCCCTAGTCTCCTCCTGCCCTCCTCCCCCCTGCCCCTAGTCTCCTCCTGCCCTCCTTTCCCCTGCCCCTAGTCTCCTCCTGCCCTCCTTTCCCCTGCCCCTAGTCTCCTCCTGCCCTCCTTTCCACTGCCCATAGTCTCCTCCTGCCCTCCTTTCCCCTGCCCCTAGTCTCCTCCTGCCCTCCACTCCTCCCCTGAGTCTCTTCCTGCCCCGAGTCTAATCCTGCCCCTAGTCTCCTCCTGTCCTCCTCCCCTGAGCCTCTTCCTGCCCCTAGTCTCCTCCTGACCTCCGTTCCCCTGCCCCTAGTCTCCTCCTGCCCTCCTTTCCCCTGCCACTAGTCTCCTCCTGCCTTCCTTTCCCCTGCCCTAGTCTCCTCCTGCCCTCCTTTCCCCTGCCCTGGTCTCGTCCTGCCCTCCTTTCCCCTGCCCCTAGTCTCCTCCTGCCTCCTTTCCCCTGTTTCCCCTGCCCCTAGTCTCCTCCTGCCCTCCACTCCTCCCCTGAGCCTCTTCCTGCCCCTAGTCTCCTCCTGCCCTCCTTTCCCCTGCCCCTAGTCTCCTCCTGCCCTCCTTTCCCCTGCCCCTAGTCTCCTCCTGCCTTCCTTTCCCCTGCCCCTAGTCTCCTCCTGCCCTCCTTTCCCCTGCCCCTAGTCTCCTCCTGCCCTCCTTTCCCCTTCCCCTAGTCTCCTCCTGCCCTCCTTTCCCCTGCCCCTAGTCTCCTCCTGCCCTCCTTTCCCCTGCCCCTAGTCTCCTCCTGCCTTCCTTTCCCCTGCCCCTAGTCTCCTCCTGCCCTCCTTTCCCCTGCCCCTAGTCTCCTCCTGCCTTCCTTTCCCCTGCCCCTAGTCTCCTCCTGCCTTCCTTTCCCCTGCCCCTAGTCTCCTCCTGCCTTCCTTTCCCCTGCCCCTAGTCTCCTCCTGCCCTCCTTTCCCCTGCCCCTAGTCTCCTCCTGCCCTCCACTCCTCCCCTGAGCCTCTTCCTGCCCCTAGTCTCCTCCTGCCCTCCTTTCCCCTGCCCCTAGTCTCCTCCTGCCCTCCTTTCCCCTGCCCCTAGTCTCCTCCTGCCCTCCTTTCCCCTGCCCCTAGTCTCCTCCTGCCTTCCTTTCCCTTGCCCCTAGTCTCCTCCTGCCCTCCTTTCCCCTGCCCCTAGTCTCCTCCTGCCCTCCTTTCCCCTGCCCCTAGTCTCCTCCTGCCCTCCTTTCCCCTGCCCCTAGTCTCCTCCTGCCCTCCTTTCCCCTGCCCCTAGTCTCCTCCTGCCTTCCTTTCCCCTGCCCCTAGTCTCCTCCTGCCTTCCTTTCCCCTGCCCCTAGTCTCCTCCTGCCCTCCTTTCCCCTGCCCCTAGTCTCCTCCTGCCCTCCTTTCCCCTGCCCCTAGTCTCCTCCTGCCCTCCTTTCCCCTGCCCCTAGTCTCCTCCTGCCCTCCTTTCCCCTGCCCCTAGTCTCCTCCTGCCCTCCTTTCCCCTGCCCCTAGTCTCCTCCTGCCCTCCTTTCCCCTGCCCCTAGTCTCCTCCTGCCCTCCTTTCCCCTAGTCTCCTCCTGCCCTCCTTTCCCCTGCCCCTAGTCTCCTCCTGCCCTCCTTTCCCCTGCCCCTAGTCTCCTCCTGCCCTCCTTTCCCCTGCCCCTAGTCTCCTCCTGCCTTCCTTTCCCCTGCCCCTAGTCTCCTCCTGCCCTCCTTTCCCCTAGTCTCCTCCTGCCCTCCTTTCCCCTGCCCCTAGTCTCCTCCTGCCTTCCTTTCCCCTGCCCCTAGTCTCCTCCTGCCTTCCTTTCCCCTGCCCCTAGTCTCCTCCTGCCCTCCTTTCCCCTGCCCCTAGTCTCCTCCTGCCCTCCTTTCCCCTGCCCCTAGTCTCCTCCTGCCTTCCTTTCCCCTGCCCCTAGTCTCCTCCTGCCCTCCTTTCCCCTGCCCCTAGTCTCCTCCTGCCCTCCTTTCCCCTGCCCCTAGTCTCCTCCTGCCCTCCTTTCCCCTGCCCCTAGTCTCCTCCTGCCCTCCTTTCCCCTGCCCCTAGTCTCCTCCTGCCTTCCTTTCCCCTGCCCCTAGTCTCCTCCTGCCCTCCTTTCCCCTGCCCCTAGTCTCCTCCTGCCTTCCTTTCCCCTGCCCCTAGTCTCCTCCTGCCTTCCTTTCCTCTGCCCCTAGTCTCCTCCTGCCCTCCTTTCCCCTGCCCCTAGTCTCCTCCTGCCCTCCACTCCTCCCCTGAGCCTCTTCCTGCCCCTAGTCTCCTCCTGCCCTCCTTTCCCCTGCCCCTAGTCTCCTCCTGCCCTCCTTTCCCCTGCCCCTAGTCTCCTCCTGCCCTCCTTTCCCCTGCCCCTAGTCTCCTCCTGCCCTCCTTTCCCCTGCCCCTAGTCTCCTCCTGCCCTCCTTTCCCCTGCCCCTAGTCTCCTCCTGCCTTCCTTTCCCTTGCCCCTAATCTCCTCCTGCCCTCCTTTCCCCTGCCCCTAGTCTCCTCCTGCCCTCCTTTCCCTGCCCCTAGTCTCCTCCTGCCCTCCTTTCCCCTGCCCCTAGTCTCCTCCTGCCTTCCTTTCCCCTGCCCCTAGTCTCCTCCTGCCCTCCTTTCCCCTGCCCCTAGTCTCCTCCTGCCCTCCTTTCCCCTGCCCCTAGTCTCCTCCTGCCCTCCTTTCCCCTGCCCCTAGTCTCCTCCTGCCCTCCTTTCCCCTGCCCCTAGTCTCCTCCTGCCCTCCTTTCCCCTGCCCCTAGTCTCCTCCTGCCCTCCTTTCCTCTGCCCCTAGTCTCCTCCTGCCCTCCTTTCCCCTGCCCCTAGTCTCCTCCTGCCCTCCTTTCCCCTGCCCCTAGTCTCCTCCTGCCCTCCTTTCCCCTGCCCCTAGTCTCCTCCTGCCCTCCTTTCCCCTGCCCCTAGTCTCCTCCTGCCCTCCTTTCCCCTGCCCCTAGTCTCCTCCTGCCTTCCTTTCCCCTGCCCCTAGTCTCCTCCTGCCCTCCTTTCCCCTGCCCCTAGTCTCCTCCTGCCCTCCTTTCCCCTGCCCCTAGTCTCCTCCTGCCCTCCTTTCCCCTGCCCCTAGTCTCCTCCTGCCCTCCTTTCCCCTGCCCCTAGTCTCCTCCTGCCCTCCTTTCCCCTGCCCCTAGTCTCCTCCTGCCCTCCTTTCCCCTGCCCCTAGTCTCCTCCTGCCCTCCTTTCCCCTGCCCCTAGTCTCCTCCTGCCCTCCTTTCCCCTGCCCCTAGTCTCCTCCTGCCCTCCTTTCCCCTGCCCCTAGTCTCCTCCTGCCTTCCTTTCCCCTGCCCCTAGTCTCCTCCTGCCTTCCTTTCCCCTGCCCCTAGTCTCCTCCTGCCCTCCTTTCCCCTGCCCCTAGTCTCCTCCTGCCCTCCTTTCCCCTGCCCCTAGTCTCCTCCTGCCCTCCTTTCCCCTGCCCCTAGTCTCCTCCTGCCTTCCTTTCCCCTGCCCCTAGTCTCCTCCTGCCCTCCTTTCCCCTGCCCCTAGTCTCCTCCTGCCCTCCTTTCCCCTGCCCCTAGTCTCCTCCTGCCTTCCTTTCCCCTGCCCCTAGTCTCCTCCTGCCCTCCTTTCCCCTGCCCCTAGTCTCCTCCTGCCCTCCTTTCCCCTGCCCCTAGTCTCCTCCTGCCCTCCTTTCCCCTGCCCCTAGTCTCCTCCTGCCCTCCTTTCCCCTGCCCCTAGTCTCCTCCTGCCCTCCTTTCCCCTGCCCCTAGTCTCCTCCTGCCCTCCTTTCCCCTGCCCCTAGTCTCCTCCTGCCCTCCTTTCCCCTGCCCCTAGTCTCCTCCTGCCCTCCTTTCCCCTGCCCCTAGTCTCCTCCTGCCCTCCTTTCCCCTGCCCCTAGTCTCCTCCTGCCCTCCACTCCTCCCCTGAGCCTCTTCCTGCCCCTAGTCTCCTCCTGCCCTCCTTTCCCCTGCCCGTAGTCTCCTCCTGCCCTCCTTTCCCCTGCCCCTAGTCTCCTCCTGCCTTCCTTTCCCCTGCCCCTAGTCTCCTCCTGCCCTCCTTTCCCCTGCCCCTAGTCTCCTCCTGCCCTCCTTTCCCCTGCCCCTAGTCTCCTCCTGCCCTCCTTTCCCCTGCCCCTAGTCTCCTCCTGCCCTCCTTTCCCCTGCCCCTAGTCTCCTCCTGCCCTCCTTTCCCCTGCCCCTAGTCTCCTCCTGCCCTCCATTACCCTGCCCCTAGTCTCCTCCTGCCCTCCTTTCCCCTGCCCCTAGTCTCCTCCTGCCCTCCTTTCCCCTGCCCCTAGTCTCCTCCTGCCTTCCTTTCCCCTGCCCCTAGTCTCCTCCTGCCCTCCTTTCCCCTGCCCCTAGTCTCCTCCTGCCCTCCTTTCCCCTGCCCCTAGTCTCCTCCTGCCCTCCTTTCCCCTGCCCCTAGTCTCCTCCTGCCCTCCTTTCCCCTGCCCCTAGTCTCCTCCTGCCCTCCTTTCCCCTGCCCCTAGTCTCCTCCTGCCCTCCTTTCCCCTGCCCCTAGTCTCCTCCTGCCCTCCTTTCCCCTGCCCCTAGTCTCCTCCTGCCCTCCTTTCCCCTGCCCCTAGTCTCCTCCTGCCCTCCTTTCCCCTGCCCCTAGTCTCCTCCTGCCCTCCACTCCTCCCCTGAGCCTCTTCCTGCCCCGAGTCTCCTCCTGCCCTGTCTCTTCCTGCCCCGAGCCTCCTCCTGACTCCCCACTCTCAGTACACTGTAACCTTCTCATTAGCTTTGTGTTTTCTATAGCCCCCATAGATTTGCTACTGACCAATCACAGCTCTCTTTCTATTTTTCCTCATGTAGACTAGAGATGAGCTGCTGTCGACGATTGGTGGCTTTGGTGCCCCTCGGTGATTGGACGTGAGTGGGCAGATGGGCGGAGACAAGCGCAGCAGGGAAGTGTTTTTTTGCAGGGTGAGTGTGTCGCTCCAGCATCCGGTCTGCTCTCCGTGCTCATCCGTTACCGAGCGGCGGACCGACCGCGGAACACGGCTGGGAGGTGGGTGCCGCGCCGCGGGGAGGTCACGGTGCGGGGACGTCCATTACTGAGCCTCCTCTATACATCCCTATTGTCCCCGCTGTGCCGCAGATCTACAGAGAACTCTATTGTGTTCCCCTATACAGCGCACAGAGCCCATTATGTGGAGTACGCGGCGCACAGCCCGAGACACGGAGCCCCACAGCGCTACCGAGCGCTCCATCAGTGGCCGTGTACACTATTGTGTGACCTACCCAGACCCCCAGTCTATAATTCAGCCATGCACCCCCAGTGTATCCCCTCTGCCTTACTGATCATACCTAGAGCCCCCCCCAGTCATATTATTCATCCATGCACCCCCAGTATATCCCCTCTGCCTTATTGATCATACCTAGAGACCCCCCCCAGTCATATTATTCATCCATGCACCCCCAGTGTATCCCCTCTGCCTTATTGATCATACCTAGAGCCCCCCCCAGTCATATTATTCATCCATACACCCCCAGTATATCCCCTCTGCCTTATTGATCATACCTAGAGCCCCCCCCCAGTCATATTATTCATCCATGCACCCCCAGTATATCCCCTCTGCCTTATTGATCATACCTAGAGCCCCCCCCCAGTCATATTATTCATCCATACACCCCCAGTATATCCCCTCTGCCTTACTGATCATACCTAGAGACCCCCCCCCAGTCATATTATTCATCCATGCACCCCCAGTATATCCCCTCTGCCTTACTGATCATACCTAGAGCCCCCCCCAGTCATATTATTCATCCATGCACCCCCAGTATATCCCCTCTGCCTTATTGATCATACCTAGAGCCCCCCCCAGTCATATTATTCATCCATGCACCCCCAGTGTATCCCCTCTGCCTTATTGATCATACCTAGAGCCCCCCCCAGTCATATTATTCATCCATACACCCCCAGTATATCCCCTCTGCCTTACTGATCATACCTAGAGCCCCCCCCCAGTCATATTATTCATCCATGCACCCCCAGTATATCCCCTCTGCCTTATTGATCATACCTAGAGCCCCCCCCCAGTCATATTATTCATCCATGCACCCCCAGTATATCCCCTCTGCCTTACTGATCATACCTAGAGCCCTCCAGTCATATAATTCATCCATACACCCCCAGTATATCCCCTCTGCCTTACTGATCATACCTAGAGGGCCCCCCCCAGTCATTATTCATCCATACACCCACAGTATATCCCCTCTGCCTTATTGATCATACCTAGAGGGCCCCCCCCAGTCATTATTCATCCATACACCCACAGTATATCCCCTCTGCCTTATTGATCATACCTAGAGGCCCCCCCCAGTCATATTATTCATCCATACACCCCCAGTATATCCCCTCTGCCTTATTGATCATACCTAGAGGGCCCCCCCCCCAGTCATTATTCATCCATACACCCACAGTATATCCCCTCTGCCTTATTGATCATACTTAGAGCCCCCCCCCAGTCATTATTCATCCATACACCCACAGTATATCCCCTCTGCCTTATTGATCATACCTAGAGGGCCCCCCCCAGTCATATAATTCATGCATACACCCCCAGTGTCCCCTCTGCCTTATTGATCATACCTAGAGCCCCCCCCCAGTCATATTATTCATCCATACACCCCCAGTATATCCCCTCTGCCTTATTGATCGTACCTAGAGCCCCCCCCCAGTCATATTATTCATCCATACACCCCCAGTGTCCCCTCTGTCTTATTGATCATACCTAGAGCCCCCCTAGTCTATTGTTCATCAATACAACCCCAGTGTCCCCTCTGCCTTATTGATCGTACCTAGACCCCAGAGCCCCCCCAGTTTTATTATCCATCCATAAACTTCCAGTATCCCTCCTGTATTATTGATCTACCTAGACCCCCAGAGGCCCCCTCTTGCCTTAGTCCTCTGTAGACCCCCAGTAGTGAAGGTACCTAGATCCCCAGTGTCCTCTGATCAAACCTAGACCCCCAGTGCCCTGTCCCCCCCCACAGTTTTATTGGTCTGTCTCTAGGCACCCAATGCCTCCCAGTCTTATTTGTTTTCTACACCCCCAGTGTCGCCCCTGTCTTAGTGTCCCACCCCCCCCCCCACCCCCCGGTCTTATTGATCTTACCCTGGACCCCTGGTGTCCCCTGCCTTCCTAATGATCTCCAGTCCTTAGTCTCATTGATTGTTTCCAAACCCCCCCCCCCCCCCGTCTTATTGGTTGCACCTAGGCCCCAATGTCCCCCCCTCTTGTCTTGTTGATTGTATCTAGGCCCTCGTGTCCCTCATCTTATTCATTGCACTGACCACCCAGAGTTGTTTTCTCTCTACGGAAGACCAATTTACTCCCCATGAATTGTTTTGTATTAGTTTTTATTTATACAAATGTTTTCTTCTTGTACAATGTATCTTTTTACCTTGATACCTTCCTATGAAATGCTGTGGAGCAGCTTCATTCACGCGCTCAGGAAACAGTTTGGAAACACAATAGGTCACCAGCTTTTTTTTTTTTTTCCCTCCCCATCTGAGAGCAACATAATGTAGAGACAGAGACCCTGATTCCAGCGATGTCATTTATTGAGCTGTGTTCTATCATTTTGATCTGCTTCAGATCTAGCAGTTATACAGAGCTCATGACTATGCTGGACTACCTGCAGCACGCCAAGTAGTCCTGTAATTATAGTTACTGCTGATTAATCACTGATTTTATCAAAACTACATTAAGCAGCCCAGTAAGTGACAGATCGCTGGAATCAGGATCTCTGCCCCTATGTTATGTTGCTCTGATTAAAGGGTAAAAACCTGCTGACAGATTCCCTTTAAGTCATTACTCTCTATACTGAGACCATGTATTGCTCAATCCTAGAAAACCCCTTTAATAAAGTCGTGGAGAATTGAGCTCTGTTTATGCTGCGCAGACTGACAAGTGTGAGACTGAGGCGCTGCCAGTCGAGTGCCCGGTGATGGCAGCCTTCGATTTCTCTGCCCGTCGGTGTCCACTTCTGTTACATTCTGTGCTGTCATAAATCATAAAGCTAATTGTTTCCCACTATTTTATACTAATGCCCAGATATTATTTTCGGCTTTTATATAGTCTTCTTCACAATGTGATCTGTGATGCCCGGCAGTGCTGCGTATGAGGATCTGCTGTGCTCAGTCATGCAGCCCGATCTAGTGCCAGGGCTGGAAGACTAATGAAGTGATGCTTTAGGCTTAATTCACACTGCAAAAAAACTGACCTTGTGTAATGATTCTACCAACAGAACTCGGAGCTCCATAGATCACCGTGCTCCGGCCTCAGCGTCTGAATAATGGCGGGGACAGAAATGAGTATATCCTGACACTAAGCGGATATATTATTTATTGGATTCTTGCCGTTGTATATAGGTACATACAGTTCACTTAGGCTACTTTCACACATCCGGCTGTAGCAGTGCGGCACAATCTGGCGCTCTGCTGAAAAACGAAACCGTTTTTTGTTTTTTTTTGCCGCCGTTTTTGTTTTTTCCAGCATTGACTTGCATTGGCGCTGCATTGTGCCGCATGGGCTTGCATTCCGTCCGTTTTTTGCCGCATGCAGCAGATTTAGCCGATGTGGCGGCCGGATGGAACGTTCCCTGGCACGTTTTTTGCTCCGGCAAAAAAAACGCATCGCGCTGCATCCGGCCGCCGCGGCGCATTTTTCAATGCATGCCTATGGACGCCGGATGCGGCGCGATGCGGCAAAAACCGCATCCGGCCGCTGCATGTGGTTTCTTCCACTGCGCATGCTGAGTAGCGTGTCGCAACCGGAAAAAAACGGACGGGCCGCATGTAAAAACGTATGCAAAGGATGCGGTGTTTTCGCTGCATCTGTTGCATAGGTTTCACAGCCGGATTGAGCCGCACTGCTCAAACCGGATGCGTGAAAGTAGCCTTATGTAGGTGGAGAAACTCTGGGAAGAAATCACTACAATCCTACAATTATCAGCCCCATTGCTGTGCATGGCCCCCCCCCCCCTCCCAGCCCTGGGACCCGATTTTTGTGTACACTTAAACATTTGAATGGGCAATTATCTGAAATACAGAAAAAAACAAAACTGGAAACTGTGGCATGCTCATATTTTTTTTTTTTCTTTTCAGTATTTCGGATGAGAATTGCCCATTCAAGTGTTTAGCTGCACACAAAGCAGTAAAAAAATAAATATATATATAATAATTTATTTTTTTTGGGGGGGGGGGGGGAGGGAAAGAAGCGTTAGACTTCATTAAAGGACTTAAAAAAATAACAAATAATAATAAAAAAAATAAAATACTTACAACATAACTGTAGGAGCTCTGAATATTGTGTGTAGGAGGCTTTAATGGAGTATTTCAGACTACAAAAAATTGTGTAATCACAGGATGGGTGACGACCATTACGGTAGATCGGGGTCTCTCAGCTACAAGTCACATGAATATGAACTTGTTTCCCTGAACCCTACATCCTGTCATTCTCCCCTGTTCTTGTCTCCTGTAGCTCCTATTCATTAATGGGTCAGAATATAAAATGCTCGTTGAAACAAGCAACTTTGGAATTTAATTTACCTTTTTATGAAAACCCATCCATTCTTAGGGTATGTGCCCACGATCTGGACATGTTGCTGCCTGGAGGCAGCAAGTTCTCTCCACATGAGACCGCACGTGCTGTCCGTGCCATGATCAGGGTTCGGGCCTCTCTGGACTTTAGTTCTATTCTCCCTGCAGAGAAAACTCGAGTCCCTGCAGCATAAATTGACATGCTGCGTCGAAGGTTAATTTACGTTGCAGAGAAAAAAAAAGCACAGTGGGCATGGGATTTCTTTTAAGCGCACCAACCACCAGGATTTTCCTATGTAACCTAAAGCCAGTGCTATACTGGCACTATCAGGCTGATTCTATACATACCTTTTTAGTTGTCAGCTAGGATGTATAGGTTTTGAAACACAAGCAAGTAAAGTTTGTAAAATCAGCAGCTTTTTGAGTGACAACAGCTGCCGATCAGCTGATAGCTGGGGTGGGTATTCATAGTGATTCCCACATCCCCCAAACCCCCCCTCCCCTCCGCCTGTCCGTTCTCCCCCCTGTTATTTATACTTAGTAAAACAATTCTATAATAGAATAAGTGACTAGAAGGACCTGTGCTTATGTCATACCCATGTGACAAAAAGGGGCAGGGCCTCAGCCAACACTAAAATAATGTTGCTTCCTGGTATCAGCTATGTTGGCTGAGGCCCCCCCCCTTTCTGGTCACATGGGTATGACATCAGCACAGGTCCTTCTAGTCACTTAGTAAAACAATTTTATAATAGAATTAGCATCAATAACAGACAGGCGGCGGAAATCACTATGAATACCTACCCCAGCTATCAGCTGATTGGCAGCAGCTGCCAATCAAAAACCTGTTTACTTCAGACTTAACTTGTTTGTGTTTCAAAACCTAGACATCCTAGCTGACATCTAAAGGTATGTATAGAATCAGCGTGATAGTGCCAGTATAGCACTGACCTTAGGTTATACAGGAAAATCCTGGTGATTGGTGCGCTTTAAATCCCCTCCAGTGTGTTTCTACTGTACAATGCAGCTTTTTGGACACAGCTGCGTCAAAAAATGCTGCAAACCCTGATTGTGTACACTCGCCCTTAGAAATGAAGTAATCTTTAATATTATACTTTACTGGTCACCCGGTAGCCTGTGGCTGGTTACTAAGGCAAGGAGAGTGCACTGCTTGCTGGCACGTGTCTGAACCTGGCTGGATAGTGGGATCAGGCCAGCGCGGGTCTCCATGCTGCGCAGCCAAAGCTTCCTCTACTAGCATTCTGGGAAATTGTTAATCTTCCCGAGGCCACCGCCCCCCCAGGAGGTCAGGAGGCAGAAGAGCGGTGCTCTCCGGAAGAAGTGACACCAATTCTTTAAAGCCCAGTGGACAGCAGCGCTGTGCTCGGATATGTTAGTGCTGCAGATTTTGCAAGGAATGCCTGCTTATCTATTCGCCCCATTCAACCACTGTCTTGCAATTTGTAGGGGTAACAAGGGCACAAGTCTCTACGGGGGATACACACGGATCTAATTGTTATAGCCTATCCCAAGAACTGGCCACCTCTATAGACCGGACTACCCCCTTTAAGTTGCTCGTGGTCCATTTCATGACTAAACCGGACAACCTTGGTGGGATCCTTCGGCAGCTCGGTGTCCCACCAGGAGCCCCAATGCTAATGTGAACGGGGCCGGTTGCAGGGGACATATACAGTAGATGCAGATTTGGATGATGGTATTTTTTTATTAATTTTAAAGGCTTTGTACGACACTCGGTGTATGATTTTTATTACAATGTTCGTTTGATCTTCAACAGGCACATTTGTCATGGGACTGGCAGCACAGTCTCTACAAGGATGGGTGTCCGGGCTGCTGCTGTGTCTGCTCAGTATGGCTGGTGAGTAGGAAAACTGCATGGCTTCTCATTATAATCCATGATCACTAGGGATGAGCGAAGAGATGTAAGCCGCCCTGGTCTGACTTCCAGTTCGGTCCTCCGTGCCACCCAGACCAGGGTGGTATCGACTTCTGTGCCGGTAATCTTCATTCCAGCATCATGGGTACCTAGTTCTAGTACTCTGCGACGTACCTCCATGACACTGAAGGGTGTGAGTGGTCTAGAAGCCTTTCTGCCTAAGGCTGCTTTCACACTACGTTTTTTTAACATGCGTCATGAACTTTTTTTGCTGTAAAAGTGGATCCTGTTTTTACAAAGAAAAACGCAAGTGTTATTTTGCAGGATCCTGTCACTTGAAGTTTATGGGCGGGCATTGGAGTCATGTAATCGGGAGTGAGGGGAACTGAACGTGATAGACTGGGAGCCAGCATCTGACAGCTGCGGACGCCAGTAACCAAGGTAAACATCGGGTAACTAAGCGAAGTGCTTTGCTTGGATACCCGATATTTACCTTGGTTACGAGCGTCCGCAGCTGCTAGAAGCCGGGCTGCCTGCTCCCTGCACACATAATCAAGGTAAACATTGGGTAACTAAGCGAAGCGCTTTGCTTGGTTACCCGATATTTACCTATGTTACGAGCGTCCACAACTCTCAGGCGGGGGAGAGAGGGAGGAGGAGAAGAGACTGATCACGCCAGGCTGGTTTCTGGGCATGCTCAGTAGAGCAAGCAGGATCCTGTCTATCAGCATGCCAGCGTTCACATGCATTTGCGTGCTGTTTAGTCAGGATCCAGTGAAAAATAGTATTTGGACGCAGCTCAAAAACGCTACAAGTAGCGTTTTTGAAAAAAGTTAGAAAACTGCAAGTCACTGGATCCTGACAATAACGCACGTGAACGCAGGTTGACGCTAGTCCATTGCAAATGCATTGAAATGAAAACGCATTTGCACTGGATCCGTTTTTTGCGTTAAAAAAACGTTCAGGACGCATGTTAAAAAAACGTAGTGTGAAAGCCATAGCACCGGAGGGTCAGTGCCGCTGTGGATTATGCCCTTGTAGATGCCAGCTCCAGTCATGCCCCGCAGTCTCCCCACTGTTATAGGCTGTCACGGAGCGAATACTATCAGCAAGAAAAATGAGAGTTGGTTCTCACTTTCACTTCTATCAGTCACTGTTCAACTTTACATTAAAGCGACTGATCTGAAACTGAAAACCTCAGTGACAGACGTACTTCTGAGATGACATTTGCTTTCCCACCTGCCCCCGGCACAGTTGCTGCATGGATTGGTGACATCTTATTTTGCAGGGATTTATATGTTCAGAGCATTGGATATTTATACAGTACAGTGGAACCTTGGTTTAGGAGAACAATCCATTCTGGGAGTGTGCTTGTAAAGCAAGTTACTCATCTAGCAAAGCAAGATTTCCCATAGGAAATAATGCAAGCTCAGACAATGCATTCCACAACTTGTGCAATGTCTCATCCTGGTCCCCTGTTGTGCCATTACACGCACACATTATGCTCACCTTACCTTCCGTTCCCTCGCCGGCCTCATGGTTCTTATGTGTATCGGGTGACCATTGTGACGATGGAGGAACTTCCGCTGTCAGCCGCTACTCAAAGGCAACGCGCTGACCAATCAGAGGCAAGCGACTCATGCCTTTGACGTCAGCGCTCTAGCAGCAGAAGCTCATGCATCGGTCCCGATGGTTAACCGATACACACATTATGCTCATTTTATCTTCCGTTCCCTCGCCGGCCTCCCGGTTCTTGTAGTTCGCCGGGCCAGGATGTGTATTGTGTAACCATCGCGACTGATGCCGGAGCATCCGCTGCCAGAGCGCTGACGTCAAAGGCAGGAGCTGCGTGCCTCTGATTGGTCAGCGCTCTGCCTTTGAGAAGTGGCCGACAGCGGAAGTTCCTCCATTGTCGCGATGGTTACCCGATACACATCCTGTACCGGCAAACTACAAGAGACGGGAGGCCGGCGAGGGAACAAAAGGTGTGTGTGTGTGTGTGTGTGTGTGTGTGTGTGTGTGTGTACACGTGTGTGTGTACGTGTGTGTGTACGTGTGTACTGCAAGAGCGGGTCAGAGCGTGGTAAAAGTACAGAACCGGAAGTGTGTGTGGTGAGTATTTGCTCATAAACTGAGTTACAAATTTACAGCAAGCTTTGCTCGTATAGCGAAATATTCGCACACCAAGTTACTCGTACACCGAGGTTCTACTGTATTAATTTTCGCAATGTTTTTTACAATTTTAAGCAATTTTTTTTCTCTAAGGGGTATGAGATGTGCCCGATAAGCCTTCTCCGTACATAAGTGTATGGGATGCCCACGTATAACATAACTGGTACTGCACAACATGTCGGGTGTGTGAAACCGGCCTCATAATATACGCAGGATTTCATTGATGTTTGGGTCAGAAGACCCAGTTCTGGTCCGAACGCCAAGCATAAATGTTGAATATGTGAAATTTGCCTAAGGCTCCCTTCACATGTCGTGTTGAAGGTGCATATTGCTTCCCTATGATGTGATTTTGGAAGACATGTGCTATCACGGATAGCACACGGAAATCATGCACTCTTTACTCACCTGTCTCCAGCGCAGCTGCTTCCGGGTCCTCAGTGCAGTGAATATTCATAAGCATAATGAGGGGGTCCTGGAAGCAGCAGCGCTGGATACGGGGGAGTATAGAAAATAATTTTATTTCAGCCACTTGTTTTCTCTGGTATGTATCACACGGATCACATCAGTGTGCGGGCAGTGTGACATCAGTGCTGCTGGAGAAAAACGGTGTTGTCTCTGTGCAGAAAACACATGTGTTGTATGTGCTCCATACAGACATACGGTCCACGAGAAATCAGTGATTAGTGCGCAGACCTATTGATCTTAATGGGTGTGCGTATGTTCGTGTCTCCGGTAGATGTGAAAATGGACATCACACATATCGGAATCACTGACGTGTGAAGGGTCCTTAGGCTCCAGGCATGTATATCCTTTGCATCATTTTGGATTTTTTTTTTTTTTTTTTTTCTTCGGTCTTTCCTCCATCAGTTGTGGTCCGATTGTGTTGGGGCAACTACCATCAAGGTGTTTCACTGTTCTACTTCCAGGTGTTGGTCCGGGGCTGGGTCCCATTGTCCTATGCAAGGTGATATATCCATCATGGGTGCAATGACTTGTTGCCCATTGCAGTTATTTGGTTGCCTGAGCGCTGCACCTTTAGGGGGTCTTATGGTGCGTGCCCACGATCAGTCTTTGCAGCGTTTTGGACGCAGCAAACTTCAGCTGTGTCCAAAACGCTGCTTTGTACAGTACAAGCACAGTGGATGGGATTTATAGAAATCCCGTGCCCAATGTGCTTCTTTTTTCCACAGCAAACACTGACCTGCAGTGCGTGTTTCCAGACCACAGCATGTCAAATGTTTGTGGAATCACATGCGTCCTCCATAAGGAGAACACAAGCGAGAGACCGCAGCGCACTTAACCCTGATTATTGGTACAGTCAGCCGTGGTCTCCTGCGGAGACTCGTGGCCCCGCAGGTCAGGACCCGCTGTGTCTAGGACGCACTGAGTCCTGATCGTGGGCACATACCCTTACAGAGGCACTGCTCTCCGGCTGTCTGTTTTTACCTAACACTGTTTACACATTGCAGCCGCCATATGTGTTTTTTATGCTGCAATTTTGGAAAATTTTGCTTTTTTTTTTTTTGACTGATTTTCTGAATTCCCCATGTTTGCTACCGGATTGGGAAAATTCTGAAAACTAAACAATCCATATAAAGCTCATGAGCTCAACCTCATGGTTATGTTTTATCGGTGATATAAAGCTACTTTACACTTGCGTTGTGCGGCATCCATCACCGTGCGTTGTGTGACTGATGCTTTGCTAATAGTGTGGTATTCAAGGTAATGGATTCCCGAGAGAGAGACCCCCAGACCCCCCCCCTCAGAAGTGCTTTTACACGATTCATAACGTTCTGCTGGGCATGCTCAGTAGAACGTGACGGAATCCTGCACTGGAATCCGTCGCCAGCGCTTGACAACGGAATCCAGCACCATAGACCTTCATTATGCCTCTTAATGGATGCCGACGGAATCCTGCAGCGTGCGTTTTTTTTTTTTTTTTTGTTTTTTTTTTACAGCAACAGAAAAACGTTACATTGCGCGTTTCTTCTGCAGTCATTAAACGACTGATGCGCCGCGGGGTGGATGCAACGCAAGACCATCCGATGCAATCCGCCCTTCATAGAAGCCTATAAGGAATAAATGGATTCCTGCAACGGTTACCGTAATTCCTCAAGGCGGCGGATTGCAACGGATGCCGCACAACGCAAGTGTGAAAGTAGCCTAACCATTCTGGAGCACAGTGTTATTACTCCTTATTTATTTCCACAAAGAATAAATGTCAGCTGCGTATTACCATTCATGATGAACCTTGATGTGTCGTATACATATATTGCGAGCCTATGTGGGAATCGGGCAGCGCCGTCCACACACGTGCCCAGGAGGGTGTAGCAGGGTCTTTGCAGGAGGCGGCCGGTGGGTTGTCTGTTCTTCTGGGCACAGCTGAATAGGAGGAAATGTGACTTCTGTGTGTGGGGAAACCACAGCCGGAACGACATGTCTGCGGCAAGTTACAACACATGGTTCAGTGCCACATGCCGGGGAAGAGCGATGGCAGCCGCACTCCTGTAGCCTCAGGTCTTGTCTTCTGCAGACTTGTAAAATGTTTGCCTTTTTAAGTTTTGGTGTGAAAATTAAAGCTTCTTTGTGAGCGACTTGTGCACAAACGAGTCCATAGAAGTGCAGAACTACTGTGGTGAAATCGGCAGCGTTTCCGCAGCACGTTGGTATGTAAGACGCAGATTGTGCAGCTTGTTTCACTCATCCATACAAACAAAACACATGTGTGGCACTTTCCATTGTGATCATATCTGTGCGCTCTCTGCGTGACGCTGAAATGAATGGTTTTTGTTTTTTATGTATAACTGATAGATTTTACAGCTATTAAAGGGAACCTGTCACATGCAATATGTACCCGGATCCACAAGCCGTTCTGGGTGTATATATCTAATCCCTGTATACACTAGCATATATAAAGAGATCTTTAGAAAAAGTATTTCTAAAGATCCTTGATGATATGCTAATGAGCGCAGGGACTAGTCCCCAGTCGCCCCTTTAGCGTATCAGTACATCCCTGTGGGTGTACTAACATGCTACTGAATATGCAGTGTCATAGGATAATCACACTCGCCTCTCCGCTGCTATCGCGTCAGACGCTGGATTTCGGCTCAGTGCGCATGACCCCAGAGTTTCGGTCATGTGCACTATGAAGCCGGGTGTACGCGTCCTGGCTTCAAACTGAAGTACTCCGCATGATTAAAACTCCGGGGTCATGTGCACTGAGCCAAAATTCAACGTCTGACGCGATGCCAGCGGAGAGGTGAGTGAGATCATCGATGCTCTGACACTGCACGTTCATTAGCATGATAATGTGGTGCCCCTGAGGCACCAGGTGCCACATGGTATTGCACCCAGTAACGGGTGCAGTGCTAACATCGGGTTACTGGAACACGAGTGCCAGTAAACACCACAGAAACACACACAATTCTACCCTTTTTCTCAGACTGGGGTAACAGGCTAGGGCCACTTATAGCTGGGACCATCCAATCCGCTAGTCAGAAACCCGGGAAGGGGAGGGGCTAGAGAGTGTAGACGACAGTAGATGGACATCTTGACAGAGTCAGAAGGAAGTCAGTCAGCACGTGTGAAGTGGTCTGTTGAACTGAAGGCGTACGGTCGCCGGGAGAGTACGTCGTGAGTACTCACGGGACAGAGCACCGGTGGGGTTCAGATCCCTAGTTCAGGAAGACGCTTCAAGCTCACCTGATAAATCTGCCCGGTGAGGGAATCATCACGGTTTCTCACCAACGTTAGTGTCCGGGGCACAGCAGCAAAGAGGGAGCCCAGGGACTGAGACAGAGGTCCAACCCAAGAGAGGTTCACGCTGCCTGCTATACGGGCCAAGATGATCCAGGCCACGGGGACCCACCAACTACAGAAGGGTGCATGGAAGTAAAGCTCACCAGGTCACCACACCGGCACTGGGACAAAAGGAATACCGGATTACCTGAGGCCCAGATTGGGAGAGACCAGCACCAGCCGGGTTGCAGCTCCACACTGAGCCAGTGAGTAAAGAACAAGTTAAACCGTAGCCCCTGTGTTGTCTGAATTCTTCCTGCACATCTTTTCCCAACTTTCACCATACTACAACCACCGTCATTCTCCCCTGGGGCTCAGCTCTACTTGCAGAGGCCCATAACATCCAAGCCGCTTAAGGCTGTGTGCGCTCTGCACCGCACCGAAAAGGTGCGCTTCAGAGCGCAGCTAAAAAGCTGCGTTCTGAAGCGCATGGTGCCGGCGAGAACGTGCGCTCTGCCTGCAGCTCCTGCCATAGACAGAGCAGGGGCTGCCGGCAAAGCGCACGGAAGAAGTGACATGTTACTTCTTAAAACGCAGCGATTCGGGCAGCAGCCGAAGCGCTGCGTTCTAATATGCCACGTGCGCACGTCCCCTGCACAATCTCCATAGACTGTGCAGGGGACGCAGGACGCATGCAGTTACGCTGCGCTACAAAGCGCAGCGTAACTGCATGAATTACGCACACGTGCGCACATAGCCTAATACCACAAGCCCCAGCAGTGAGAGACTTTGCAGCGGTGACTTCCTCACCTAGCCACATACCGCAAGTGGCATCACAAAAAAAACCTTTTTTTTAATTATTTTTATTACTATTTTCATTTTTCCATTATTCCCCTTTTTAAGTGACAAGGGGTCACGGAACCGGGCATCGGCCAGTAACCGTGACGTTTCCCTCTGATTACAGGCCCGGACAGAGTTCCCACAGCCCTGGGGTGTCAATAGCACAGCCACAGGGGCGTACTAACATGCTAATGGAGCCGACTAGCCAGGGGAAATAACGCCCTTGTGACTAGTCCCCTCGCTCATTAGCATACAGTAAAAGATCTTTAGAAATACTTTTTCTAAAGATCTCTTTATCTATGCTAGTGTATACAGGGACGGTTAGGCAGGGATTAGCAATATGCACCCAGAACTGCTCGTGGTACTAAATATTGTACCTGACAGGTTCCCTTTAACCAAATAAGTAAGAGGGAAAAAAAACCTGTGTGGTCTGTGTCCCCCTCCCCCCCCACCATTTTGATAACAGGTAAAGCAGGCTGGATTGATGTCAGCTACGTAGTTTGATCTAATATCAAGCCTAGGGGTTAGTAAATGCAGAGGTCAATAGATACTGAGCAACAATGGCACTTCTGGTAGAAGATTGGTGCTCAAGTAGGATACTTCCATAGTATGCTTCAATAGAAACTTGGCACTCGAATAGTAGAAACCATGCAGCACCACCGTAGTCCACTAAATCTGTCGTAATCCAGAAAAGGATATCTGAAAAAAAATAATGCAAACAAATGTAGACCAAGCAATACCTCCTCATTCACCACTTTATAAAAATAAAAAAAAAATACCTGCCTCCCGGCTGCAATGAGAAGGACGGAGGTGGGCGGGATGTTTACATTCTGCTCATCTCCGCCCCTCCACTTCAATTGGCCGCCTGCCGTGTGACGTCGCTGTGACGCCGCACGACTCGCCCTCTTAGGAAGGAGGCGGGTCGCCGGCCAGAGGGACGTTGCACGGCAGGTATGTGCGTGTGAAGCTGCCGTAGCGATAATAATCGCTACAGCAGCTTTCACTAGATATTGCACGTGCGACGGGGGCGGGACTATCGCTGCAGCATCGGTAACACATTGTTACCGATGTCGCAGCGTGCAAAGCCCGCCTTAGTCTCCCTTCAACCTTAAAAACTATGATACTATGACACTTCTGGTCTGTGTCACATAGGCGGCACACTGATGTCATCCGTGTGCCGTACGTGGTTCTTGTGTGTGTGTGTTTTTTTTTGTTTTTGTTTTTTTTTCACCGACCCATAGACTTTTTTTATTGGCCCTTGTCATCTGTGCTGATACTAGAAATTGGACTAGTCTATGCATGGATCAAATACATATAATTATTTTTTTTTTTTTTTTTTCTTTTCTAAACCACATCACTCATCCAGAATATGAAATCCCATCTTCTTCTCCTTCGATTTTTCACTCCAGAAGAATCCCTTTAAAGAATTTGTTTGTGGGGCCGTGCGGTGACTGTGGCCGGAGCATGTGCTTTCTGTTACCATATTAGTGGAAGGAATGTGTCTGCTTTTGGAAACCTCATCAGTAGAATATAAAATGTGATTCAGTGGAAGAGACGCTTTGATTCAATATTGTCTCTGGCTGCTGAACTGTGGAAGTTTTTAATGGGGCTTCCCACCAGAGTTCATGCTCTGTTCAGGCATGACGCTGTACAGTGCGGCCGTCTGGGCTTCTCCCTGTGTTTCCCATAACACCATGTCTGGAATTTATGACCTCAGTTCCTTTCCTGACTTCCCTGTTTGATTCTGCTGAACTTTCTGTATGACTCTGCTGTCGATATCCTGGAACGCAGAGGAGTTCCCATAGTGTGTGTGTGTGTGTTTCCTTTAAAGGGAACCTCTTTTTGGAGTGAATTTGAAATAGTTGTAGGCAACTTATTCCAACTTTTTATTTCAGAGCTGGAGTGGTGCTTTAAATCTAAGTCCCCTGCCCATTGTCTTCTACTTTACCCCCCCCCTCCTCCGCCATCTTCATCATCTTTTTTTCCAGCATCACTCGGTCAGTCTCCGGCGATAAGTGACCTGCCGGCAGATCCAGTGTTTAATGGAACGCGCCAAAGGTAACGACTTAATACAAGTCTACGAGAGCCTTATTCTGGCTCTCATAGAGATGTATTGAGAGTTTGTGATGTAACTTCTGACTTCGGGACAGTTAGAAGATATGGGCACAAGATGCCGCTGAGTGATCAGAGCAGTGCTGAAAAAGGATGAAACCGGCAGAAGGGGTGTGTAAGAATGGGGGCAGGGGGCTTGGGTTTAAAGCACCACTCAAAAAAAAAAAAAAAAAAAAAAAAAAACAAACCATTGGAGTAGTGCTTTTTAAAGGTGGCTCAAGATTACTTTTCATTCTTAGTACACCTTCTCATTGCATTTTCCACCTATCTTAAAAGATCTGATTAGCGATGAGTGAATTGCTCCACACAACCCCAAGCCAGGTCAGTCCTCTCTGGCTGTGGGCAGGAGCTAAGTGAATTTCTTGAGCTTTTGGGTTCCCCTGGTAGAGCATTGGTTGAACTACCTGGCATGGGGTCATCTGTGCGGCACCCAAGTGACGTGTAGACAGCCTGGCTAACCGGGCTCGCCTCTTTGGGTCTGACCGGCCTCAAAACCAGAGAAGGGCAGAGATGGTCGTAAACCAAGCTATTGGGAACATTGCACCTTTCTTGTGGCCCAAATAGTTCAGTCAATGATTGCCTATGCTTGAACAGTTATTTTGTACTAACAATCTATTTTAGGCCGGGTTCAGACAAGTCTGGGAATTTTTTTTTATTTTTTTTTCCATTTTTTTTTGCATTCTTTTTTAAACATTCACTTAAAAACATGTACAAAGCCAAATACAGTTTCCTATATTCAAGTGCACCAATCACCAGATTTTCCTATATAATCTAAGTGCCAGTATAGCACTGGCTTATCAGGCCGATTTCATTACATACCTTTAGTTGTCAGCTAGGATGTATAGGTTTTGAAATACAAGCAAGGTGTACAGCTTTTTGAATGATACCAGCTGATAGCTGGGGTGGGTTTGGATAATGATTCCTGCCCCCCTGCCTGTCTGTCTTCCCCCTGTTATTTATGCTAATTCTATTATAGAATCCTTTTACTAAGTGGCTAGAAGGACCTGTGCTGCTGTCATATCCATGTGATCAGAAGGGGCGGCGCCTCAGCCAACATAGCTGTTACCAGGAAGCAACATTATTTTTCTGTTGGCTAAGACCCCACCCCTTCTGGTCAAATGGGTATGACATCAGCACAGGTCCTTCTAGTCACTTATTTATACTAATTCTGTTACAGAATCGTTTTTACTAACAGGGGGAGGATGGATAGGCAGAGGTGCGGGAATCACTATGAATATCCACCCCAGCTATCAGCTGATCGGCATTTGCTATCATTCAAAAAGCTGCTCATCCTGGTGATTGGTGCACTTTAATGGAAATAATCTGTAAAAAGCGATGTAATGCAGGTCAATTTGTTGACATGAGGGGGGAGTTAAAAGGAGAAAAGAGTGGCAGAGAAATTGTTCTCCATTCTGGCGTGTTCTCACTCCAGTGCTGGATTCACAGCCACACTGCTCAGTACTGATGTCCTCCATGCTGCTGCCTGGACACTGGAGCAGGACGTCCTTATTTCGGGCTCAATGGCAGATGACATGACAGCTGGTCTCCACCCCACTAGCTCAGGGGCGCCTGCAGAGGAGAGAACTGCTGAAATACGACAATCTACAAGCCATATAATGCAGAAATAGTAAAATTTGTCATGTGAAAACACGAAAGCTTAGTCTGAAATGTCAACTGAAGCGATAGCTGCGCTTTTAAGGCTGAAATTGCCAGGAATAAATATGGAATGGCAGCCGTCTTATTTTTTCGTAAATTTACTCTAACATCGGTTTTGTTTCTCCTGTTCTCTGTTGGGGTTCTTTATTACCCTTGGATCCTATACAAATGATTGCCTCATTTGGAAATCCATTTTTCTCGTCGCCTTTCGGCTTATTATTTCATGAGCGATTTACCGCAAACTGATCAATGCACGAAAAGTTACATTACTGCAACAGGACAGCAGTCAAATAGAAGTGAATAAATTGTGCTGCTGCAGGGATCATTACACTCGGTGCCTGGGATCTGCCGGCTTTTTGTTCCAAACTTACGAGGACAATTGACTGCTTCCCTTCACATATTCGCTTTACGACGAGACCTCGAGGCATCCGACTCGTGTAAGACGATTAGAAGTGGAACAAAGCGCTCACGTCACCATACATGATGGCTATCTGGGCTGCTAAGGTTTAGATGTTACAATATATATATATATATATTATATTATATTATATTATTGGGATTCCTTAAAGGGAACCTGTCACCAGAATTTTCGCTATTAAACTAAAAGAATCCCCTTCTGCAGCTCCTGGGCTGCATTCTATGAAGGTTCACCTTGCTACTGGCCCCCCTTTCAGACCTAAATAACTTTATAAAATATTACCTTTTGCTATGGTAATGAGGTTTGTTGGCCCCGGGGGCGCGCTGTATTTTGTCCGTTATTTTCACCCCCCTCCTGTCGCTGTTCGCCGTCCCCCTATGTTCAATTACATAGGCCGCTGCCCTCATCTTCAGCAGTGCTCCAGGAGTCTCGCGCATGCGCAGTGGCACTATCGCGGGACCGAGCACTGTTTTCAAAACGCGAGCGCCGGTGATGTTGTTGCGCAGGCGCGAGATTATGGGTGGCGCTGTGAATGCCATCACCAGCGTCATCCAAGTACCTGTCCATAATCTCGTGCCCACGCTTTTACCTCTGCCTCTACCGTTATCAGCTTGCGCTGGCCATTGCTTATTTTTTTGTCATCCCTGTTTACCTTTTTTTGAAAACCGTGCTCCGTGCCTTTTTTCAAAAAAAAGGTAAGCGGGGATGATAAAAATAAGAAATGGCCAGCGCAAGCGCATAACGGTAGAGACAGAGGTAAAAGCGTGGGCACGAGATTATGGACGGGTACTTGGATGACGCTGGTGATGACATTCACAGCGCCGCCCATAATCTCGCACCTGCGCATTAACATCACCGGCGCTCACATTTTGAAAACAGTGCTCAGTCCCGCGATAGTGCCACTTCGCATGACGGCGGCCTCATCTATGTAAATGAACACTGGGGGACGGTGAACAGCGGCAGGAGGGGGGGATAACAGACGAAATACAGCCCACCCACGGGGCCAGCAAACCTCATTACCATAGCAAAAGGTAATATTTTATAAAGTTATTTAGGTCTGAAAGGGGGCACAGTAGCAAGAGGAACCTTTCTAGAATGCAGCCCAGGAGCTGCAGAAGGGGGTTCTTTTAGTTTAATAGCGAAAATTCTGGTGACAGGTTCCCTTTTTAAAGGAACATTCCATGCAGAAGGGGAGAAACCTTGAGGCTGGGATATGCAGCTGAGGCTGGACTTCTTTCACATGGGTTGAAGTGGCTTTTGATGGTCTTCAGGACCTACCGTAAATAACTTCTACAAGTTTTGCCAAGAGTATTATAGAATATGCCACAGTGATGGGGTGGGTAAGGGGACTGATCTCTGGGACCCCATAACAATCACTGGAACAAAGACCAGGGTTGTGTCATCTTATTCCTTGTGCAGTGACGTTGCCAACCAGGGAATAAGCCTAAGGGACTCCATATGTCCCATTCTTGTATTCGGTAGGATCCCAGAGGTCTGGTTCCCGACATGTATCGTAGTATTGTTATAGCGCACTGCTCCTTTCTTCTTGTATTGCGAGCCATCGGACCACCACTGATCGGTCTGTCATGGTGTAGCCTGGTCTTTCTGAATCAGTGTTTGTTCTTGCTGTCTGACCGCCTCCAATCAACATGTAATCATCTGTCATATGTGTGGCGACACGGGGCTCAGTGGGCGCTCTCGTCCACTAAAACCCGCCGCCTTTAGAAAGACAGCGTGGCTCAGGGCTCATCCCAACTGACCGCCGGCCTCCCTAACCGTGGGCGTAACACTACTCAGACAACACAGGGTGAGGGAACCACAATAATTAGACTTTATTGGATCCCCAAACACTTAACGGCACATAACACATAACCAGCAAAACACACAAATGTAACAGGCAACAGAGTCTCACCCTTCCGCTGGCTCACCAGGGATTTAGAATGTCCATGCCTCACAGGTTCCAAGCTGTCTGAGGTCTGCAAAGTCTGTAACAGGTGACTATACTGTCCCAACCTGCGTGTCCTCCTTAGATAGTCCTGGTTTGATGTTACAATCCTGGCAGCCGGAGTCGAAATCCCTAGGCTGTGGATATGGTCTCCAACCGGATCCGGAGTCCCTAGATTGAAGCCATAAGATGTCCTGATCCTCCAGTCAGCTCCAAAGAGCTTAGACTTAATCCATCAACCATCAACAACCACTGGTGGCTTAAAGAAGTCCTTTTTATAGCCACAACCTTCCCCTTGGATACACTGCGTCCTCATCGATTGGTTGGACAAGATTGCTTCTCCCATTGGAGGAATTTCAAGCTGCATGGACAATGTTCATTTAAATGATGTGCTTAGAAAGGCTGAGGGTGTACATGTAAACTGGGAGCCACTGACTAGACAATGGCTACTAAGGTAATTACATTATCAATACACAACTACAATACAATGGTTACTGGAAATGTCTGGAGAACAATAGTCTAGCTTTCAGTGGCCAACACAATTACATTGAGTCAACATCAGTCTTGTAAAAACAATGAGGGACTTCTCCCCCATCTATAGACAATCTATCACGCTGTCTGGCTGGATTTTAAGAAACGTTAACCCATGAGAGTCCATGTCATCACAATATGGACCTGTGATAACTTCTAAAGATGATAATGTCAGTGTCACGGGTGACTGTCATGTGGTTTCTGGCAATAAAAGGTCAGTGTTTGGCTGTGCAAAATGCTCCCTGACTTTCCATTGTTCCTGCTGTTAATATTTATTGTATTGGGTAGCTTTCCTGCTAGACTATCATCTATTCCCCTTAGTGCTTAACATACTCCCATCTTCCCTGGACTGGTGATGGTGATATTATTCAGTTCATTCAGCTCTGGTTGCAAGTAGGAGGCTTGTACTCCTCTGTGGTATTGTCGCTGTAATTTTCCTGAACTTCTGAGTCATCTGTGTGTCAGTAGTTCATGCATTTTCCCGTGTGTCCTCCTTGTGTCTTCTATAGTTGTTTAGTGGGGTTGCCGAAGAGCTCATCCCATCTGTTCCCTACCTAGGGCCCATGACTAGGGATCCCTAGGGTCATCAATCCAGCTCGGCGCATAGCTGTGGAACGTATCTAGGGTGGTGAGGGACCAGCAGTAGGTTTGGTCAGGGGTCACTATCTTTAGACACAGGGTTTTCCTTCCTTTTCGCTTGGAACTTCCCATACCTAGTGGGAATGTCAGTTATTGCCTCCCTTTTTCGTTCCTCAGGATTCATAACTAATTTATCAGCGTGAATAAAGGGGCTCAATGCCAAAACACAATTTTTAATTTTGGCATGACTGATGATCCATCTTCTCGTAATATATTCAGTGCATCGCTGCTTAACACGGTCTTGCGATAGCCACGGCGAAGAAACGATGACTTTTCTCAACTGACCACAACGTGGAAATACCCTTCTGATGTTTGGCTACCGTTTTTAATTCCAGTCATTAATGATATTAAAAATCGTGTGTGAAGGTCCCCTTTTTTCTTTAGACTCAGATATTTAGAAACTTTTCGGTTAAATTACATCAGTTTGTGATTTGTAACTTCCCAAAAAAGGCAAAAACCTTCAGACTCCGAAGAATGTAAGAGTGGGTATAGTTCAAGGTCAAATATTTGACTGAATACAAAGGGGATTTGATAATCGTTGGGATCACAAGCTCCCATAGACTGTGTAGACATTCTGATACAAGTTGACCTCAAAGGTCAGCTCTGCTGTTTCTTAAAGGGCTTGTCTAGAACTAGAAGAACATGGCTGCTTCCAGAAACCGTGCCCCTTATGTCCATAGCTTGTGCAGTGTTGGAGCTTGGGCCTGTCCTCTTCAGTGGGTCTTGGATACAATACCAGTCAGACATTTGGGACATTCGGGAGGAAATTGTCCAAAGGTTTTTAATACTTTTATTATCACTTTAACAGCTTCTTGAAAACCTAGAAACCTTTGTCTAAGGCTATGTGCATAGAGGTTTATGGATTTTTATGCAGTGGATCTCCTTGAAAACAATCACTTATACTTGAAGGACGTTTTCTATTCAGCTCTATTATGAAGCCACTTCTCTAGACGTTTGCTCAGTCCTTTTTTTTGAGCTTTCTTTCCCTCCACTTCAGGTTTGGGAAAACCCAACTGTGTGAGACGAGTGCCTGTCACTTTGTTAAAGCAGCTCCTGATGGAATCTGCTCCGAATTTCCACGCTGCAAAAAATACTCTTCCAAAATGCTTCAAAAGTACTCGGGAAGCAAAGAAAATGCCCAAAGCAGCATTTCCTGAAGCTGTTTTTACTTTGAGGCTCCTTTGGTCACCCACTCGGGATATGTCCCCATGGTGAGTGGCGAGGTTTTGATGTTATAGATTTTTTGCACCTGTTCAGTAAAGTAGGTGACTTGCATTTTTGTTTTGGGTGTTTGTTTTTTTGTTTTTCTTTTTTTTTTTTTAACATGCGCTTTTTATTGTGCTCCATACCTGATACTGGCTTTCACATGACTTTGATAGCTGCGTATATGTCACCTACTGATTTTAACCTTTTTAAAGGGAACCGGTCAAGTGCAATATGCACCCAAAACCAGGAGCAGTTCTGGGTGCATATTGTTAATCCCTGCCTAACCGTCCCTGTATACACTAGCATAGATAAAGAGATCTTTAGAAAAAGTATTTCTAAAGATCCTTTATGATATGCTAATGAGCCCAGGGACTAGTCGCAAGGGCGTTACTTCCTGCGCTCATTCATTCCGCCCTCTTAGCATGATAGCACACCCACAGCGGCTAGCTCACATGCTATTCAATGCACACAGCCCAGCATCGTTATTGACGCGTTTCCATTGCACCACCTCAGACACTAGGCTGAGGCTCAGTTCACATGATCAGAAGTCCCTGACATTTCCGGTCATGTGCACTACACCAGTTTGAAGCCCGGATGCGTACACCCGACATACATAGCACACATGACCGTGGAAGTTTGGGCATCATGCGAACTGAGCTGAAATCAGGCGTGGGACGTGCGATCATCCTCTGACTCTGCACATTCATTAGCATGTTAGCACACCCACAGGGGTGTTCCTTACATGCTAAGGGGGCCGACTAGCCAAGGGAATTAACGCCCTTGTGACTAGTCCCTGCGCTCATTAGCATATCATAAAGGATCTTTAGAAATACTTTTTCTAAAGATCCTTTGTGTGCTACCAGATGCCGGGATTGGCAATATGCACCCAGAACTGCTCGTGGTCCTGGGTGCATATTGCATTTGACTGGTTCACTTTAATACAAGGCTATAGGGTAAATCCGCCCATAAGATTTGGCGTACCCTCAAGAAACTGATATGTTGCCCATTTCAACCAGTGCTTGTTGGTCAGAAAAAGAAATCCAAACTTTGTCTTTGAACGAAAATGAATATTTTTAGGTTGGGTATTGGTGGTAACAATCATTCATCAGGATATGGGCACAACACCTTTTTAATAATACTATTAATATTACTAATATTAAAGTCCAATTTTTATCCAGAAAAGGACGATTTTATTTTTTTATATTTTTTTAAATAGCAATTAATATACAGGACAATTTAGAGTTTCCTATGTTACAAAACTGCAAGTTTTCAATGTATCTGTAACAGTCGGCTGCTATATTGTGGAATCCTATGTCTTCCTTTTTTTTTTTTTTTTTTTTTTTTTCCCCATCTGTAGACTTGAATGTGAGTCTCCTCCTATTTTACAGCCAAACCAGTGTTTGTTTTTTAATTTTTTATTTTTTTGTTTGCGTTTTGTTCTGTCAGTGGAAGACAAAAATGGCCATCAGCACTGCCTGTCAGTGTACTGGCTGATTTTTTTTTTTTTTTTTTTTATTTTTTTTTTGTTTTTATTAAATCATATGGCACACCATTTAATTTTTATACGGTCGTCTGAATCATCCTTTGGATGACAGTCGCTAAAATGCTTGATTTTGTCTATCATATGTATGGGGTATGTTCTCAGTCTAGTGGTAAACTTCTTTTGCACCTCCGTCTACATAAATATATATATTACATTTTTATAATTTTATTTTTTTGCTTTTGGACTTATTTTGAAAATGCTGATTGTGTATTTTATCCCCTACGGGGATATTAGGAGGTGAAAGCTGAGATGCTATCTGCTGGCTGACTGTAAGACAAGCAGAGGCCGGTGTATTGACACTCTCATTAAGCTGACTTCATCCTCGATGTTCTCCCAGATATCTGAGCCGTTCCCTTGTTTTAGCTGTACTCTCTGACCCCGGAGCGCTGCCGCTCAGGTAGCTTTAATTTGTATTGTTATTCGCTCCACGATCCGAAGACAATGATTGAACGTCTTACATCCAAATGTCAAGTGATTTCTTGCGTGTGTGATATGTCCTTAGCGCCTCTGTACAGTTCCTTCTTTAAAATTTCTTTGTTTACAAGTTTTCCTCTTTTTGGTTTTCGTGGTGAGAATTCATGAAGATTAGAGCTTCATTTGCCACTTTTGAGCCTCATGGAGTAAGGTAAACCACTTTATTTTAATATACCGTATTTTTCAGATTATAAGACGCACTTTTTCTCCCAAAATTTGGGAGGAAAATGAGGGGCGAGTCTTTAAAATTCGAACATACTGTAGCTTACCGGAAGGTGAATTGGCAGGGGGGCTGTCTGTGCAGCTCTGTGTGCAGGCACCCGGTTGCCTCTCTGTCCCGGCGGCCTCTCTGTCCCGGCGGCCTCTCTGTCCCGGCGGCCTCTCTGTCCCGGCGGCCTCTCTGTCCCGGCGGCCTCTCTGTCCCGGCGGCCTCTCTGTCCCGGCGGTCCCGGCACATCCTCTGCCTCCTGTGACCCCGCTCCACCACCGTTGCCGCCCCCTTCCGGTAAGACAACATCTGAGTAGAAGACTGACCCCATTTTTAGTTTTTAATCTACAAATTTGTGGTACGTTTTATAATCCAGTGTCTCTTACACTACTGTTTTCTTCGTTTATTTTAAATCTTGCACGTCTCTCAATTTTTGGTGTATCCTTTTTTTTTTTTTAAACTTCGTTTTATTAACAATTTCAAACATGGTACAACTGACATTTGCCATATAAAGATAGCTCAGTATATAGATAGTAATATTTAAATATAACAACGAACAGTCATATAAAGTCCATAATATTTTTAGCACTTAACATAGAACAATGTTATTATCCAAACTTCTTATCATTTGCACATATATCTAATTTTATATTGAGCATAAGAAATTTTTGGTGTATCCTTGGGCGGCCCTTATGCCAGAATATGAAATCTGCTGCAGCTCTTATTGGTGTAGATTTCGGCCGCAATGTCAGCCAGTTATCTGGCGTATGTTTTTTGGTTCATCTAGCGTACGTTGTAGCGATATTGGACTATACTCCATTTGGTAAGACTAAATTGAGCTGCGGAAGACCTGTCATGCAACCACAAAAATAGTCACAAATTTGCGCAAAATGCCCGGCATGGAGGTCATAATTACCCCTGTGTTCTTGCTTGCGTTGGTCTTTTGTGTTGCATTAGACCTTGCATAACTATTGGCCGAACCCATCTGGCAGCTGCTGCCAAAAGCCTTTCAAACCGGTCATCTGTGTCCTCCCCGACATAATCCATCAGGATAGAGTTGGGAGCCCCCATGTACATTGGATGAAACAATCATCAATTCTTGCTGTCACCCACAGACTTTAAAGGGAACCTGTCACCAGATTTGGTGACTATAAGCCTCAGCCACCACCAGTGGGCTCTTATATACAGCATGTTAGATTGCTGTGTATAAGAGCCCAGGCCGCTGTGTAGAACATTAAAAATCACTTTAGGTAAGTATTATAAACGGTCGGTTTGGTGCCGAATGGTCAGATGTGCGTCTCCATTCTACGGGGCCGGCGCCTCCTCTTTCGGTCATCTTTGTCATCCTTCTGAAGCCGGGGTGCATGACTGGTTTTAAGTCATTCACACAGGCCAGCATTGAGGTCCTGAGCAGGCGCACTTTGATCGGCCGTGAGCATGGAAGATCAAAGTACTGTAGTGTACCTGCGCAGGACCTCCATGCTGGCACATGTGCATGACGTAGGACATGGCATGCACCCAGGCCTCAGCAGGAGTATAAAGATGGCTGAAAGAGGAGGCGCCACACCTGGAGAACGGAGACACCCATCCGACCAGTCTGCACTGAACCGACCGTTTAGGTGAACATTTAGTGATTTTTACGTTCTACACAGCGGCCTGGGCTCTTATATACAGCATTCTAACATGCTGTATATAAGAGCCCACTGGTGGTGGCCACAGCTTATAGTCACCAAATCTAGTGACAGGTTCCCTTTATCTTGAACTTTGTGTCCTTTTTAGTATTTATGTCCTTTTGGAATGAGAATACACTGCAGATTTTGTAGCTGCTGATTTCCCACACACATCCCCCTTTTTGCGCTACAGGTTCACAATTCGGACCCCAGTTCTTAAAGAAACACAACAGGTCTCTGAAAGGTCCCGTGATCATCAGGACAACTTCACGAACTTGGGATTTTATTAGTCCCTTCATTCCTAAAAGCTTTTCTGCCAGTCTGCACAAGAAAGTGAAGTTTCTGGAGGCAGAGGTGTAGAGCCAGTGTACGGCAGCTGCTAGGGGTACCATATGCTAACAAAATTACAGCCACCCTCTAAAACGCTAAGGCGCGCAAACATTGAATACAGGAATTTTGGCGTGCATTACTGCTAAGGAAATACATTAAAGAGTCAGACACGTGGTGCTTAAAAAAAAAAAAAACAGCTTTATGTGAGCCCAGCAGCCAGCATCAAGGCGTATCTTTTTGCTGGGTACCGTAATGAACACTGGGCCACCACTTTGTTCTGATGACCCACTTTTGGCATGGATGTTTAGGGCTGGAAAGACCTTGATAGCCCATGTTTTGGTCAGTGTCTACCCCAAGAGGGGTTATATAAGCCCTAGTGGTGGTTTTACTGCAAGTCTAGACCTTGTTCTTCTAATTGTAGTCAAAAGGACCATCCTGTGAAATCTCTAATTGTCCTGGAAAATGAAAGCTGTCCATTGATTTCCAGAGGTCCAGTCAATAGAAGGAAGTCCTTTTTATAGGGAAGAACACCCCCTCTTCATTTTTAATAGGGGCTTAAAGTATCATCTGAATGGGATGATTGTATTGTATGTGTGACGGGATATGCGCGGACACGTCTCTATTGATGTGCTGAATGATCTGGCAATAATGATGAGCGAGCGTCTAAATACTCAGATTCACAATACTGGTAACGAGTACTGTCTAATACTCGCGTATTCATTCTGAATAGTGTGTGCAATGCAAGTCACTGGGGAATACTCGCAATGTAACGAGTAACCTGAATGCCGCACTTTTTGCTACTCTCGAATAGTGCGGCATTAAGGTTACTTGTTACATTGCGAGTTTTCCCCATTGACTTGCATTGCACACACTATTCGGAATGAGTGCATGAGTATTGGACCGTGCTCGTTAGGAGTATCGCAAATCCGAGTACAGTGGAACCCTGGATTAAGAGTAAGTTGATTTGAGAGCGTTTTGCAAGACAAGCTGAGCTTATTACACATTTGTAACTTGGTTTAAGAGCAATGATTTGCAATAAGAGCAAATACTTACAGTGCACACGTCTGGTTCTGTCCTTTCACCGCGCTCTGACCCGCTCTGGAGGTAACTCTCTGTACATATGTACTGTATACAGTATAACATTGTACAGTGTATACTATATAGCATGACTATCAATTTGCATTTGTGGATACAGTACTGTACTCTTTCGGCTAACCAGTGCATCACATTGCTTATACTGTTCCTCTCACACAGTAAGGCTATGTGCGCACGTCGCGTAAAAACATGCAGTTACGCTGCGCTTTGTAGCGCAGCGTAACTGCATGCGTCCTGCGTCCCCTGCACAGTCTATGGAGACTGTGCAGGGGCCGTGCGCACGTGGCGTTTAAGAGCGCAGCGCTTCGGCTACTGCCGAAGCGCTGCGCAAAAAGAAGTGACATGTCACTTCTTTCCTGCGCTTTGCCGGCAGCTCCTGCTCTGTCTATGGCAGGAGCTGCAGGCAGAGCGCATGGAATCGGCGCTCACTACGGACATTTCTGCAGCGATCTAAAGCGCACATGTGCTCTTCAGATCGCTGCAGAAATTTCTGCAGGGCTAGTACGCAACGTGCGCACATAGCCTTACAATTCTAATATAAGCTAATGTGCAGTTTAATTTGTTTTTTACTGTACAGTATTTTGTATTAGTATCTTGTAATTTTATATGGATACAGTAGATTTTGTATTACTGTAATAAGTTTGTATAAATACAGAAAATATTTTTGGGCTGCATTTCAATTATTTACTGTGGGGAAAATTCGCTTTGATATAAGTAACTTGGTTTAAGAGCACACGCCTGGAACCAATTATGCTCGTAATCCAAGGTTCCACTGTATTCCAAAACTCGCTCATCATTTTTTCTTTTTTCAATTTTTATTTATTTATTCCCGGTTTGTATCTGATGCTGCAAAATGGTCCTGAGCTACAACACCAGACACGGCCCATAGAGAAGGGTGGTTCTGTTCTGGGGAGGGCTGTATCAAGAATCAAGGGCAAAAAAAATTAAAAGTTTTAGATATATATTATATATTTATACATTATATTGTTAGAATGTGTGTGTGTATGTATGTATGGGTGTGTGTGTGTGTGTGTAATAATAAATATATTTATATATATAACACGATCTTTTGTGACTCCCCTATCGGCACCTGATTTGCTGTGACATTGCTTAGTTTGCAGCACATTGTTTTTGCAGTCGCAGGTGTCATTTATTTTTAGACCATAGTCGGTCAGCCGTAAAAAGGGCCTGCGAATTGTACAAATTTTGTTTTTCTGATGGTGTGAATGAATCTACTGTTGTGCACTGTTTTTGTGTTTATCCGTCCTCCCTCCATCAGCCTAATGTCTGCCATCAGTAATATAATACTGTCCTCATACACGAGTGTCGCTCCAGGGGCACTATGCTATGATTTTTTTGGAGAGAACCCCATTCGCCTCTCTACGACGTCAAATTCATAGAGGAACAGAGGCGTCACACTGACTGTAATCTGTGGGGTGAAGTGATGGCTTTGCGTGGGGGAAAGGGTGTTTGGCTGCTGAGGCTTTCCCTGACGGCCCAAAGTCCAGTGTGAATGGCTCCGTATTGAACACGTGCGTCCACCACTCCTATAGTAAGGTAATGGAGCAGTGAGCATGTGCGACCACTGCTCCATCATCTGTCCACAGGAGTGATGGCTCTACATTCTCACTAATGCTCTTTTTTAAAACCGGAGACTTTGGAGCCACCATTGTATACATGATGAATGTATGGTCATTGAGGAATGACCTTCACAACCACCACCAATCACGAGAACTGGGATCTAAAAGTCCCTTGTGTTAATGGAGTGTAATTAGAGGGAATCTGTCAGCAGGTTTTTGCTCCCCATCTGAGAGCAGCATAATGTGGTGACAGAGACCCTGATTCCAGCAATGTGTCATTTACTGGGGTGTTTGCTGTCATTTTGATTAAATCAATGTTTTCTATGCTACAGATCTAGCAGTTATACAGAGGTCATGAATATGCTGGACTACCTGCAGCATGCCAAGTAGTCCTGTAAAGATAAAGATAACTGCTTATTACACTTTGATTTTATCAAAACTACACTAAGCAGCCCAGTAAGTGACACATCACTGGAATCAGAGTCTCTGTCTCTACATTATGCTGCTCTCAGATTAGGTGGCAAAAACCTGGTGACAGATTCCCTTTAAGCACAGCTGCCAGGCAGGTAATGCTGCAGTGGCTGCACATGCTCACTGATCTGCTGTATTTTTACTGATTATAGCAGGGGTACTGAACCTCCAGCCCGAGATGTCCTTTTCCCCAACCCTCGAGCAGCATTTCGTTGCACCGCAGTGCTCAGGCCGGCGGTCCTGTTTTGCCGGCTCTTTACTTCCGCTTTACACAGCAAGCACGTGCAATAAAGGATCTGCCCTAAATACGCGTGCTGTTGAGTAAATGTCTGACTTTCCGAGAGACAAAAAATTTTGATAAACGAGGGTGTCATTAAAAGGTTTGGTACTCAAAAATTGAGACCGCGCCTATAAATGTGACAGACGGCGGGGTCTTGTGACGTTTCTGGTGACTCCAGATGAGCTTCCCTGTAGAGATGCAGAATGCGACACATGGGTGAGGTGCTGCAATGATCATCCCCAAAAATGAGACCCCGTTCAAGGTGGTGACTGTCATTCTCCTATTCTATATTATTGCTCTGATTCTGGTTTTCTCTGGGCCCATCTGCCGGTTATAGCTTATACGTGTCCTTAGCTGACACTCATCGCTTTACGTGGATCCTCGCATATACCGTTACTGACGCTGATAACTTGGTGCAATGATTGTTTCTTTAATTTTAGAGGGTGTTGGTGTGAGTTTACTCTGCAGATTTTTCTTCCATACGTCCCTGATGAATGCACCGCAAACAAAATGTTCTGCATGATCGCTGACCTCCAAAAATAAAGAAAATGCTGGCAAGCTCACACCGTTACAAGAAAAATATCCTCTTCCTTACAGGGAAGCTAAACTGATGGTGTTCTTGTCTATATCCCAGTACAGCAATGAACACTTGCCCTATAGGAATCCCATGTACCAGTGCTTACACATCGCGCTTGTAAAACATAAGTAAGTCGGGCTTAACATCAGCGGTATTTTGCCGCAATGCCGGGGCGGCACAAATGCATCTCACTCCAATGCATTTCCTATGGACTCGTGAGAAGTCCCGGTCACATGCGGTTGCGTGCGTCCTACACAACCGCATGTGACCGGAACTTGCCGCGAGTCCATAGGAAATGCATTGGAGTGAGACGCATTTGTGCCGGATCCGGCATTGTGGCAAAATACCGCTGATGTGAAGCCCACCTAAATTGACCTGGACCTTTGTTGGGGGCATGTCCAAATGCATACACACCCTGCCCCCCCCCCCCCTCCCCCAATGCACTTGGAGCTTTGAAGACCTAAAGATTAACCTTGAAGTAGACTGGCGGAGTGTCGTATAACTGAACAAGACCCCAATACATTAGAGGCCAATTTACAGACAGAGCTAAATCTGCGGCAGATCTGTGGTTGCAGTGAAATTGTGGACAATCAGTGCCAGGTTTGTGGCTGTGTACAAATGGAACAATATGTCCATGATTTCACTGCAACCACAGATCTGCCAAAGATTTATCTCTGTGTGTAAAGTGGCCTTTAGAGGGCAATTTGCAGGTTCTTTAAAGTTGTTTTTTTTTTTTTTGGTTTCTCAGTGATGGCACAAAGGCTTCCTAAAAGACTGGTATCCTTATTATTGTGCTAATGGTTAAAGGGAACCTTTCAGGTGCAGTATGCACCCAGAACCACGACCAGTTAAGGGTGCATATCGCTAATCCCTACCTGTCCCTGTATCTAGTAGCATAAATAAAGAGATCTTTAGAAAAAGTATTTCTAAAGATCCTTTATGATATGCTAATGAGCTCAGGGACTAGTCGAAAGGGCTTTAGCTCCCCCGACTAGTCCACCCTCTTAGCAGGTTAGCACGCCCACAGAGGTGTGATAACATATTTAATGCAGCATCACCAGCGGTACATGGTACGTACGCGTGTACATGTCCGCTGTCGCCATTGATCCGAACTCCCGGCACTTCCGGTCATGCGCACGAGACCTCTGAAGCCAGGATGCGTACACCCGGTTTCACACTACACATGACCGGAAGTGTCGGGACTTCTGATCAGCGGTGACAGCGGACACGTACACTCTTTACCACTGGTGATGCTGCATTGAATAGCATGTTATCACACTCCTGTGGGCGTGTTAAGGGGGGAATGAGCTCAGGAAGTAACACTCTTGCGACTAGTCCCCGCACTCATTGGCATATCATAAAGGATCTTTCTAAATACTTTTTCTAAAGATCCTTTATGATATTTTATTTGTGGTTCTGGGTGCATATTGCTAATCCCTGCCTAACTGTCCCTGTATCCATTAGCATAGATAAAGAGATCTTTAGAAAATATATTTTTAAAGATATTTTACCGTATGCTAATGAGCGCGGGGACTAGTCCCCTGGGCGTTAGTTCCTCTTCCCAGTCACCCATCAATAGCATGTTCGTACACACCTGTGCGTGCGTGCTATCATGCTAATGAATGTGCAGCGTCACAGGATGATCTCACTTCCCTCTCCTCCGCCATCGCGTCCGACACTGGATTTCAGCTCAGTGCGCATGACCCCGGAGTTTTGGTCATGGGCAATACTTCAGTTTGAAGCCAGGACGCGTACAGCCAGCTGCATAGTGCGCATGACCCAAACAGCCGAAATCCCCTGTGGGACACGATGGCAGCGGAGAGGTGAGTGAGATCATACTGTGACACTGCGCATTCATTAGCATGATAGCACACACGCACAGGGACGTACTAGCATGCTAATGGGGGCGACTGGCCAGGGAACCAACGCCCAGAGGACTAGTCCCCTCGCTCATTAGCATATGATAAAACCGCTTTGGAAACACTTTTTCTAAAGATCTCTTTATCTATGCTTCTAGATACAGGGACAGTTAGGCAGGGATTAGCAATATACACCCAGAACTGCTCGTGGTTCTGGGTTTATATTCGACCTGACAGGTTCACTTTAAAGGGAGCCTGAAACTTTGAGCAACAAGAATAATCTTTGTGTAGCATGAATCGGAGTCTGGCTGCTCGATTGCTACTGGGTATATTTTTCTCTGAAATATTCTGGCAGTTTAGGGAAAATTATAATTTGAAGATGGTGGACTAAGACCATAGGTGGAGACATCTGTAGTCTGGTGCCGCCCCAGCCAGCTTTTCCCAGTAAGACTCCAGGTGGTTGACCAGTCTCTTCTGCTAAGTGCAGAAATTGGAGAGACCGGTCAAGTCAACTAGAGCAGCACTGGGAAAAGCAAGTTGGGGCAGCGGCGGACTAGTAACATCTCTGCCTATGATCCCCATTCAGATCTCAATCTATATTTCTCTAAAACGCCAGGGCATTTCAGGGGGAAAAAACTGCCTGCAATTGTGCATCCGGGCTCTGATTTGTGGTGTGTGTAGTTTGGGCATGAATTAATAGACCAATTCCATTTTGAGCTGCAAGTGGTGCTCCAGGGAGCGACGCTGAGAACTGAAGACCAGGGAACTTTTTATTATCTCCATTACAGATGTGTGTGGCTGTTGTTCAGTCTTTTTATTTTATATATTTTATTTTGGTATAGATAGTTGCATTAGTACTGTATAGTATATGTTTAAGGCAGGTGTGGGGAAAAAAAACTGTTACAAAGTCAGAATGCTTTCATTGATAGGTTGTGGATATTTTTCATTTCTAGCTTTTAATTTTATTTTTTTTTTTTTTTAATCAATCATGCTTTTTATGTGCCACTTAATGCATCCATACTCTTATTATAGTAATATAAACCTTTTATCATGCAGATCGCATCACTTGGTGTCTGCAGCTCTGATGTTTTTTATATCGATCACCTCTTCACCCCAGGCTTACTGTGCTAATACTACAAGTTCCATCATGTATTGCAGTAGCCTTTGAGTCAGCACTTGGCACTCCCCCTCCATGCTCCACCCTGCACTGTTGAAGATTTAGGCAATGCCAAGTGATAGGCTGGCACCTACCCTGGGCTGCTTTATCTGGCAATTGCCAGATGACCAGTATAGTCCTGTCACTGTTTTTGTTATGACAAATTTTGGCGGTTTTTCAGCTGTCCACATCAGTGACTGGATAATCTAAACCCTTTGCTTCTGAAATGCCTATCACAGCACTTCACTAGCAAAGGTGTCGACCCCTGCTGTTACTGCTGAATGAAACTGTCAGCTCAACTTGTGTTAGGCCCGTTTTACATATTCAGCATTTCACCGGATTCGGCCCTTTAGTACAGTGTTAATACTGTACAATGGCATCGCGTCAAGCTCTAGTCACATGACAGCATGTGACCGGAGGTTGCCGCGATGCCATTGTATTGTATTACACTGTACTAGAGTGTGCTAGATCTGGCACGCGAAATGCCGGATATGTGAAACAGGCTTTAGGCAGACTAATTGTGTTTTTAGGAGAGGCATGCTCAGGTAAGCTGTCATTCTTCCAAAATTTCTACACCCACCATCGGGAGCCGAGGGACAACTTCCTTTCATTTGGTCTGATTTCTGTGCTGGAAAAGGAAGAAGAATAATCTACATAACCATACAGTCCTGTGATCGCTGCTTTGATGCTCTCTTGGAAGCTCTACATCCAATACAAGTATATTTATAAAAGGTATTGTTTTGAAGAGCTATCTATGTCAAGGGAGTGAAAAAGTAATAGAAAACCTGTTTTAAGTTTATCACTTAACAAAATGCAAAGTGAACAGAAGAGAAATGTAAACCAAATCAGTATTTGGTGTGACCGGCCTTTTTTTTGCCTTTTAGAAACCCCATCACTTTTAGGTTACACTTTTTTTTTTTTTTTTTCATTTTTTTTTTATATATAGAAACTCTGCCGGACGGTTATTCTAAACATCTTTGAGAACTAACCTCATATCTTCTATGGATGAGGTTTGTGCAAATCCTTCTGTTTCTTCATGTAATCCCAGACAGACTAGATGATATTTAGGCTTTGTGGAGCCAGATCATCACTTCCAGGACTCCTTTGTTGTTTTCACAGAAGATAATTGTTAATGACATTGTATGTTTGGGGTCCTTGTCCTGCTGCAGAATAAATTTTAAGATAATTGGATGCCTTCCTGATGATAATTAATCAGTTGTGGACACTATTAATCCTGATCAAATCTCTTACATAATTTTCTGAACTGCAGCCCCAGACTTGCAAGGACCTTCCAGCATTCTTCACTGTTCCCGCAGACACTTGTACCTTCCAGCATTCTTCACTGTTCCCGCAGACACTTGTTATTGTACCACTCTCCAGCCTTTTCAGTGAATAAACTGCCTTCTGCTGCAACCAAATATTTCACATTTTAATTGATCAGTCCAGAGCTCCTTTTGACATTTTTCTAGTCTTCAGTTCCTATGTTTTCATACACAGCTGAGTCACTGGGCCTTGTTTCCATGTCGCAGGTTTGGTTTCTGGCCACAATTATTCCATTTAAGTGAATCTGTCAGGTCCAATATCCACCGAGAACCACAAGCAGTTCTGGGTACATATTACTAACCCCTGCCTAACCGTCCCTGTATCTAGTAGTGTGTGTGTGTATATGTATGTATATATGTATTATATATATATATATATATATATATATATATATATATATATATATATATATATATATATATATATATATATATATATATATATATATATATATATATAATATACACACACACATACATATATATATATAATATACACACACACATACATATATATATATATATATACACACACACATACATATATATATATATATAATATATATACATATACACACACACACATACATATATATATATATATATATATATATATATATATATATATATATATACATACATACATACATACATACATACATACATACATACATACATACATATACACAGGTCCAGAAATATTTGGACAGTGACACAAGTTCTGTTATTTTAGCTGTTTACAAAAACATGTTCAGAAATACAAATATATATATATAATATGGGCTGAAAGTGCACACTCCCAGCTGCAATATGAGAGTTTTCACATCCAAATTGGAGAAAGGGTTTAGGAATCATAGCTCTGTAATGCATAGCCTCCTCTTTTTCAAGGGACCAAAAGTAATTGGACAAGGGACTCTAAGGGCTGCAATTAACTCTGAAGGCGTCTCCCTTGTTAACCTGTAATCAATGAAGTAGTTAAAAGGTCTGGGGTTGATTACAGGTGTGTGGTTTTGCATTTGGAAGCTGTTGCTGTGACCAGACAACAGTGGTGTGCTAACATGTTAACAAATTCTCAGCGACGCCGCACATACCTCACTCTTGATGGCGGTTGGCGGAGGATTGATGTGCACTGCGCATGATCTAGAGTCCCGGGACTTCCAGTTATGCGCACTATACCTCACCTGAAGCCCGAGGAAGCTTACACCCAGCATCAGTTTAGTGCACACATTGTCCACAGTGGTGTGCTAACAAGCTATGTGGGCTGACTAGCCAAGGGATGTAACGCTCTTGCGACTAGTCCCTGTGCTCAGTAGCATATAATCGATCTTTAAAAATATTTTTTCTAAAGATCTGTTTGCTACTAGAGGCAGGGATTAATACACACAGAGAACTGCTCGTGGTTCTGGGTGCATAGTGATCCTGCCAGGTCCAAGATGCGCCCAGAACCACGAGCAGTTCTCTGTGCATATTGCTAATCCCTGCCTAACCGATCTTTAGAAAAAGGTGTTTTGTTTTATTTATTTATTTTTTTTAATTTTAATTCCCCCGCCCCCCCCCCCTTCTCTAAATTTGGGGTGCGTCTTGTAATCCGGTGCATCTTATAAAGCGAAAAATAAAGTAAATGCTTTTCTCCTGAAGATCCAGGTCCGCTTGTGATGTTCCATTATCAAATAATGTTCTGCCTGTTTGTATCCCAGATCAGTAGCACTTCTCACTTTCTGGATCCTTGCTGCTTCCGGACCGTCACTAATATTACCTCGGATACTCGTCTCATTGACTAGTCATGCTATGTTTTGGGAAAAACCAATGACTTGTCCTGTTAAGGTGACATTGACGCGTTTCAGGTTTTACATGCTAGGTTGCTTTTAGACAGTTGGGCTATTTGTGTCCTGTTATTTTTACTACCTGTCACCTGCTGCAAGTGTTTGTTGTCAAACCTCTCTTTCCTGGCAGTGGCGTCTGCCGCTCCGGTTTGTTCTGTACACATCGTATGCTAAGGTGACCGTGTGTAATCTTATCAAACAGGTGTGATCAGATATAACGTGCAATCCTATTGTGGTGGCCAAAACCTCTAACCTGGTTTTATCCATAAGGATGTCAAAAGCAGGTGTCTAAAGGGGCTGCACATTTTTTTTTTTTTTTTTTTTTTTTGTTTTTTTTTTGCACCATTGGGCACCATCACGCTAGAGATACTTAACTACAAGATGTGAAAAACATTTCTATATTTTTACACTAAACTTTTTAGGCTCAAACGTGAACATGGACCTTGCGACCTTGAAGTATCACCGATTACTAAAATAGGTCACAGCGTCTGGCTGCGCAGAATTCTCCCTGACTTTCTGTTGTTCCTGCTGTCAGTATTTATTGGTATTGGTAGCTTTCCTGCTGGATTCATCTCTCCCTTTTGGACCCAGCAGTAGCTCTCCTTCCACCCAGCTGCTGATCATCAGTATTCCCTTGGTGCTTATATACTCCTTTCCTTCCTGGGACTGGTGCTAGTGATATTTTTCAGTTCATTCAAGCCTTGGTTGCAAGCAGGTGGCTTGTACTCCTCTGTTGTATCATTGCTGAATTCCTGCCTGTGTTTATCTTTGGATAAGTAGTTCATGTTTTTTTTTCCCTGTGTGTCCTCATTGTGTCTTCTATAGTGTTTAGTGGAATTGATAAAAAGCTCATCCCACTCTTTGCCTATTTAGTGTCCAGCCCTTGGGATACCTAAGGTCAGATATCCGGCTCGGTACATAGGTTGCGCACCTATCTAGTGTGGTGTGGGACCAGCAGTAGGTTTGGTCAGGGGGCACCATCTTCCCCTTCCCTATACAAAGGGTTTCCCTTCCCTTTCGCCGGTCTCTTGGTACTTCTTCGTACCTAGTATGTGAATTCTACAGGCAAAACAAAACTCTGCAGAATCTGAACCCTCTTTTGTGGAGTGTTTCAAACTCCCACACCCTTAATTTTGTTTTTGCTCCCAAGTGTTTAGAAGGCTTACCATGGCCACAAGGAGACACCACTCTGGTAATCTATGGTGCCTCTTTTGGTCTTCAGAACCTCGGCAATTCATCATGAAGTAGATTCCACTTGGCGTTTTTACATCTTTCTGTAGGAATATTGGCCAAGAGGACTGGATCGCATCTCACAGATGAGGGATGGAGTCTCTGGATAGCTTGTTCTACTACAGCCAATAAAGGCACTGAAGTATGAAGGGCAGGGGAATAAGGCTATGTGCGCACGTTGCGTAAAAACATGCAGTTACGCTGCGCTTTGTAGCGCAGCGTAACTGCATGCCTCCTGCGGGCCCTGCACAGTCTATGGAGATTGTGCAGGGGCCGTGCGCACGTGGCGTCTAAGAGCGCAGCGCTTCGGCTACTGCCGAAGCGCTGCGCAAAAAGAAGTGACATGTCACTTCTTTCCTGCGCTTTGCCGGCAGCTCCTGCTCTGTCTATGGCAGGAGCTGCAGGCAGAGCGCATGGAATCGGCGCTCACTACGGACATTTCTGCAGCGATCTAAAGCGCACATGTGCTCTTCAGATCGCTGCAGAAATTTCTGCAGGGCTTGTACGCAACGTGCGCACATAGCCTAAGGAGAACTCAGCCATGTTCTTGCAGTCATACCATGACTATAGGACACTTGTAAGATGGTGCTTTGTCCTGCTGGAACCGTCTGCTACCTTGAAAGGCGAGCTTAGTTGGCCACAATGTTTGACTAAACCCTTACTGTGAACCAATTTTTGCCCTCTTTATCCCACTGGTGTATTTCCCTCTTATTTCTATAGACTAGTGTTCAAACAGGTCGTCTGTTCATTCGCACAAATGCTTTTATGAGTGAGTGTTTTACCAAATTACAGTTGAATAAAACATTAAAGAGGACCAACCACCAGGATTTTGCTATATAAAGTAAAGGCAGGGCCATGCAGGTACCAAGATGCTGAATCCAGGCTTACCTGTTATGTAGCGCCCCTGAGCCACTCAGGGCACTACATCCTCTTGGGGATGCAGGACCTACCCCCTGGGACCTGGAGTACCAGTGCCAATACCACCAAAGCACAACCAAAATCCTAGTTTTCCACTCCACACCGGGACTAAAGGGTTAATTAAGTAAGGGGATGGTTGCCTAGAGATAGGAACGAGTCCAGGGATTAGCCAGTCTGGTGGGAGGGGTCATACACACACGGACAGACAGAGAGAACAGTGGCACACAGAGGTGTGCGGACGTGCTCGAGCTGGGTACATTCAACGGTGACCCGGGGGCACAGGAGCGAATTTGCCAGGGCGGGTACGGACAAGTACCGCTGGGACCGGAGCACGCATAGGGCCCTAGATCAGGCACCAGTTCTACATGGCTTGATAATCACCTGCACAGTGAGGACACCTTCATGGACTTCACCGAACCAAATAATCCGGGGGCATCGGCAGTAAACTAGGATTGGGGTTCGAATACTTACCTCCCCAGAGTGTCCACTGCCCGCCGTACGGAGAAGGAGACTGATACCCCAAAAGGGACAGTAGGGTCACAAACGCTCCATGCTACGGGGACCCAACCAACAGAGTGCCGGGGACAGAACAACCTGGATCACTACATTGGCACTGATACTCCATGGGACCTTAAACAGTCATCCACGGGTCGGAGTAAGTAGAGACTGTTCATTACAACCTTGTGTGGTCCCAGTTATTGTCCTTCACATCTCCCAGGCATGGCCCTACCCGCGGAGGGCCCAACATGATAGCTGCAACCATCACCAGCCCTGGGAGTACCCACATTCAACAGTGGCGGTTCTACACCCTTAACCGCAACCCACAGGTGGCGTCATGTACACCAACCTTCACCCCTACTTAAAATAATTCCCCTTTTACAAGAGAAGCCCCAGAACACGGGACCGGGCAACGGCCACCAGAGTGACATTCTTATTTGCAACCCCCCGGGACGGAGTACCCCCTTCCCTGGGCGACCATTATACAAAGATCGGATGCTTGGTTGCAGAAATATCTTTAATCAAAGTTGCAGAAATGCACCACACTTTGATGGGTTCAGCCAGGGCGGGCCTCCATATTTATTCCACCTCCTGCGTCCTCTATGGTGTACCCCTTTTATTTAAATATCGTGCCAAGCTGCCTTTGCTGCTGTTGGCGGCACATGTTGAGTGTTTTGAGGTTTTTTGTTTTTTTTTACCTCCCAAATTTGTAGCCAAAACCAGCAGTGGGTGATAAATACAGAAGTGGTGCCCTTGTTTCTATTAAACTTTTGCTCTGATTGTTCCACTCCTGGTTGTGGCTTCCAAAAACTGAGGTAATAAACTTCATACTGAGTGTGTGAACATGGCCTTACACTGGCTCTTTCCTCAATCCCATTTCATGAGAAAACCCCACAAAGCTGGACATTTTTCGTAATGCAGGACCCAGCTAGTCCCCCGATGACCACGCTGCTATCAAAATGTGTCCAGGTCTCCTCCTTTTTGTTCTAATGTGGTTTTATACTGAAACTGATTTGCTGAAAACTTGGGGGTTTTTTTTTCTTCTGCTCTCTGGGGTTGTGTGTCTAACTTCCATACATTAAAGTCGTGAAATAGCCGCGGCCTCTGACCAAATGGCTGTAATTTGTATATGGAGATTTGGGGTATTAATAGAATGAAATAAAATGGCTATATAGAGAAGGTGGAGGGCCTACAGTGCTGCTCACCATTGACAGCCCTTCATTATTTCATATGCAAAACAAGAATGCCGCGGAGACACCATCACGTGTTTCTCAACGCTGGCAGGAAACTAGCCAGGTCTTTCACCGGGAAGGAACAACCACGGGAAGGGCAGTCTCCAGTCAAGGAGACCACCTATGCCAAATATGGTATCCATCCACAGACCGCTGTTTCGGGGTATTTGCCCCTCATCAGTGGGGAGTAGGACACTGGCTGGTGGGAGCAATGCCTAGTAGAAGACTACATAGGTGTAAGGATGGTTGACCTTCATTTTTTCATAGACTGGAACATTTCCATTTATTTCTGAAGATATTGTACATAGTGTTATACCCTCTGGATTTAATTTGTGGTCCAAAGTAATAAAACCATAACACATCGAAATTGCAACATGCAAGTTGACAAACAAAGAATAAACATCATGTGCAGCAATATTGGCACCCCTAATTAATACATAAGGGAACCTGTCAGCAGAAATTTCGTAATAAACCTAAAAGATTCCCCCTCTGCAGCTCCTGGGCTGTATTATAGCAAGGTTCCTGTTGCTATTGTGCCCCCTTTGAGAACTAAATAAATAGTTTATAAAATCTTACTTTTTGGATGCAAATATTTTTTTCTGTACACGGGGGCGGGTTCTCTTGCGTCCGTTAATCACCCTCCTGCCGCTTTACGCCGTCCCCCATCGCTCATTTTCATACTGAGGACACCGCCCCATGCTCCCGAGGTCTCGCGCATGCGCCGTGCCACTCTCGCGGTACTGTGCACAGTGTGACCGCTGGTGACGTGATTGCGCAGGCGTGAGATTATGGGCGGCGCTGTGATTGTCATCAGCAAGTATCCGCCCATAATCTCGTGCCTGCGCTTTCCCCTCTGCTTCCACCGTTATGCGCAAGCGCTGACCAGATGAACCCTGTTGATTGGTGGTGTGCTCCGCTCCTCCCATCTATTTCCTGCTCCAGGGAAACATGGGTAAGAGGTGACGTGGGTTCATCTGGCAGCGCTTGCGCAGAACGGTGGAGGCAGAGGGGAAAGCGCGGGCACTAGATTATGGGCGTCTTTGCTGATGACAATCACAGAGCCGCCCATAATCTCACGCCTGCGCAATCACGTCACCAGCGGTCACACTGTGCACAGTGCACTGTACCGCGAGAGTGGCACGGCGCATGCGCAAGACATCGGGAGCACGGGGCGGCGTCCTCAGTATAGAAATGAGCGATGGGGGACGGTATAAAGCGGCAGGAGGGCGACTTAACGGACGCAAGAGAGCCCGCCCCTGTGTACAGAAAAAAATATTTGCATACAAAAAGTAAGACTTTATAAACTATTTAGTTCTCAAAGGGGGCAGAATAGCAACAGGAACCTTGCTATAATGCAGCCCAGGAGCTGCAGAGGGGGAATCTTTTAGGTTTATTACGAAATTTCTGTTGACAGGTTCCCTTTAATACTTTGTTACCCCTCCCCCCGCCCCTCATTAATACTTGGTTGCACACCGTTGCATTGACGACGGCCTCCAAACGTTTCTTGTAGCCATCTACATCTATAAGCTTCTTGCACTTCTCCACTGGTATTTTCTCCCACTCTTCCTTTTCAGTTTGTTCAGGCTCTTAAATGTTTGCTGGGTTATTTTTCCCAATGGCAGATTTCAGCTCACTCCAAACAATTTCAGTAGGATGGAGATCGGAACTCATTTCTGGCCATTTGAAAACAGTCCATGTTTCCTTTTTTAACCATACCTGTGTACTTTCGGATGTGTGCTTTGCGTCAGTGTCTTGCTGGAGGACCCATGATCTTCGACTCAAACCAAGTTTTCTTACACTGGGTAGGACATTTTGCTCTAAAATCTCTTTTTATATTGCTCTCATTTCATGATTCCTGTGATACGGTCATGGCCTCTAGTACCAGACGCAGCAGAGCAACACCACAGCATTACGGATCCTCCTCCATGCTTAACTGTTGGTAGGGTGTTCTTT